>NW_025766003.1:777500-1377500 GCF_003918875.1 Haliotis rubra
TGGGAGAGTTGGCTGTCAATGCAGTTGCCCAACTGATTGCACCGAGGGTACCAACAGGCATTGTAGGTTGACTGTGCAGCGGTTGGTTGCACAAGAACGTTGGTGTTGGCCACGACTAAGACTAAGCAACTAAGCAGAACACAGACTGTACTAACGAACTTCTAATTATCATTGATCAAGAATCTTTTAAATACCCTGGAGAGTAGTACAAGCATGTGTGTTTAATTCATTTAACTGACTAAAGTCTTAACACCTGTTTTTTTGAACACATGTAGTTCCAGTGTTATTTTGTGGTTAGTATATTCAATTCTAAATATTGTGAGTTCGAATTATTTTGTCAGTCTCCCCGTTTTCCAGAGGATGTCGATCCGGACCCGTTCCTTAATCAATTTTAGTTTCAGATATTGGTGAAAAATCATATAAAGAGAGGAAAGTAGATACAAAGAAATGCATACACAATAATATGGTGCATTGGTGTGTATCTTCTCGCGTCGAATGCTCACAACCCAACAGTATGGTTGATGTCGATAGCCTGCATGTACCGGCATGATTAGGCTTTTCCAAAACATAAATATTTTTGTTTCAATTTCAGCAGCATAGAAACCTCTCATCTGGCCGGATTTCAGATAGTCCTTATCAGACGAGTTATGCCATTCACATTAAATGTTCTGTAACAATGCAAAGTAGAACGTGTTTGAGGTCAGTGCTCGAGTTTGCCTTGTCCAATTGGGAATTCTGTAGAACATTCGCTTGAGGCTAGTCTGTGAATGAGTCACATTTCAGGCCAGCAAACGGTCACACGTGTCCCTTCCCATACGGTGTTACGTTAATCCACGTTTGTTGTCATTATCAGTGGTTCATTCATCCAAATGTTTCTGAAAGGTCAGAGGACTTTAAGATAATGCATTATCATTGGTTCACCTTGCTTTGTGTTTCAAGACAAATTAATGGCACTGTCTAAAGCGTGGGAAGACAATGTACGTCATCGGTGTAGATGTATGTGTGATATGGAAGTGTCCATTGTTAAATAGATGGATAGGCAGACAGACAGATAAATAGACAGACAAATTAGATAGATAGAAAGATAGATAAACAGAAACCTACGACGATCCTCTCGCTGCACATAAGGAGTTATCGCAGCCAGAGGTGTCCATTGTTAAATAGATGGATTGATAGATAGATAGATAGATAGATAGATGGATAGATAGATGACAGATAGATAGATAAACAGAAACCTACGATGATCTTCTGGCTGCACATAAGGAGTTGTCTCAGCCAGAGGTGTCCATTGTGAAGTAGATAGATAGATAGATAGATAGATAGATAGATAGATAGATAGATAGATATAGATAGATAGATAGATAGATAGATAAACAGAAACCTACGACGATCCTTCTGGCTGCACATAAGGAGTTGTCTCAGCCAGAGGGGTCCATTGTGAAGTAGATAGATAGATAGATAGATAGATAGATAGATAGGTAGGTAGAGATAGGTAGGTAGATAGATAGATAGATAGATAGATAGATAGATAGATAGATAGATAGATAGATAGATAGATAGATAGATAGATAGATAGATAGATCAAGTAAATATAGCCATAAGATTTCTGTGACCTATTACCTTTGACTTTGAGCTTGTCTTGTTAGATGGTTCCATGGAGCAGTGCTGGGAACAATACATACATTCTCAAAAGTAAAGAAGCCCTTCCATCTTACCATGGCAACACCTCATAAAGACCTGTTAACTGACACTTTCAAATCTGGAAAGATAGAGATTCCAAAATTCCACATGCATATGGTATGACTAGAAATTATTGAGAATTTTAGGAATGTGTTTAATTGGATTTCTAGTATAAACAACCTTGACCAGCTATCAAGTGCTTGGTTTCATTCAAGAGAGACAACTCCGTTAATCCTTTTTCATTAGTTTGTGAAGAGTTATCCCCCTTCGTTTACTTGCTAGCAGACGACATTTTCAGTGATCCTCAGTATGGATGATTTAGAGAAGAGGAAGTTGATTTTAGAGTATTATAGCAAGGACATCAGATCAGCTAAAGTGATTTCAAGTAAAACAGGCATCCCTTTGTCCACTGTTTATCGTGTTTTGAAAAATATTGCTAAATGGATATAGCATTTAGCAACAGGGAGGTGCAGGTAGACGGCTTGGTATTTTTGTTTCTAAAACAAACGAAGGAGTTTAGAAAACTTAAGGCTGGATATGTTTGATAGAGGAACTGTGGCTGTCTGTAAGGAGACAATTAGAACTGAGCTGCATGCGATGGGTTGGCAGAAAAGTCGAGGAATTCCATCACCGATCATGAAATCTGAACAAAAGGAGCGAAGGTTTAACTGGTGCTTACAGCATAGAAATTTTAACTGGGACAATATGATTTTCTCAGATGAAAGTTCTGTGTGGCTGTTTCCTAATACATTGAAATTCTGGACCAAACAAACTGAAAAACCTTTGTATCAGCGCCCAAAGTACAGTCCGAAATGTAACGTGTGGGGTGGCATATCTGTGTATTTGAAGGGAATATGAACAGTGAGCGGTACACAGATATTCTCGAGGGACTTTACTTCCATCTGCTCACGTGTTCTATGGAATTTGTTTGATTTTCCAGCAGGACAACGACCCAAAACATCGTTCAAAGCATGCACAGGCCTGGTTTCGGACCCAAAATATGACATTATTAGATTGGCCAAGCTATAGCCCTGACCTAAATCCAATAGAAAATGTTTGGGGACTTATGAAGTAAAGTGTCAATAAGAAAAATCTGACAAATATTGCTGAAATGAAAGAAGAGGTGGTCCGATATTGGGACAGCATGGACCACGACTTTCTAACTTCTTTGATCAATAGTATGCCCCGCCGCATTGAAGCCTGCATTGCTGCCCATGGTGACTTGACAAAATCCTAACTGTTCACCTGTCTTTGAATCTGGAGTTGTGTTCTGCTAGTATTCACAATTAATACGTGAGTAATGAGTGAAATTTAAAAAAAATTACAATCTTACATTCTCAATAATTTCTGGTTGTACTGATCTACGACAGACTTGTCTTACATTTTGACACCAGAACTGCTCTGTTACTCTAGATTATGATAAAGATTATATTTGTTGTTCAACGTTGCCCTCGGAAATGTTCCCGTTATATGACGGGGTCTTTGAATAATCCAATGACTGACATCATGAGTATTTGGGATACGACGAAATGTGGCAACCAAGGCATCGCACCTGACCACCCGATTCCGTTAGTCGCTTCTTGTGATTTCGATATTCCAAAGGGCGCAAGTTAATCTATTTTTTCAACCCAAACAAGCAGACCAAAATAACAGCTTCAGCCCATCTGATGTCGTTACTTTGAAATCCCAATAATGGTTATAGTTAGATACAAAATTGACCCCGACCTGAAATCATTATCGATTTTCTGATTGCGTGGATGACAAGATGACACAGTTTGTCCTGGATCCCATTTCTGTGTTTCATAGGTTGATACTCATGTCAATGATTTATAGCGTGCTGTATATGTATAACATTAACAATGAAATATTTTATTTCCTTAAGGGCGTAGATGAAACGCTCTTTTGCCTTTACTTGTGGTTATTGTAAGATACATTGGCTATCGCATCGAAACTGAACAAGAAGATCAAGTCATCAGTATTCCCAACAATTTTAGATATGTCAATAAATTAAACGTGGTATATGGTACATAGTTCATGTGACGTGTCAGTGGTCAGTGTTTAATCTGATGTATGAATGCTTGTCATTTGGAGCCATGTTTTTGACGATATTTTGAGATTTGTGACTCTAATTTCCACCAAGAGGACAGGCAAAATGTTTAAACAAACACAGCGCCTATTGCCTCCCCATTCAAGTGGATAAAAGTCCAATTAACAAGCCAAGCCACTGCCTGGGTCCAGCCAAGTGTCCAGATGAGTCCAGCTTACCTATTGTCCCTACTTCTCTGTTGGATAATGGGATTACATAAGTACACAGCCACTGAATGCAAAACAGTACATACTCAGGGAAAACAGAAATTATCCCTAGATGTGTACAATATTCTGAAAGAAAATTGAATTTGAAGAGTGAAGAAAACACACAGAGGTTGCCGAGGTAGAACTAAAAAGCTGCAGTTTCCACTTGTCGGGCAAAAATGTGAAAAGAAGCAGTCTCTAAGACTTGGACTTTTGAATGCAAGATCTGTCAAGACATTAAATAAATCCACCGATAGGGCGCAAGCAATATGTGACCTTATTGTTGACAATGATGTCATGGCCATAACAGAGACATGGTTCAGAGGGGATGATAGTGATACTGTTCCTGCTAACAAAGTCACACCCCCTGGCTATAAACTCATGTATGTTCCTCGCAAACAGAAACGTGTAGGTGGATGTGCCATTATTGTACGGGAATCTGTACAGTGTAGCACAATATCCACGTTTCAGACCATCATCGTTTGACCTGATGTCACTGAATGCCACAATATGCAGCGAGAAGTTAGTTCTGTGTGTAGTCTACAGGCCACCAAATAACAAACTCCTTGATGACTTCTTCAACGAATTCGAGGAATTAACAGCAAACTTAAACAACTCAAAAGGGAAATTACTTATCTGTGGGGATTTTAATATCAATTCTGACCAGTTCAATAATCTAATACAGAAGTTAGTAGCTGCCCTGGAGTTCACAAACCTAGTTCAACATATACTATTTCCCACACATCGTCAAGGTCACATACTTGGACTTGTTATCTCCAGACGTGAGGAACTTCATTTCTGGGACTTTAAGTATGACCACTCGATGCAGTCAGACCATTTCAGTATCATGTTCACTGCGAATGTCCCCAAGCCACCAAAGAGCAAGAATACAATTGTGTGTCGTAAGCTTAAAGACATCTGTAAAGACACATTTGCAGCTGATGTTACACAGACTTTTCAGACCTTGTCCATTCCTATAATGAGACCACTACAGAGATCCTGGATAAGCATGCCCCTGCCAAATCGTGCACTGTGATACTCCATCCCCAGACAGCATGGTACAATGATGACATGCGACAGGCTAACAGAAAACAAAGATCCCTAGAGAGACAGATGCGGAGAACACACCTAGTCATCCACAAGCAGCTTCACTCTGAACAGTGACAAGATGGTAAACCGACTGATAGAGGAGGCAAAATCAAAGCGCTTCACATCAGCTCTAAGCCAGTCCACAACACAAAAAGAAGTGTTCCAAGTGGGAAATACTCTCCTCTTTAAGAAGAAAAGTAACACCCTCCCATCACATTCATCAGCTAAAGATCTTGCAGAGAAATTCAGTCTTTTCTTCCACACCAAGATCTCAAATATCCGAGCTGGCTTAGTGGATGAAGCAGGTGTAACAGACTCTTCAGGTCAATTAACAATATTATCCAACACACTTCTAACAGAATTGCATGTTGCTAGTGAAGAGGAAATCGCCAAAGTCAACACTAGATCTCCAACAAAGTCGTGTCGTCTGGATCCCCTTTCAACTTGGCTCCTGAAACACTGTTCGGAAGCCTTTGTACCTGTCATCACAAAAATTGTCAACAGCTCTTTATCCATCCATGAAGTCCCGGGATCACTTAAGGATGCTCACATCACACCTCTTCTCCCGAAACCAGGATCTGATCGGGACTCGTTAAAAAACTACAGACCTGTCTCCAACCTTACTTTCCTGTCAAAGGTGATGGAAAGAGTCGTGGCATCTCGCCTTAAACAGCACATGCCAGACAACAACCTTGGCGAGCCACTCCAGTCAGCATACAAGAGTGGACACAGCACTGAGACAGCACTACTGCGTGTGTACAATGATCTGCTGCGCTATGTGGATACAATGGGTGCAGCTATTCTGGTCTTACTTGATCTCTTGGCCGCTTTTGACACTATCGACCATGATATACTATTGAAACATCTAAAGGATGTTTTTGGTGTATCTGGTGATGCTCTTCTCTGGGTCAAGTCTTACTTGTCAGGATGATACCAATCTGTGACCGTCGAGCAGGATGTGTCCAGACGGACAGCGCTGTCATACGGTGTGCCACAAGGATCTGTACTCGGCCCTATTCTCTTCACCATCTATACAACCCCAATAGGCGATATCGCAGGAAACATCAGCTAGAGTTTCACTTATATGCAGATGACACTCAGTTGTATCTTGGCTTCAGACCACGAGTGCTATCATCCGTAACAGACACGTTTCAGTCAGTGACAAACTGCATCGATGGCATCAGGTGCTGGATCAAAAGCTAATTTTCTGAAGCTCAATGATGACAAGATAGAACAACTCATTATTACACCGAGAACAGCAAAATCTCAAGCCTTGTCACACCAACGACTGACTATTGGCAACTGCAGTCTTGTACCAAGTGATTCTGCAAGAAACCTAGGGATTTTTTTTATTCTGCCATGAATTTCAAAGGCCATGTCAGCAAAATTTGCACACATCAGGAACGTCAGCCAAATCCGAAAGTATCTGACTGAGGATGCAGACAAGACACTAGTCCAAGCTTTTGTCATCTCCCAGCTGGACTACTGCAATAACCTAATGTATGGCATAACCAAGACTCATTGGTCAAACTGCAGTGGATACAGAACACTGCTGCAAGAATGATCACGGGTATTCGACAACATCACTCCAGTACTAAATGGTCTGCACTGGCTGCCAATGAATGAATGGATACGGTTCAAAGTCCTGGTTCTGGTATTCAAAGCACTCCATGGGTTAGCACCAAGCTACATCCATGAGCTCATCAAGCCATACAGGCCAAGTAGAGCCTTAAGATCGACATCAGGTGGGGGGTCACCCATTTTGTTCTGGAGAGGTGGGGTGGGTGGTGGGGTCACCAATTTTGTACACATAAATAAGAAAAAAATATGATTATAAATTACGGGAAGGGGGGGTAATTGATTTTGTACATGAACATCAAAATTTGGGGTGGTGGGGGTGGTTCATTCACATTGTACATGACTTTCCATGAAAATCATCATTAACCCATTAGCTACCACGATGCCAAAAATGGGATCAGAGATGTTGTGTCCCTAGTTTCAATAGTATTGATGAAATGCTAATTTCAAGTGTGTCCACAGCTGGGGGCTTTACTCTAACACTACTAACAGTAATCTCAAGTGATATCCCTTGAAACTGCTTCCTGCAGTCCAACATTTTGTAGGTACACGCGATTTTTTTTTCGGAAAAGATTGCAGAGTCAAAAAGGTAAGTAGATAACTTGTTACATGTCAATATATGTAATTATCAACATGAAGCAAACTTGAAGTTCCATGTATGAACTAGAAAATGGTGTTTTTTATAATGTGAAGAGTTTTTGTGCTATCACTGACTGAAGTTGGATCACAAATATGGGATCATGCTATCAAGAGGGTAGGGGTTTCTTTGAAATACAATAATCCCATTATTGACCTAAATGGTTGCGCTTTTGTTCCTTTTTCAGACAATGTAGTGTTCATGAGGTCTTGTCTATGCTTGAAGGCGACAATTCGTATGATGAAGCAACAATTTACATTGAACCTCCCCCAGTAAGTGAGCAGGCAGATGAGGATAGTGGAGAAGAAAACGGCGATGACGCATCACCATCTAACCTGAACAAGAATCAACTCTCTGCCGGCGCTACTGTCACTGTCTGGAGACGAGGACTAAGGTCAACTGTTAGAGAGGACATTGATTCTGAAGAAATGGTATGACGTGTTCACATTAGTTTAATCTTGAAAAGATGCTTACATTTTTCTAATTGGTCTCAAATTCTTTATCTACAAAGTCTATGCATTTCATGTTTCACGTCTCTCACTTGTTCTCAGGTGCAGCTTCCTGATAGTACAGCCACACCTGCAGCACCAAAGAGAAAGCATAAATCTTCTCTTCCCAGTGGTTCTTCCTCAAAAAGCTCAAAACAGTAACAAAATGTAAATGAAAAAGGCAGATTTAGATGGATTGCCCAACCTGCAGAGGCTTCAAGACTACCAGATGACCCACTTGAATTGTTTCAACTTTTCTTTGATGATGAAGTCATTAAAATGATCACAGAGTACACCATTCTCCACGCTCGTTCCAAATGCAATGACACATTCACTAGTGAAGATGAAGTGCGAGCTCTCTTGATCATCTTCATTGTTTCTGGATACAGTCCAGCACCAAGACGTTATCTATATTGGGGTGCACAATGCAGCAATAGCCAGTGCGATGACAAGCACCACCTCAATTAAATGACCAGGTATCTTCACGTAAGTGACAATGCACAACTGGATGCGGATGACAAATTGTTCGGCCATTGATCAACATGTTCAACGAACAATTTCTGAAGTGTAAAGACCTCAGCATAGATGAATCCATGGTTCCTTACTTTGGAAAGCAAAGTTGCAAACAGTTTATCCGGGGGAAGCCCATTAGGTTTGGGTAGAAAATGTGGGTGTTGGCAACTCCACTGGGATACTGTCTGTAGTTTGAGTCATACCAGGGTGCACGGGGTAGACAAGTGCAGTATCCAGGACTAGGAATGGGCAGATCAGTCGTTCTGGATTTGATTTCAGAGCTCCAGGCAGAAACAGGTGACTCTTTCCATCTCACTTTTGACAACTTGTTCTCATCATTCAACCTTGTCTACAAGTTGACTGAAAATAGCATCGCCTGCACAGGGGCCATTCGTGCAAACCGAATTGGAGACTGACCTCTTCAGTCTGTGAATGAGATAAAAAAGGCACCAAGAGGCACCTTTGACTTTACGACAAACATGACCACTGGGGTTGTCCTAGTGCGCTGCAAAGCGATGGTCTCGATCTGATGGGAAAAGAATCGACATTGGCCAGCCTTTCCTGATCAATCACTACATCAAAACGATAGAAGGAGTAGACCGATTTGGTCAGAATGTTTACAAATACCGCACTTCAGTTCGTTCCAAAGAGTGGTGGTGGCCGATATTCAATTACTGCTTGGACCTGTGTGTTAATCAAGCTTGGCATCTCCATCGACTCGACACAAAATGCACGGTTCAAGAGCAACGATCTACTGACGATCCGTTACACCATTGGGAGAGCTCCTATCACAGATTCGGTTTGACAGATTGGACCACCTTGTCCAGAAGTTGCTTACCCAGCTGAAATGTTCTGCATGTCGTATGAAAACCAAACACAAATGCAGCAAGTGCAAAGTTGGAGTGCATGACAGATGTTTTAATAACTTTTACTGTCGCTGAAGTGGTAATGGAAGCCACAACATGACATACTACTTAGTGGTACTTAACATGTTTTGGGGCAATTCATTCCTAAGAGTTAGAGTGCAACCATCCAAAATGGAACAAAAACAAAATTAATCATATTGTTTTGCTTGTTCTTTCATGTGCTTCAAAAAACCCTCCCCTCTCGATACCACGATCCCAAAAGTGGGATGAGCATATTTCCTCTTCAAATTCATACTTAAGAAAAGAATTAAAGAAAATTAACTCTTGATACCTTTATTGTGAGTCAAATATGTTGTGATAAAAGTATTTTGACTTAAAAAAACAATTTGGCATCTAGATCTAATGGGTTAAGATAAATTTGTCAAATTCTGATTGGTCAATAGCCAAAGCATGTGAAACCATGCTGGCGGATTTGCCAGGGTGTGTCAACTCTGTCACGTGACAAACTACGCGTGTTGTAAAATTACCTTGACCTAAGATGGAATGTGGCTGCCAAACGGCTGATCGCTTCGAAATTTTAGAGTTGGCGTATATAATAATGAGTATAAACAGAGAATTAAAATTGTTGCCATAATTTTTTATTTGTTTGTGTTAATAAAAAATATATTCAAAAAATTAAATGTTTAACAAAACCTCTAATTCTATATTATTTATCATAAACTAAGCCATCCCGAGTTATCCCCCTTTATGACCATTCGGGAACAATCATGGCGAAACGTTTTGCGTCTCATTCTGCCGAAGATTGAATGTTGTTGTTCAAAGATAAGCTAAATAAAAAGATCCTAAGGGTAATAAATTCGTCACACGGTGTTTTGAAAGGTAGTACGGGACTGTAACACCCATGTAAAATCGGTATTTCCTTCGGCTGCGTCTCAGTAAATTAAATATGGAATTTACAAGGGTCTTACAGTCCCGTACACCCTTTCAAACACCGTACATATTACCTTAAGGTTAGTTTAAATAGTCAACGTAAATTTCGTTTTAAAAAGTCATCACAATATTACCCCATCCACTACTCTCCCTTTTATTTAAGCAGTTTGGCGACACGACTGTCGTGACCACCAAGATGAAATGTAAACAGACACCCCATCACAGAGCGACATGTACGTTAATGTTTCGTATCAGCTTCCCTGTGACACGAACTCAAATGCATGATACTTGCAATTGAATGACTACATAAATCAGTATCAATGGCAAACAAATATCGTTGTTTATGCCAAATCAAATGAAAATGTCGACGATTATGCTCTGCATGGATACATATATATACTCATGCCAATAATGGTTGTCACCCCCTCCAATTTTTTTAATTGGAGAGGGGGTGTGAGGTGTGTGGGGAGTTGGAGTGGGGAGGGGGGTGACAACCATTATTGGCATGAGTATATATTGAAAGCCCAGTATCATAAATAGGCAACTTTTGATCCATAATAATGATCAGTTATTGGCTAATGATTGGCTTTGATATTTCGCTCCTGGATTAATTTCATACATAAAGCCATTTGTTTTCTTATAATATTACAAAATTAATCATAAACAGATTTATAGGAAAATATAATTGATAAATTCAACCATATATGTTTTTGTACAATGTACGTGCTTGCATATAATGTCGGTGCTAAAGGACAATGATAAAGAAGAATACATTTACAGTTAATAATTAAACTGGTTCAATGTCACATCACATTTGATAACAACATTTATGCCCATTTTTTTCACACAGTTTGCCGAAAATTGGCGATGCGCATAGGGAACCGGAAACTAGGTTCAAGTAACATCCCCTCGCGGAGAATTATCAGAGATGAAAATACAAAAAAATACTTGAAGGAAATGTAACAATAAGATTAATTCACATCAGAAAAAATTACGCTTAACGACATCACTGGTAATTACCCGAGTAAAATGTATTTAACCTGTCCGGATTTTCTCACAATTTAAAGGGAGATAACTCTAAATTACCATACTTTCTGTTCATGCCACGATGAGACCTGATGAACATAAAAAGAAAAAGAACACCCAGTATAAAAAGAAACATGGAATTAAAACAGGAAATAATGACGCAGAAGAAACTCAGTCGGGTGACAGAAAACGGAATGTCAACAGTCGAAGGGGAGGCAAGACTGCAGACGGACGAACGCGTCAAATAGCCGCACCGTCCGGATTTCGATCAGGACAAAGTTTAGGCCAAGCATCAGGGAACAAATATGATTCCTCTGATTCTGACGTAAGATGACCTATATATTACGTACAGAATCACTTTATAATATATTTGATAATGGTTTATCCCGATTGTTTGTTTCTGTGCTGAGGGGAGGGGTGACCATTAAAACTTTTAGCTAAGATACCTAGCGTTCACTGTTCATGTCAGTGAACGCTATGTATCTTATTGAAACTCTTGTGAAAACGGGTGAAAATGAACTGTGCATCCCCCACACCCTTCTCAAAAAGCTGCATCCGCCCCTGAACTGACCAGATGATATGGGTAATCTGGTCATAACTGCCCATTTGAATGATGAAGTTTGGTTAATCTATTATGCAAGACGTTTCCAAATAATACATCGTAAGTCGCTGGTCTTTTATTATTGGGGTGCGGTGAAGACAGGGAATATTGTCTATTGAGCTTGGCCTCGGCTCTGAATCATATTTTGCTGCCTCCATCATTTCATCAAAAGTCATGGATTTTCAGACGCTTAAGACCATGCATTGTTTTCTCGCTAATCGCATTAACAAGTATAAAACACATCAATGACTTATAAAAGAAAACGTTATGTTATAAGCAACCAATATTCTGACTCTAAGTATTTAAAAATGCATTTTGCATTAACCCTCATTACAGCAAGAGTATAACTCTGCCATCTGAAAACTTATGATGTCCCAAAACATTTTACCTGATGATCATTCATTTTTTGATAGCCCTTGACCCCAATTCATTTGACACCTTAAGTTATGAAGTCTTTGAAAGGCATTTAGAAGTTGGACGAACATGAATACATGACACATTTTATGGATAACAACTTCTTTTTTATTCTTTATACGTTTCATAGCTAGTTCTTGCTCCTTCATCAGGTGAATGACGAAGGAGCAAGAATTAGTTCTGAAATGTTGTATAAAAAAATAACAAAGAACTTGTTATCCATAAATTGTGTCATGTATTCCTAAAGTTGTGTTCAAATTTGTAACTGTTTTATTCGAAAAAGGTAGAACTGTATAATTTTGTCAAGACATTTCATTGTCATAAATTTGCAAACCCCATCTCACTCCTAATCTCACTCTTGCCCCCACTCATAAAATGGTCAGTCTTTTAGAAACTGGCTTTAGTCAATCTTGCTGGGATTGTACATGCATTAGAGTTTGGCCTGAGTCTTCATCATCTGTTGTTATAGACTGAGTCAAGTGATCAAAGAGCCCCTGTGTTTGAGCAGCGGAAATTCAGCCGGCGACAGATTGTCAGTAACTGGGACAAGTACGATCTACCAGACCATGGGGAGGAAACGGCTTCATCTCGGGGGGAGGACTTCAGCAAGCTGCTGTCTTCAGCTGGTCAGTATGCATGATAGCCATGATATGCATGATAACTAAAACATAGTCAGCAACAGGGCCAACTATAAAGTTTGGGATTGGGCAGAAAATGCTGGAGGTTTGCTCATGAAAGATAAATTAAATCTTAAGATCACATATTAATTGCCAAGCTCTGACATAACTTCAATGAACGTTTTTAGCTTACTTGATTCTAAGTCAAGTACGCTTATGTCACACTTTATCATGACAGTGTACAATATTTCTGTGGCATAATTGTATTCATTTCATTTTCGAATAGGCTGTACGACACACAAATATGTATAAAATCTTGGATTTTTCATTTATGTAGTAATCATAATGATTATGATAATAATGCTCTGTCACAAGTCCAACCCCATACATGGTTGTAGTCCAGCGTCTGGGAAATAGGATGGAGATTCCATAAATGTACTGTTGCTGTGACGAATTACAGATTACATCTCCAGAAAGAAATAAGTTAATACGTTTCAGAATCAGTATTTCACTTATTGGACAGATATTCAGTAAGTTCAAGGTATATGAGTGGGTCATATTTGTTAATTGTTTTTATTCTCAGACATGTATCATGCTTACCTGTCTCACAAGCTGAAGATGAACTAAACTTGTTGAATGCATTATCATGAGGTATTCCTTACATTGTCTATGTATCTCACAAATGTCTTCCAGGTGATGCTTTTGCCCAGTTTCGATTTAAAGATGAAAGGGATTGGGAAGGTGGACCCTCCCCTGCTGTTGATAACAGTCAAATTGTCTCCCTTGATTGTCCAAGTTTAGCCACAGCTATTGACTGTATACCACTGTACAAGAGACTCGGAGTAGACAAGGAATCTTTTACAGTAGGTATTTTGTTCCGAAAATATCTTCAATCAGGACACACATTTCTTTCAATGCAATGGCACCCATGAAGATCAGGGCTAGAACTGATCTTCACCAACCCATGCTTATCATATGAGGCAACTAATGGGATTGGGTGGTCTGGCTCGTTGACTTGGTTGATACATGTCAGTGTATCCTACTTGCACAGATTGATGCTCTTGATATCAGTCATTGGATGGTCTGGTCCAGACTCGATTATTTTCAGACTGCCATCCTCTAGCAGGAGTATTGCTCAGTCCAGCATTCAACAACAAATCTTCCAGACCTAGTCTGGTGTACCTGTGATCAAGTTAAAAATAGGTGATAATATTTGTGTCATGGAATAAATATTTTTTATTAGAAAGTATTGTAACAAATGTTATTTTTGAGATGACCCTTTCTTAATAAAGAACAGCTCCTAGTACTTTGGGGGACGGTGGGGTAGTCTAGTGGTTAAAGCTTTGGCTCGTCACGTCAGCCGAAGACCCGGTTCGAATCCCCACATGGGTACAATGAGTGAAGCCCATTTCTGGTGTCCCCCGCCGTGATATTGCTGGAATATTGCTAAAAGTGGCGTAAAACCAAACTCAGTCAGTCAGTCCTAGTACTTTGGGGGGGTTTAGTCCCATCTGGGATTTGAACCTACACTTACAGGGTGAGGCCCCTAATAGCCAACACACAAAATCAGCCATCTTACATACTCTCTTTAACCCTCAGATTGCTGACTTTGGGTGGCAATGGTTCACTCCGAGAGTGTGAGTTCGAATCCCTGATGGGACTCAACCCAAAATGTACTGGAATCTGTACTTTTCAATCCCAAATATAACATATGTTGCATCTGACCACTTTCTAAAAAGGCATTGGTATTAACGAAATGTACAGTGGTGTGTGCCTCCAAAAATATGTTCTATTTCTAGAAATATACAGTGTCCAGAATCATTATTATATCAGGAATAATATATCCCGATATTGTGCTATTTTGGTTGCAGCATTTACTACATATATAATTAATATGATAATGACTAAAAGCGTAGCACCTCGAAACAACCCATTGCAATCTCACTACAGATATACAGGGAACTCTTTTTACAACTGATAGGAGTAAATTAACACTGTGCTCACGTGACGTACACACCTTTGATGTTAGATGCCAGCTGATGAATTGCAAAACAGACATCATCAAGTGTTGTCGATGACGAGTATGTGGGATAGTGTACCTTAGTTATGAATATGTATATTTTACAACTATAGAGCAAAACCTGCAGTTAAAATGGCACAGTGCTAGAATATATTTCTCTTGGTAACATAATAGTTTCAGAAACTAAATTTTCCGGTCACTGCATCAGAATTCATCTTGTTATATTATTGGGTATAATCACCAGTACATTGCCGGAAACCATGTGCACAGCTGATAGCTATTTCCAGCTCTGTATACAAGATAAATACACACAGTAATCTTAATCCCTGCATATAATACAACGCCTAGCAAAAACAAATTGAAACTGAAAAGGTAAATAATCTTGTCTAGCGATGTTTGTTTGCAAATTTGACGTCTTCACTGACAATGTCATTTTCTCTTGTTCCTTCACGTAAAGAAATACAATGGTTTTTTTACCACCAGAGAAAAGTTTGATGAATGTTTAACTTATAGATAAGCCGACCCCATTCTACAGATGGCTTTACAGAACCGTAACCTAAATTCGTGGATAACCTTGATTCGTGGATCGCGGATATTATTGTGCTAGCTCGTAAATTAAGTCTCGACTGACGTCACGAAGCAGTACTTTTGATGTACATACAATGCCATGCCTCGCTAACAAAAAAGTTCCGAATCTCTGCAACATGCGCAAGTACACCAAATGTAATTGTCCAGCATTGAGATAAATAGCCCCAGATCACTAATACCACCATTGCCAAATTATATTTTTACAAAATGTCAAGTAAAAAAGATACCGCTAGCTCCAACCTTCTCACTTCTCGTCTGTTTTCCTTGGTGTCAATACGTACTGCAGTGGGATGTCGTACATAGTGGTATTAAGTAACCGACTACATAATCCACGAAACAAGGTGACGTCACATTTGTGGGCACATGAATGGGTGATGATTGCAAATGGCTTCCGTAAACAAACGCTTCATTCACGTGTGGAGTATTAGGCATTTTCAATTTGCTGAATCAATGAATAAAATAATCAGTGCGTATACAAAATGAAATCATGCATTATATCCACGAATCAAGGTTACGCAAGTGTATATTTTGGTCCTCAAAATGTGGCTTATCTATGGTGATATACAGTATATGGCACATTTGGATTTGGATTTGGATCTGGAAACCAGATTTCTGGATAAATAAAGCATTTCATGAAGCATATAACTTTGAGACTTTTCTATCTCACATGATGCATTTCTTATTTCTTCTTCGACCCTGATGTGGAAATACCTTAGAACTAAGCTTCAAAACAACTCCCCCGAACACATCCCTCATCACCATGGTGATCGCTTACATAATGGGTCACAACCCCACCACATCATTCACAGTCTCAGCAAACAAGCTCAATATCGTACATATATCTGACAACCAAGGACAAATGTAGAACAAGGATGTTAATATCTGGATCATCTCTTCTTTAGCATGCTCAGAGTTGTGGAAATTTTGAGAACTTCTTTGCAGTTGTGGAAAATTTGACAGCATTTGACAGATGTTTTCATTTTCTTACAATGTTTGCATATTAAATGACATTGACTGTTGACAGTAAAAGTGTAATTTTTAATAACAAGATAGAGTTCATGCATCATCTGTCAGAAGAGAAACAAGTTTTTGTTGTCTTTACATTGTTGTTAGATCCGGGAGTAGTTGTGACTCTGGGTCAAGTTAGCTAATGTCGTAGCTTGCTTCACCGTCTCTTGAACAGTCACAGGGGAAGGGTTATATATGGCTATTACCGAATATGACTGTAGATAAGTCAAATTTTGAGGACCCAAAAAGCAGTCTCTAGAAGCGAGTCGGCTTATGTATAGGTTACACTTTTTTGTCAGACTTTTTTTCTGGTGGTAAGAAAACAACATGGTATCTCTTCCTGAACAAACAAGAGAAAAACAACTTTGTCAGTGAAGATGTCAGATTTGCAAATAAACATCACTAGACAAGATTTTTTATCTCATCAGTTTTTGTTAGGCATTGTATTATATGCAGAGACTAAGATGACCTTGTGTACTTGTCTCGTACACGTAGTCAGTTTTGTTCATAAAGAATGTAATTTGCCACATCAGTAGTTAGGTGTGGGCCTCCCAAAATATGTTCTATTTCTAGAAATGTACTCATGGAAAACGAATAAGGGAACACGTGAAAGTACAAGTGTTCCTTATTCTTTTCCAGAATTTCACCTACAGTGCAATACAAAGCTTGTGAAGAAACCTGGTAAAGAATAAGGGAACACTTGTACTTTCAGGTATTCCCTTATTTGTTTCCATGAGTATATTATACAGTTTGATTTTGATTTCACCTTTGCACTATGAACTCACTCTTATGCCTCTCAAATTGTGTTTACTTGCATAGACATCTTCACAGAAACTTCTTTTCCCCAAAAATTTTGCATACTTGTTGCATCCCTTGGGCATACAACAAACCTGTGATTGGGGTGTGGGGGTATGTTCACCCTGATTATGTTCCTTGTTTTGTGGCCATCTGAAGCATCTAAGACCCCATCCTCCAATAATAATAATAGTAATAATATGTGTATTTATACCGCGCTGGATTCCATACAAAAATGTATGCTCAAAGCGCTACATATAAAGGCGATAGAGTGCTACAAGACATAAAACATTTGTACATGAAATTCAACAGTCTTGAGTGAGTTGTTTTTACACTGCTTTTCCACTTTTACACTGCACTATTCTAGCAATATCACAACTGGGTACACCACAAATGGGCTTCACACATTGTACCCATGGGGTCTTCCACATGAAAAGCTTTGACCACAAGGCTACCCTACTGCCCCTGTATCTCATGAAACACTCTCATACCCTTAGACCCTTGAAGATCCGGGGTAGAATAGGTCTTCAGCAACCCATGCTTGCCACAAAAGGCGACTATGCTTGTTGTAAGAGGCGACTAACGGGATCGGGTGGTCAGGTTCGCTGACTTGGTTGACACATGTCATTGGTTCCCAATTGCGCAGATCGATCACTGGATTGTCTGGTCCAGACTCGATTATTTACAGACCGCTGCCATATAGCTGGAATATTGCTGAGTGCGGCGTAAAACTATACTCACTCACTCACTCACTCATACCCTTATGTAAAACAGCCTGTACTCGTCGCCTTGTCTGCTCTCGCAGGAGAGCTAGAAAGTTAGAGTTATCTGCCCATGATGAATTTAGGACTCTGGGTTCCTTAGTACACAAAGATTCCTCTCTAGCATTATTTCTGTAACCATATACAGGGATTTACCTTGAGTCTTGTATTTGAGGGTCCCTGGGACTCATGCTTGTAGTTTTCAGGGGTCCTGGACAACAAAATGGGGGTCCCATACACTTAAATATTATTACTAATACTGTTAATGTATTGTGTGTCACGATCATCACATTAATTGTTACAGTAATGAAATAGCAAATGATACCATAACTCAGCTAGTAGCAAACTCAGTGATAACTTGTTGTTACTTGATTGGAATTTTTACAAAACTATTTGGACTTTCTCTGTGTCCCTGTGGATGTGCTAATAAATTTTGTCAATTTTTATGCGTATAGGACGCAGGAGTTCGCGTCCTGTAAATCCCTGATATAAATCACTTTATGTTTGAGACTGTATTTTAGCCAATCACTATCATCACACTGTTTATTTGTTGTTTGTTTGATGCTGCACTCAATAATATTGCAGCTATATGGCGGTGGTCTGTAAAAAATCAAGTCTGGACCAGACAATCCAATAGCATGAGCATCGATCTACGCAATTGGGATACAATAATACGTCAACCAAGTCAGGACCCATCCATAGGAACTGTCATGTTTTCGGTGATCCTGCCCTCATTCCTTCAGACAGTGATTTATAGGATATGACCCTTCATTCCTTCTTTCCTTCATTCATCCACATCCTATGTATTTTTCCAGGAAAATCAGATAATTCTTCAGGATCTAGAAGCAAAGAAAAACCTTGATTTGTACAACTGCTCACCAGGGCTGCCATCATCAAGTGATGCAGAAAAGTCTAATTGTACGTCAGTGTCAACAGCAGTGCACGAGACAGGTGGTTCTGACCACAAGCAGAAGCCTAAAGGGGAGATAACTCTTACAGGCTTAGTGAAACCAACAAACTCTGTGCTGGACTTTCGGAAACCAACTACAACTTTGTGTAAGGAAGGTGAACAAAGAACTGTGGGTGTAGAAACTGTGAAAGTGGAAACTGAAGATAAAGCTACCCTGGATGAAGATTTAGACTTCCTGTTGTCCCTGGATACCCCTAGCAACAAGACGCAGGCTGCAGTTTCATTAGTTGAAGATAAGACTGGTAGGAATTGATGTTTGGTTTTATTGTAATATGGTATTGAAACAATTGTTGATAGATTACTCTATCCGGAAATCTGTTTAATGACTTATTTTATATACTGTCTTGAATCACAAATGACCATATCTTGTGAGTGAGTGAGTGAGTGAGTTAATTTGGTTTTACGCCGCTTTAGCAATATTCCAGCAATATCATGGCGGGGGACACCAGAAATGGGCTTCACACATTGTACCCATGTGGGGAATCGAACCCGGGTCTTCGGCGTGACGAGCGACGCTTTAACCACTAGGCTACCCCACCGCCCCCATATCTTGTGACATTTTTGTCCACATTTACAGTTACCATAGTTAGACTAATGTTTTGACTATGTCCTTCAACAAAAACTTCACATATCAAACATCATTTATATTTACATGGTTGTAATTATTTCCTGATTTGAGAGTCCATATCGGATGGGGTGAGGGGGTAGCCTAGTGGTTAAAGTTTTTGCTTCTCTCATCAAAGACCCGAGTGCAATGTGTGAAGCCCATTTCTTGCTCACTCTGTTCTGCTCCAGGCTCTTTCACTCATTCATTTCCTTACTTTGCTCAGCTCCACTCCATTCTGCTGTTTTTTATTCATTCACTTAGTGAATGCTCTTATGCTGCTCTTGTCCATTAGACCGCCACCGTGGTGTAGTGGTTAGAGCGTCCGCCCGCAGAGCGGAAGGTCGCGGGCTAGATCCCCGACAGCGTCATACCAAAAGACGTTAAAATATGGTACTTGTTCGTCCCTGCCTGGCTCTCGGCATTAATGGGTACATCAAGGACTGGTCGGCTCGGAGTCAGTATAATGTGTCTGAATGGGGTATTCATGCTTCACTGCGGCTTGGTATCTCAGTGGGCTAGCACTATAAAACCAGCTTATGTCTGGGCTAGTACAAGCAGCCGCACATACACACGCATGCACGTCGTCATATGAGCGAAATATTCTCAAGCACAACGTTAAACCCAATGTCACCTCACCTCACCTTGGTATCTCAGTGGGCTAGCACTATAAAACCAGCTTAAGTCTGGGCTAGTACAAGCAGCCGCACCTACACATACACACGCATGCACGTCATCATATGAGCGAAATATTCTCCAGTGCGACGTTAAACCCAATTTCACCCCACCTCACATCTTGTCCATTATACCTGTTTGGCTCATTGTTGTTGAATCCACTCCACATTTCATTCTCATTCAGTCACTCCTCTCCACCCCTCTCCACTCTAACCTCACCCATTTTCTCTGCTAGCAAGGGTCAACTCAAATCATCTTAGAGGGTCTGTAATGGAAGGATTAATACTGAGATCATTTGACCCACTTTCTATCTAACAAAGGTGTCTATGTAATTTCAGGTACAGCTGATCCCGTGACGGGTGCGCCAACCAAACCCATCTCAAGTACCAAAATAATTCCGCCTGCTGCCAAGTCAGGTTTGTTGTTATTTAACATAATTAAGTATTGGTAAATAATATATGACAAGTCTAAGCTATGTTTATCAGATATATTTGAAACAAATTCAAACATATAAAGTACTGATTATGATTCATGCATAATAGTGACATGTATATATCAGCTATATTTGGTATTTTGTTTTACTTGAATGGTTATCATGCTAACGAAATGAATCTGTCATTCTTGTATTATTCTTGCCAGATGGTGTTAAGGAGGAAGAGCTAGAGGATTGGCTGGACAGTGTCCTTGGTGACTGACTCAGATGAGATGTGAATAATGTTACTGGGAAAGGGAGTTGGTGAGGGGCTTGTGTTACCCTGCCATTTTTGGTTCCTTTTTGCTGAACTTCTTGCCCTGTTTGTGCCTGAACCCAGGTTAGACCGGGTCTACCGAAACGGGGTATGAATCGACCACATGGATGGGGTAGTCAGGCTCGGTGATTTAGTGGACTGTGTGTCATCATTATAATCACCGGATTGTCTGGGCGTTTACAAGCTGCTTTATAGCTGGAATGAGAGTGGCATTATCCAACAAACACGCAGAAATCTTACAGTTGCCAGCATATGATAATAGTGTGGAAGATTCCAGGATTCTTCCTGATCACGATTCTTGTTTTTTCTGCAGTTAGATTTGGGATTCACTTAGTGGATTACTGCTTAATTACTGCAATTTCAGGATTTCCCCACACATTCTGTGATGTAAATGAAATACTGCTGATAGCAGCGTAAGACCAAACTCCTGTGTTGTGAATCTGAAGTACCGGCTGATAGCAGCGTAAGACCAAACTCCTGTGTTGGGAATCTGAAGTACCGGCTGCAATGCTCATCACATTAGTTCTGTTATGTTGAACGTGCTGAATATATGTCAGCTGATCAGTTATTGTGCTGTATGGAAATAAATGCATGCATATGTATATGCTTTGTATTAAAGGAGATGAAGGAATTTTTCTTGTACTTGTATCCATTTTCACAGTAACATTTTCTTCAGTTGATAGGATAGTAACACCCATGGGGAGCCTGGGTTAAAATGTGTCCATAGCAACCCATGCTAATCCACACACACAACACAACACAACACAACACAACACACACACACACACACACACACACACACACACACACACTGAGACACACACACACACACACACACACACACACACACACACACACACACACTGGATCCGCCAATGAATACGTCAGTTACTGGTCAAAAATTTAGTCTTTACAGACATATAGCTGGAATATTGCTGTGTGTGACACATTAAAGGGAACAAACATACAATAGACAATGGCACCAATTGAAATACGTCTTGTGCTTGAGTACAATCTAAGTGAGGTTAAGCACAACATGGTTAAGGGAAAGAATTTAAAACATTTCTCACATGAAAAATAAGAGAAAACGCCAGATCGTTCTATATTTTATGTTTTATGGCTTTGTCAAGAACAGCCAAAGTCACAAATTAACAATAAAAGTCTGTGCATGGCATTTCGAAGTGATACACAGAAATGGGGAAATTTATGGATGACAACTTCTGTAATCTAAGCCGCAGCATGTTCTTGGTTGTTCTTGAGGTGAATGAACACAGGGAAGGAGCCGGATGGATGTACATATATATGGCTATCTGCTTCCTAGTTGTCATGTACTTGAAAATGGAGCATACTCAGAAACACCACGTTCCTTATATTAAACTGACACCCAGAAAGCATAAGGTGTTGGTACCTCTCCATCTTTGATGTAGAAAAGACAAAGAAACCCATTCATATAACTTCATTAGTTCCAAACATAAAGGAACTATTGCATGTTTAGATAATGATTGATCAAATGTACTGTATCAGCATGTATATTTTTTCCAACAAAACCAACCTGTACCACTTCCTGAGTCCCCTTCCTCGAAGTGATCCGTTCCTCGAAGTGATCGTAGCGATAAGACGATTCTAACTCCCGTACTTTAACTATTACACAGCAGTGCAAAAGAATACCCAGTTTTGAATATCCTCAGAAAGAGATTTTACTTGGTGTAAAGGACTCAATAGATGTGAAAATCGTATGAAAGGACAACTGACAATCAGTGATGACACATATATTTTGACCAACCCAAGCTTCCTGGTTAGCACAAATTTGTAAACTTTTAAAACAGTGGGACTTTTTTCTGTTCTGTGTCTTGACACCAGTTTGTGATTCCTCAAAGCAGATTTTATGGCACATCCGGACACCGTGCCCCCAAACCTGTACGAGATGATCAAGTGGACTCTTGGTGCTGCCTAGTATGGCAACAGTTATAAGCTACCTTAATAGCTGAAGCTTCTACACTGAGTTCAAATGGCACGACATACTCTGTTCAATGGGCTAGTAGTACGATTTAATTCTCAGCTCCCCGAGGAGTATTCAACCAAAACTGCTAATAAAGCGCTTGAAGGTTCCACTCACATATCCATAGCATCCTGTCTGGTACCCATTCATTGCTAACAGAGGCAAATTTCGAACATCACATATATTTAAGGGTCACTGCATGTTTCAGTGTTAGGGGGCTAACGTTCTAGTGACATGAAGTTAGACTGCCTCCGTGGTCTAGCGGTTAGTGCGTCTGATAGGAGAGCCGAGGGTACATGGTTCGAATTCCAGGTCGCGTTATACAAAAACACGTTAATATATTTTTACCCTGTCTAGGGCTTGGCATAAACACGAAATTGTGGTTTAATAGTACGGAGTGTTTCTGTGGCGTATCCATGTCAAACTGCTATTTCTTGGGCTTGCACTAGAGAAACTGATGAACGGTTAGTGCAAGTGGCCAGTCACGCCCATGCGGGTGGCTTTCTAAATCCAGTGATCATGAAGCAGATCACTTTATCTCAGGATACAAGCCTACCAGTCGCACACCCTTAATATCGCCTAATTTGAATCTCTACAAAATACCTCCCCGGTGCTTATGACTGGGGAAGAATAACAGAAATTGAAAGAAGCTGGTGAAGAATAACAGAAATTGAAAGAAGCTGGTGAAGAATAACAGAAACTGAAAGAAGCTGGGGAAGAATAACAGAAATTGAAAGAAGCTGGGGAAGAATAACAGAAATTGAAAGAAGCTGGGGAAGAATAACAGAAATTGAAAGAAGCTGGTGAAGAATAAAAGAAATTGAAAGTAGCTGGGGAAGAATAACATAAATTGAAAGCTGCTTGTCGATGCTGTATTTGTTGACACGATAGTTTCAACTTCCACTCACAGATCTTGTAGTTTGAGCCGATTGAGTCAGTGAAGCAGAATGGGACACAAGTGGTCACACAGTGGATCATTTGTTTAAATGATGTAGACTTCACCACATGGTACAAGACTGCACTGATGCAATGACAATACGCCCAGCACACGTATGTGAGATATGTCATGGATTGGTTGTTGTATACGCCATTTTAAGATCCGGGTTAGAATTGGTCTTAAGCAACCCGTGCTTGTCGTAAAAGGCGAATAATAGGATGGGGTGGTCCGACTCGCTGATTTGGTCAACACGACATCGTATCCGAATTGCGTCTTGGTCCAGATTCGATTATTTACAGGCCTCCGTCATAGAGTGTGGCGTCAAACAATCAAACAAACAAATGGTTGTTGTTAAATTCGAGACATAACACTATCTCGGCTATATTAGTGTAAATATTGGAATCTGAACCAGAAAATCGAGTGATTTACAACATTATCATTGGGATACGATGGCGTGTGCATCTCCCGAGTAAGCCTGGTCTCACTATTGTATTGCTACACACCAGATCTTCACGGAAGGTGAGGTGAAATTGGGTTTAACGTCGTGCTTGAGAATATTTCGCTCATATGACGATGTGCATGCGTGTGTATGTGTATGTGCGGCTGCTAGTACTAGCCCAGACTTTAGCTGGTTTTATAGTGCTAGCCCACTGAGACACAATGCCGCAGTGAAGCATGAATACCCCACTCAGACACATTATACTGACTCCGAGCCGGCCAGTCCTTGTTGTACCAACAAGTACCATATTTTAACGTCTTTTGGTATGACGCGGTTGGGGATCGAACCCGCGACCTTCCGTTCTCCGGGCGGACGCTCTAACCACTACACCACGGAGGCGGTCTATTCTTCACGGATCTGCACGGATCTCTGGCATGTCAACTTGACTTCAAGATGTCATACTGTGGTTGATTAAGAAAGGTAATCAAGAGTCATTTTGATACATTTATTACAAAAATGAAATACAAATGGTAGAAAAGCACAAGCATTCCTTTACAGAGTTACCACTGGTTCTCAAAAGGCCAATCGTAAATTTGAAAATCTGCATATTTGCACTGTTGTAGTGTCCAAAGCATTGAAAGGACCACAAAGCAACGCTTCACAACTTCAAAGATCCTGAAGAATAATACACTTGAAGTTAGTACTCAGTACTTCATGCCCGAATATTTTATGCCTACATGTACATTGTCGGAAGAAAGCTGTGACGTCAGATGAGTGAAGGTAATTTAATGCCGCTTTTCAGTTGAGGCGTGTTAACTTGACCAGGGGCGTAGCTACCATTATCAAAAAAAGGCCGGGCTTACATATGATTGTTGCTAAAAAGGTTGGGCAAGCTCCCAATACTATGGAAATATAAAGCTTTGCTACCTATCGGGCTTACACGAAAACAAATGGCTTGCTACGCGCCTGTTGACGCGGGATGAGATTCCAAACTGATGCATGTCTAAGACCCTTACCATTTCGATGAAACCTACAAGAACCTTTATGGTGCTGACAATCCAAGAAACATAGATCGACTCCAGTTTCGAATCCAAGATCACAATTGTTGGCATGTCTCTAGTCCGTTTTGTAGAATTTTTATCGTGTAGCCTTTTAAACCAATTGCCTCGTTTGATATTTGCCTAACCATGTGGCTGAGCGCTCTAGGCGTCTGACTTTGTGTGCTGGCGATTAGGTGCCTGACTCTGAGGGTGTGGGTTCGAATCCCAGATGGGACTCAACCCCAAAAGTACTAGAATCTGTACTCTACTAAGAAAGTGTTATCCCAAATATAACATATGTTTCATTTTGTTTTTGTCGGAAACCACGATCCTTGCGTTCGTACTACATGTATTTACATTTAATGGAATGTACAAGCAGAAAGTGAAGTTGAAAGCAAGTGTATAAAACAGTACAAAATAATAAAATGCATTATGCTTAAAGTATTTCTAACACATTGTCATTAAATCGATTGACAAAAACTTCGTTGCACGTATGGAAATGCCATCGCGATTAGACACTGAATATCAAAGAAAAAACCGTTGAGTTAAATTCGTTGTGAGATAACATCACCGGCATAATGAATATATGACACTCAGTTAAGCTTGTTTATCCCATATAATTAATCTGAATGCAAAGAAGTTAGAAAGAACGAAGCATTTTACAGTATTCCATTCAAACTGGAAACAATTTACATTGGATATCTAGATTCACCTAAGCCAGACAACAGTTTTATCTTGAATATTTGTCTAGATACATGCATTACGTTACATTATTAAATTCAAAGGCAAATAGTATACATACAGATCCAAAGGCAATATTTGGTATTACCCATGAATAAACTATGATACGTTCCAGCACACAGCATACAATAAATGAAATACATGCTATTAAAGAAGGCAATAACTTATTGAAATGGACACGAATCTCTGACTGGAAATGATTGAGACAATGTGTTGAAATAGGACTCATATTAAGACTGCATTAAAGCTATCTCCTTGATAAATACGGAAAAGATATTTACATGCTGATGTATTTACAGAGAAGTCATGTTAAATGTTGACATGAGATAGACCCAGTCATCGGCAATATGTAAAAAAATAAATATACATTTGATATCTACAATATATGCTGTATGTACATCGATATGTCAGTGTACTGATAAGCTAAGCCACAAAACAACATGGGTATTGTAACTGCACTTTGTGATGTTCATTTTCTTAAAAATAAATCCAGCTGAAATGCGGGTATTTGTCATCTATAAACCTTTGATCGAAGTGCTGTTACATTAACATTAGATTGTAACATTAACATTATATCATTTATTCCGATTCATTCTTCCCTAAGTCAAGCTCACCCAAAGCCTCTGGCGGTCACATTTGTTGAACCTTATACTCAGCTAATGAGTTTCGGAGCTTTTTATTTATCGATGTTACGAGCGACCGACGCATTCGATCTTCTAGGGAGTTTGAGGTATCATGGATTGAGGAATTGAACTGGTGTAAAGATTCGACTCTGATTCAAGGAAACGCAACCGCGAAGGTATTGTAATTGACTACACTGGTACTCAATTTCTGAACAATACCATTCCAACTGACAAGGAATGTAGAAGAATGGAACACTGGATGAATTGAAGATGCTTCCCACGAAACACGACCGAAATACGTTACTCTTATGAGAGAATTCCAAGGAACAATACGAGAGCGCAATATCCAGATTTGGTTGACACTTCAAACTAATATTTCATTTAATCTGTGGACATGGTGTATCAGATTTTCCTTGGTATAATGATATTTTCATTTACTACAATGACTGAATTTGTATTAATGTTGTTTGCGTGTGTGCAAATGCATCTTTCTTTGGGTAGAACATTGATTCTAGGAGTATTCTGCAACCCTTTAGTAGAAGAGTTCCGCCACTGGGACATCGGACGATTCCAGCTGTGCAGTGAGATATCCATGGTTAATAGCGCTCGGAACTGAAGGTACTCTCGTGCCAATTGTCAAACAACTGCCTGTACATGGACGAAGGCAAGGCGAAACAGAAGTCCCTAGGCCCTTTCCTTTGACTCACACAGAGCCAGATGAGGCCAATGATGACGACGATGAAGGCGATGAGGAAGATGATGCCGAGGAGGATGGCGAGGGTGATGGGGTTGATGCCGTATCGACCTCTTTTGACTCCAACAGGCGTCACTGGCTCCACGTATGATGTGATGTTATCTGTGGAGGAGGGACGTTGTGTCAGGTGAACGTTACATCAGAGACATACAGTAAACCACAACGAAATGACGGATGTAACGAACCTTTTTTTTTAGATTTTAATCAAAATGTGTATGACGAATTACGGTTATGACGGAGTAGAATTTTATCATATAATTTACACAAAGAATGAAAGATATGTATTTCCAATCTTGGCTGGAATCATTACTTCTATCAACAAAATGTTTATATTACAGTCAATGGAAATCTGGTATGCGTTTTAAAGAGTATTTAGCAAAACTTGACGTAAACAAGTTTCGTATACCTCTCTCGTTTGTATTGCTCTTACCATGAATTATTTACTGAAACTGGCAGGTATGCAGGTATACCAAGAGAAAACAGAATATGTCAATTATGTAACATTAATACTGTAGAGGATGAATTACACTTCCTTCTAATCTGTCCTGTTTATACGATTCAACGAACGAAATACCTAAAGCCATCCAAGTGTAAGAAAATTCATTTCATTGTCAGCAGATACTAATACATCATTATTACAGAATCTGGCAATGTACGTATATTTCGCTATGAGTTTAAGGAAATGAAAGATTGTTATAGAAAAGAATTTGTAAATGACTTCAATTACTCATGTAAAGTTTAAATGTACTACAGGCCTGTAGCCTTTTAAGTACTGAATAGAGATTGATTGACGAGCTAGACGTATAGGTCATTTGACGTCGTTACAACTATAGTATACTGTATACATGAATGACAACTGTATGTCTTTGTTTAAGGTTCCGTCTATGTCACATTGTTTGTACATATCATAAAATGACAAGGTTCTATATCTACATTAGAGTGTGTTGAGATCATTTACACTGTCAGCAATATTCTATAATAGTGATCGATCGATGATATGCTAAAACCGATTCTCTATAGAAGTAGTAAGCAATGTTCCACCTTAGCCGTCGTGGCCTGTAAACAATAAAAGTTGGGACAACCAAAGGTCAGTAAAGATGACAAGAAATCTCAACAGACACCATTGCTTCACGACGGATCAATAAAAAAAAAAGAGCTACCTGTGTCTGATTGCTGGAAGGACGTGAGGTAGTAATCTGAGGGGGGTAGACCGCTGACGTGTGCTGGCGATTAATTCTCTCATTCTGAGAGACTGGGTCGGGGAGACAACCCCAAAATATTAGGATTTATACTCTACCAAGAAATGGTAATCACATATATAACATTCGTAACCTTTGATCGCATATTCTATTCATAGTTAGCTATTTCTGGTAAGCTACCCACCACAAACTTTCCCGTAGGTCCACGTGGGGCAGTGGCAGTAGAAGTCATCTATCCAGTCGGTGCACATGGCTCCAGACAAGCATGGTGAGGGGATGCAGTTCTCTAGGTTGGTTTCACATTTCGTACCAGTGAAACCTGCAATAAGTAACACGATTAAATGGAGTTACTTCCACTCAAACAGACCTTCTTTCAGTGAATGAATATTCATCCAATCTCATGCTATGCCATCATCACCACCAGTACGTGGAGTTGTATACATGGGACTCATACAGGTGAGGTGAAATTGGGTTTAACGTCGTGCTGAAGAATATTTTGCTCATATGACGACATGCATGCGTGTGTATGTGTATGTGCGGCTGCTTGTACTAGCCCAGGCTTAAGCTGGTTTTATAGTGCTAGCCCACTGAGATACCACGCCGCAGTGAAGCATGAATACCCCACTCAGACACATTTTACTGACTCCGAGCCGACCTGTCCTTGTTGTACCCATTAATGCCAAGCGCCAGGCAGGGACAAACAAGTACCATATTTTAACGTCTTTTGGTATGACGCGGTCGGGGATCGAACCCGCGACCTTCCGCTCTCCGGGCGGACGCTCTAACCACTACACCACGGAGGCGGTCGAGACTCATACAGACCATCTTGGAATTCATTCATATTTAACGTTTACAGATACATTTTTGGACTTCCAAGCTCATGCTTAGGGTATACAACAAGGAAAAATCATTTAGTTTGTCCCCTCCACTGATGAGATTTTGGTAGTATATATCTGGTTTGTTACAATGGACAGTTACATATTCTTACCTTTTGGGCATTCACACCTGAAAGTGTTGTCAGCGTTTAGCCAACAGAAACCCTCATTCAGACACTGGTTTGTCTGGCATGGACGATAGACAGTCCCAGGGGAGGACTCATCTGAAATACATTGACTTATTGCTCAACCCCTTTCATAGTCAGACTGGACAGCAAATACACAATGAAACAAAAATAAGTTCATCATGATGGCAAAATATCCACCCGTTTATGTTGTTGCTACATGCATTACTGTTTGTGATGAACTTGTAAGGACACACTGTGTGCTCCACTCATACTGATTAAACCGTGATAGTCACAACACAATTGCACGCGCCATCGTATACCAATTGCGCAGATCGAAGCTCATGCTGTTGATCACTGGATTGTCTGGCCCAGACTCGATTATTTACAGACCTACATGTGACCTTCCTTATAAAGGTGTTGCTTTGTTCTAACTAAGACTCAAACACGTGGCCTAGATGATATATTAAACTCATAGCCTTAACCTTCAAGCAAATACGTGAATTCGGAAAAATACTCGATTCTGATTGGTTCTTAACCTGTCACATGTCTGCATAATTAAAAGTAACAAAAGTAGAATTGATGTTGTTCCAGAATTCATGTGTGAAAAAACGTGACTGAAATGGTCGTAAAATGTTCATTGAAAGCCAGTATGTTCTAAATTCCTTAATTTGTAGCTGTATCAATAAGAGTCTCACCTGCACCTGAATCCTTCATACGTTTTTTTGTTTGTTTGTTTAGCCCTGCAGTCAGCAGTTTTCCAGCTATATGACTGCGATCTGTAAATAACCGAGTCTGAACAAGACGCTGATTGGCATCAAGAGCATCGATTTTCGCGCAATTGGGATACCTTGACATGCATCAAGCAGGGGACCCTGACCACCCTCGCCTCATGCAACAATCAGTTGTTGCTAAAGCCCGATTCCACCCCCGGATCGTCACGGGTCTATCCTCATAGGTAATCAGTAACAATAACGTAAGCGTGACATACTGCATATCTTGCCGGCGATACCATCAGGGCACACACAGTAGAAGTCATCTATCCAGTCCACACAACCCGCACCCCGGAGACAGGGGTTGGGCTCGCAGTCGTTGATGTCCACCTCGCACAGGGCTCCAGTCGTGCCTGTAACAGAACATTATAAGTTGTTCACTGGTCACGAGGGGGTCATTGGTACAGGGAACATAAACAAACATCGAGGGTACATCAACCCATTGGCCCCCAGGGACCAGTGAACAACGTATTTATCTTACCGAACACCTTAATGTTAATTTTGAATTGTTTGAAGCACGGGTACAAATCTGTTTGTAGCCATCGCTAGATTTTGCTGACAAGAAAAAACAGATTTAGAGTTATCTCCCTTCCGTCGATTTGCATTCGCAAAATATCGGTAAGTTCCGTACATCATACATGATTCAATGTTATTCGAGATAAGAATTACTACTATGAAGTACCAAATGAGTTGCCATTGACAGCGGGGTACATTGAAATGTTACTCGCTTGTTAGCGAGGTACATTGAAAATAATAGAAGAGAGCTCAGCCAATCAGAAAGCGACATTTATGTGTGAGGTAAGATAAAGGTGTTTACCATCTTTTTCACCATAGGAAATAGTAATTCTGTCTTGGATAAAAACCTTTCACCGTTGACAGTGACACCTTACCTTTCATAGCAATATTGGTTGACAGTGTCACCTTTCTAGGCATATATTCACAACAATATACGGCTGGCAGTTATACCTTACTTTTCATGCATTCACAGCGCTACTGGTTGACAGTTTCACCTAACCTTTCATGCATTCGCAGGGGTACTGGTTGACAGTTTCACCTTACCTTTCATGCATTCACAGCGCTACTGGTTGACAGTTTCACCTAACCTTTCATGCATTCACAGCGCTACTGGTTGACAGTTTCACCTTACCTTTCATGCATTCACAGCGGTACTGGTTGACAGTTTCACCTTACCTTTCATGCATTCACAGCGGTACTGGTTGACAGTTTCACCTTACCTTTCATGCATTCACAGCGGTACTGGTTGACCATGTCCACACACACACCCATCTGCCTGCATGGGTTACTGTTGCACTCGTCGATGTTAATCTCACACATCCGGCCCGAGAATCCCGTTACACACTCACACACATAGTCGTTTGCTATGGCGGTGCCGTTGAACAGTTCCTGAAACAATGTGCATGCAGTAACACCCCATTTGTATACTTAAACTACATGGTCGTTGCTTTGTAAGGGTTAGAAACCCTTGTTTGCATATGGTTATCATGACCAAATTCTTCTAAAGTGGGGCGGTGGAATAGCCTAGTGGTAAAAGCGTTCGCTCCTCACGCTGAAAGATCATGGGTACAATGTGTGAAGCCCATTTCTGGTGTCCCCCTTCGTTGCTGGAATATTGCTTAAAGCGGCGTAAATCTAAACTCACTCACTCACTCTTGTAAAGATATTACGCATTAATAATTTGTTGGAATTGTGAAATGTCCAAGGACTTGTGGAATGTCCAAGGACAGTGAGTTCTGTTTCAAACCCTAGATGGCACTATTCCAGCTATATCACGATGTCTGTATCATTTAATAAGCGCAAGGTAAACCTAAGGTTAACAGCATGAACATCAATCAGCAACATACCAACAGCAAGGACACTCCTTTTAATTCTCATTAATTTCTATCTATGGCACGACCGAGGCACAGAGGACCGGTTCGGCACGGGAACATTTAGACAGAATTATAACTGTTGTTGACCATTAGCTTAAAACATATACACTCACTTGACAAGTGCCGTCGTTTTGACATCTGTTGTGACATATCTCCTCTGAAAACAAAACCAAAAGTTTGCAATTTGTCCGTTATCAGTGGTATACACATTTACTAATACACCTGTTGCCTAAATCCACTGTAACTCCACTTCATAAGTGTTTACTCCGATATTTCAGAATACAGGTATACTGTACCTTGTTCACAGAGCAGGCCAAAGTAGCCGTTTGCGCATGTGCAGTTGTATGTTCCTGGTGGCCCTTGTACACATGTGGCGCCATTCTGACAGTTGTCTGTCAGACACTCGTTCACATCTACAACAATCAGTAGACCATTACACACATCTATCATCCGAAAACCAGACACATTATGTTTTTGACTTATGACTATGTCATCAAACCAGCAGAGGAATACTAAGTATAAGCCTGTTATCTCGACGTCTTGAAAATCATACTACCTACAAAAGATCAAAGTCTTTCATGGTTTGATAAACTGACAATACTTACCCATTTAGTTATTGCCGTGATTATTAACTTACATCGTGGTAGATGAGTACATTTAGTTTAACGAAGTTAAAGAGGTTACATAATTTTCAATCCAACTGAAAATATATACTTGTTACGAGAACTGATACCCAAGGCAATCTTAACGGAGAAAGGGGCCCTGCCGAATGAATCACTGCGATGTGCAGAGAACGTGCCTGAAACCTTATATCATGGCTTCCATACCCGTAATCATCGTAAGCCTCTAAAACCTGGATGCTGTTGTACAAAAAAACCTTAGCGCTAAGACGACCTTAAGCCTATGTAAAGGTTTGGGAATTACGGTCACCTTAGCGCTAAAATCGCTATGTACAACGGCACCCTGCATGACTTCAGGTGTTCCTCTTACATTCTAGCTGCCGCGTCTTGGTATAACTGAACTACTACTTAAAGCGGCCTTGACTCAAACACAGTTGACCTTCCCTACCTTGAGTACAGTTGACGCCAGTGTATCCCACATCACATGCACAGTTGTAGGTTCCGGCGTCGCCCTGGCTACAGGTACCATTGTTCCGACAGGGGTTGTTCTCACACTCGTCGATATCTGCAATCAGAAGGACATGGCGTTGATACACCATTATAGATGTGTATTCAAAATCATTCGTTACGTTCAACTAATATGTTTCTTTGGCAATTATTTTCATGCATTAATTAACATGAGAATGTGATAATTAGTGTATTGGTTGGGTATAAAGTCTATGTGTATTGTATGTTTTTAAAGCATCAGTTATGTAATGGGGATGAACACATGATTCATAAATGATGAAGTGGTAAAGGCGAGAGAGAAATCAGTTAGAACATAGGAACTGGAAAGGAAACAATTAATGGGCAAAATTAGAACACGGTGAAAAAATAAATAAATTTGCGGTGAGTATAAAAAACACATTTAAGGGATAAAGTGCACGCAAAATATGGAGCAGATATAATAAACATATGCATGTAACATTTTGGGTCTGTACATGTACACTCTATTTGGCCATTTTATAATCACAAAAATACTTTACCAATTTCACAACGATCTCCCCTATATCCGGTTGTACACGCGCACTGAAAACTGCCAATGATTGGCTGGGAACAAGTCCCGCCATTTGTGCAAGGTGAACTATCGCACTCGTTCAAATCCTCTTCACAGTTGAGACCGGAAGTCCCTGCAGGGCATGAGCAGCTGTAGCTTCCTCTACCCAGGGAGTTGCAAGTGCCCGTATTACGACAAGGGCTGGAGTCACATGGGTTGACCTCAATGTCACAGCGCAGGCCTCGAAAGCCGGGAGGACATTGACACGAGTAGGACCCGATGTTCGGCTGTATACATGTGCCTGAGTTGGAGCATGGGTTCGAGCTGCACTCGTCAATGTCGCGCTCACATGTCGAACCAGTCCAGCCCGGTTGACATCGACATTCGTATGTTCCAGGGGACCCTTGGAAACACAGTCCACCATTCCTGAAAGAAGGAAATTTGTTTTGTTTTGAGGATGATTCTAAAAACATAAGAAACAAACAGATGTTCTTGGAGACATAAAAATAATGTAACACTAAAGGGTTCACGAGTGGCTCGGGTTTCTAAGACGCAGCTGTTCGACTGTTTTCAGTTAAATAAGACACGTTCCCTGACTTATAAAACACTCGCCAACTACCTGAGTTCGCTGTACCTGTGATCATGATTCCAAATCCAGGTGTCGCCGTGATTATGTTTCTAGGTTTTTCAAGACCTTATCTTCGACATCGCCTGGAATTTTCCTTCCATTACAAGTTAACACGATGCACGATATAATTATGAAAAGCTGTTAAATCTCTTCACTCACCTACTGCTGACTTACTTTTACAGATTCCTCTCTATTTGACGGCAACATATCATACCTGCATGGCCTAGTGCGACACTCGTCAATGTCAATCTGACAGACATCTCCCTCAAATCCCGTTCGACAGCCACACAAGAACATTCCGAAATCAGGCTCGCTGCAAGTCCCGCCATTCTGACAAGGCCTGGAAGCACATTCCTGAATATCAACCTCGCAATCTCGACCTCGGAATCCACGGGGACAGGTACAGAAGTATTGCCCCAACCCCTGGCGGCACTCCCCATTGTTCTGACACGGCCTCCCGGCACAGTAGTCGATCTGACCCTCACACGTAGATCCGTTGAAGTTGGTCGGGCATGCGCACACCCATGTCCCGGGAACACGTCCTTCGGTGCAAGTGCCGCCATTTTTGCAGGGTCGGTCGTCACATTCATTAATGTCTGTCTCACACGTGGTTCCCGTGAAACCTAAAGGGCATGTACAGGTGTACTCTCCAGCCGCCCCTTCTGCGCATGTCCCGCCATTCAAACAAGGTCCGCTGTCACATTCGTTGATGTTCGTCTGACAACGGTCGCCTTCAAATCCACGAGGGCAGTCACAGATGAAGTCTCCTGGTTCGCCTTCATTACAGTCGCCATTGTTGAGACAGGGGCTTGAGGCGCACTGGTTGATCCGATTCTCACACCTTTCCCCCTCCCAACCTCTTGGACATTGGCACAGCCACTGGCCGAATACTGGACTGTTGATACAGGTACCTCTCCTGCAGGGGTTGATGAGGCCGCATTCGTCGATGTCGTCTTGACAGTTGTCGCCAACCAGACCAAGCGGACACTCACACTCGTAGGTTCCAGCAGTGCCTTGTCGACATGATCCGCCGTTCAAGCAAGGACCTGAGGCGCACTCGTCGATGTCATCTTTACAGTCAACACCTTGAAAAGAAACACTAGACATGAATTCAGTTCCAATACGGTTATCTGTTTGTTGTTTAACGCCACATTCGTTTTTGACTGAGCATAATAGACGAACAACCTTATGCATTATACAAAGATGTTTTGAATGAATCCGTACAAATTTGGTGGAGTTTCATTTATTTGTTTGTTTGCTGTACAAGGAAGCTCTCAGCAATATTCCAGCGGTGGTCTGTACATAAACGAGTCTGGACCAGGCAGTCTAGTGACTGTCATCATGAGCATCGATGTTCACATTGGGTATACCGAATCTCTAACAGTCTGAGGGCGGTGGGGTAGCCAAGTGGTTAAAGTGGTGGCTCGTCACGCCGAAGACTTGGGTTCGAATCCCCACATGGGTACAATGTGTGAAGCCCATTTCTGGTGTACCCCGCCGTGATGTTGCTAAAAGCGGCGTAAAACCAAACTCAGTCAGTCAGTCAGTCTAACAGCCTGATATGTATGATATCACGATATGCGAGATTATCGAAACCAATATATATGCCGTATATGTGAACAAGATCTCTTTCAGAGAATTCAAACTGCTGGACCTGAAATTATCAAAGAAGTTATCAAAACGCTACTTGGCTGAAAACAGTCCCCGAAATGCCAATTAACGTCCGAAACACAACTATGATAATTGCATTAAATAGAACGACATCTAATAAGTATTGTTTGTTTGTTTCATTGCCTTGTTTATACTTTGTTTACCTTTAATTTGCAGTTTATTAAAATGATTTGAAAATGACCTTTTGACCCACAGAATCTAAAATATGTTTAGAGTTGAATATTTCCAGAGTGCATACATGGACATCCATTCTCGTCTTTTCTGCTTGAAATAAAAGGAGCATTACATACGAAAAACACATCTCCGACCGTCAGGTATTTCTGGAGAACGACACGTACCCGTGAATCCCACAGGGCAGTCACATATGTATGTTCCAGGAGGACCTTGTCTGCAGGTTCCTTCATTCCAACACGGGCTGAGCACGGCGCACTCGTTGATGTCCACCTCACATCGGCGTCCGGTGAACCCGCTCGGACATATACACTGGTACTTCCCTGGTCTGTCTTGTCTGCAGGTGGCCCCGTTCTCGCAGGGGAAGGTTGCACACTCGTCGATATCTGAGGATTGAAAACACGTGAAATGTTACATGAAAGTTTACTTTATTTGATCGTTAAGTGACATTTGAGTTGGTTGTTTCGTTTGTTGTTTAATGTCACACTCAGCAATATTCCAGCTATATGGTGGCGGTCTGTAAATAATCGAGCCTGGAATAGACAGTCCAGTGATGGACAGCATGAGCATCGATATACGCCATGGGTATGATGACATGTGTCAACCAAGTCAGCGAGTCTGACCACCCGAACTCGTTAGTAGCCTCTTACGACAAGAATGGGTTGCTGAAGACCAATTCTGACCCTAGTCTTCATGGTGCTCCTAGACCTCGAAACATAATCAGTTCGAATCAAGGATTCTAATCCATTATTACCGGATCCCGCGGACGTGTCTGTGTACAGCTAATTCCGTGCCTAGGTTAGGCCACCCGCGACGCATCAGATTCATCGGTTCTTCTTGTGCGGTAGCATATTGGCATTAGCTCGCCGTGCCTGCATGTCTGGTTGTATTCCGCCAAAATTGTACTTTATGTTAATTTAAATTAGCTGTTCTATTGTAGCTGTAGCCAATGTGTTAAGAGAATAGTCTACATCAGACCTACTGTTGTTACTGGAGTAACTAGCTTTATTGTTGTAGCCAATGTGTTAAGAGAATAGTCTACATCAGACCTACTGTTGTTACTGGAGTAACTAGCTATATTGTTGTAGCCAATGTGTTAAGAGAATAGTCTACATCAGCCTTACTGTTGCCGGAATATTGCTTAAGTGGTAAAACTCGATTATCGCAATAATTTAGGTTTTGCACTGAATGAATACTTGTATATAACACTATATAACACCTTCTTCGCAGAATCGCCCTCTGAACCCAATGTTGCAGGAACATCTGAAGAAGTTGATCTCGTCGATGCAGAAGCCATTGAGACAAGGATTGCTGGCGCATTCATCTATACCTGGAATGTGGAAATACAACGATGTAGGTCCAGCTCATTGAAAGTTGTACAGTCAATATTGGTTAATTTATCACTGAGTGAAAGTCTGATGCCTGGTGATTATAAATATCATTATTGTGTACGGGAACATTGCAAACCAGGCATTGCTAAGCCCAAAACGAAATATGATTCTCCTCTTTTTATAAGGCTACACGACGTGCTTTGTTTTAAAACAAATTAGACATCGTCATTTGCATGATATTTACAAGCTTCGTAAACAAGAACGTCAATAATGTTGTCTCCGTTATTAAAATATCTGTAAATTCAGCCTCAAGTCCCAATTTGTGTGAACCCACTAGCGTTTGATATCCAATGTGTTAAGAGTACAGTCTACTTGAGACTCTGAGGATGCAGACGGAACAGTTCGCTAGCAACAGGGCAATAACTTTATCAGGGTCGAATGCGTAAATAGATAACTGGGATATGATAGATCAGTTAATGATTTGCCAGAATGAAGCTGTGACCCTGACCTCTTTCACACAGAGTACCAGTGTAACCAGGGTTACAGATGCAGGTGAAGTTGCCCAGCTCTGTCCGGAGCTGCTGACAGGTTGCTCCATTCTTGCACGGAGCTTGTCGACAGGGATCTGTAAGGAGTTCACAGTCAGTAATATACTGGGGCAGAATCAAAATTTGATCAAGTTTTGCGCTTGTAAAGTAAACAGGCCCCGATTTCTCGAAACAAACTTAAGTCTGAGTTTTGACTTAAGTCAGAGTTTTTTACTCAAATTTGAGAAAACAGGAAAATGCATTTCCCAGAATAAACTGAAATCAATATTAAACTCAAACTTAGTAGACAATTTGAGTTTGGTGGATAGATTACTTAAGTTGTTTGGGATATTTTTATTTAAAAAATGCAGTCTTGTTAAAAATTCAGCTGTTTCAAATTGTCAAACTCAGTTTGAAATTTGAGTAAAAACTTAAGTTTGTTTCGCGAAATCGGGGCCAGTTACATTATTTACAGTAGTGTAAACCCAGGAGATTCATAGTAAGTCACCTGTGAAATGAAGGACAAAAAATGTGATCAAGTTCTATGCTTATTCAATTAACCGTTAAACATCTACCAAACTGTAAGAAAGGGACACCCTACCCGTACGGGGACGATTTGTTACCATCTTCTAGACACCATAATTCATCTTGTAGGAGAATATTTATCACTCATTGGTCAGGACATGTTGCATAAGAAAATGATATGCGTTTCTAAAATTGAGGAGCAGATGATGATGTTTTTCCACAACACATATGAACGCTTGGTCCAGGACAGTGGCAGTGTCTCGTACTCACTTGAATCCACTATCTGCCGCTTCTGTCTTGAGAGACCCACTACGTCGTTGGTGACATCGCTCTGGTCAGAGTATAAATAGGGCTTCTTCTCGACGGTGCCTGTCTCGTGCAATGGCATAGCTGAAAAATATGTTTTATTTGTAAATTACTGTTTTAAACGAAGATTTTGTTCTGAAATCTATTCAGTCTAAAATGTCTATGACTATACCCGGTGACACGACATTATTGGCAATGAATTACACTCGAATTTGATGCCAAATTCTATGTATTTCTGCACATACCGTAATCTTAGAACAAGTCATGCACCCATTGTCCGATAACGCTGAAACAATATGTCATATACGTTCGTTCACTTGTTTGTTTTAACGAAGTATTTGGCAATAATCTAAATATGTTTCAATCACAGGTCACGATGACGGTATCAGCTATAAATTTCCGAATCTGATCACCCGAGTCTCCGAACTGCTGGAGAAATATTATTATCCTAACAGGGGAAATACATGCAATATTATAACTAATATCTATACATTGTATATGAACTAATATTAATTAACATATATAGCACCACCGTCGCTGTGCCGAGTTGCGTCCCTTGGGTGTGGCAGAATACAAAGTTCGATATGCTTTTGTTTCATTTTGACAGCACATTCCTGTGCTCATAGTTATCACGAGATACACAAAACTCGATGACAGGACGTGATTAGGGACTACTATTTGTTTCAAAGGGCATAAAATCAAAATCACTACACACGAAAATGTACCTGTATCACAAAACATGCCCGTCCAGCCATCATTACATTTCCTACTTCCGTCCTCCAGGCACGTAAAGCGACCTTGACCTGATTCTTCATCACAGTACATGTCACATCCGGGTCCATAAAGGTGTCTGCACACTGGATCTGCCATAAATCATGTGGTCATTGTATTGTGTGTTCCAAACAAACTGTAGATAGTCATCATCATCATGCCTTTTGAGAGTTTCAGCCCAGCAATACACGATGTACAAATTGGCGAAAGGATGCAGGCAAGACCCATCGGCCATCACACAACATTTATTTCAACTTTTAAAAAAAATATTTGTTCTGTAGTTCATTTTTCTGGATATTTCTTTTAATACACACGATTATTCTGAATACAGTTCACTCAACACCTTGTGCATCTAAACACTGGGCTAGGCAAATGTTCCTGCGTTTGATGATAATCACAACTGCCAACCACAACCATGTTCTTTCGAATGTTTTGGCAAGTCAACGACCTGGGACTTTCTTGCCATTGAGATATTTACTTTGTGTCAGGCAGTCGTTGGGGAAACCTACTCCTAATGACCCGTTTCCTTCCAAGTCAGGAAAGGTGCCACACTGTTCCTGGGCGGCCAACACAATGGCTGTTCTTGCTATACACCATGCGTGTGTTTTCTCTACATTTGCCTCACCATGAACAAATTAGGTTACAAGCAAACATCAACACGTTTTGCAAAAACACTGTTTCCCAGAGACTGACAATGGGCCATACGTAACCTGTTGTACCAAATACCCCAGATTTCCCTCACGCAAATATCAGAGTCTAATCACTCGTGTTAGGCTTCTGCTTAAGCATAACGAAACATATGTGTCTTTAAATGTATCAATTGTTATGGTAAATGAGATTTAAAAGAGACCAAAATGGAGTGGGGAGAGTTAACTAATACTTTGTTACATATGGTTATTTTGGGGCAGAAAAACATATTTGCAGACAATATTTTTAAGACATCCAACATGTTCGGTGAACAAATGATTTCGGACCAACCCAAAACATGTATGGGTGCTTGATTTCCCATTGGAGCTAGCTCAGTCTGAAAGACCTACCTCGACTTTCACGAAGGCATCGTTAACGTCGTTCACCTTCCCTTTTTCCACCCACGTTGTCCGTGGTCGGTAGGAGGTCCAGGCTGCTCTTTGACCAGGGAGGACGACACTGTGTTGCGCCACTGGCCATGGAAGGTCGGTACCGGTCTTGTACTCTAATCTCAGTATGAGTTCCATGGGCTGAGCGGAATAAATACATGATGGTCAGAATTCTGTAGCACGATGTTTTACAAGACACATGATAACGTGTCCATGGTGTAATGTTTAAATGAACATACAGGCGTGAGTATTTTGTTGGGAGTTTACAGCAAGTACGCGATTAATAAAGATTCGGGTTTGGGTGGGGGATAGGGGAGTCAAGTGCTAGGATTTATGTTGGTCAAAATACATCTTTCGTCACTGATTCAGGACATTGTCCACTATATTGAACATTTCCATCAAATAAAAGCTACTCCCAGAACTGTTCCCGAACATGAATTTATCAAATTGTCGGTTCCAATTCGTAGTTGAGCTAAGCCGCCTCCCAAAAGAAAGCATACACTTGAACATTGTATTTGAAAAGATAATTTCAAACATCACAACGGTAGTAGGTTAAAAATAGTTGCCGAAAAACGGCAGTCTTAAGGTCAAAAACGTAAATACAATCAAAATACCATTCCTTGTCTATTACAATTTCAGCCATCTTGAAACATGGCTGCAGTTAATTAAAATGTGGGTGATCACTTGAGGCACGAAGAAGCACAGAATGACACAGAATGGTCATCCGATCTCCATATCAGCAGCCTCTTGACCACAGGGTATGGATGTACATTCTGCCTGTTTGAGGTCGTTATAGGTCCTTCCTGGATCCCTATATCAAATGTCCGCTATACTGCTTAATGCCTCATTCACCTCACAGAATGCCGAGCCCCTTGTTGTGACCTTTGTACATTTTAATATCCAGACAATAACCACGCCCATCAGCCGAAATACATTCAACTGGACGCTAGAGGCAAAGTAATAGTGATTTGCGAAAACACTGATGAACATACTACTACCACTACGGTTACTACTACATATACCACCGTCTTATCATTATTTAAAGACACGCATTGTGCAAATCTACAAAAATTAACAATCGTATTCATTATCCTGTTACAAGGATCAATGTACATACATTTCTCCGCACCTTATACATCATCATGAAAACTAATCCTATCTTTGATCTCAGTAGTCCTGGTTATGATGAACTACTATGTGTTCTCTTCACGCGTATGTCTGTCTGTCTGTCTGTATGTGTGTCTGTCTGTGTTTGTGGGTGTCTGTATGTCTGTACATATATGCATGTGTGTATGTATGTCTGTATGTGTGTATGTCTGTCTGTCTGTCTGTACGTGTGTGTATGTATGTCTGTACGTGTGTGTATGTCTGTCTGTGTGTGTATGTCTGTATGCATGTATGTATATGTGTCTGTATGTGTGTGTATGTATTTATGTATGTCTGTATGTGTGTATGTCTGTCTGAATGTAAGCATGTATGTGTGTGTGTGTGTCTGTATGACTGTACGTGTGTGTATGTCTGTCTCAATGCATGTATGTATGTATGTGTGTCTGTATGTCTGTGTATGTTATGTATGTATGTGTATGTGTGTATGTATGTGTGTATGTGTGTCTGTATGTCTGTGTATGTTATGTATGTATGTATGTATACGATGTTGTTCTGAAGCATTTCACCTGAAGCATTTCAACTCTTTTGGTAAGAGGAAAAGTTTGGTTCACACCTATCAAAGTGCAGAGGATAATAATCAGTGCACATCTTGGATTCCATACACGATCATCGGGTTCTGGCACACGGAGTCCATTTCCAAGGGACACAACTCTATACGGACAATCATGGCGCTCACTCCAGTCATACGCTACAGTTTGTCACCGTTCGTAATTGAGTTGTGAAAGGTACGCCATGAGCGCCAACACACGTCACCACGACAACGTCTTAATTGAAACCCTATAACGACTGAAGGTGGGAGTTGACAATCCGTGCTTTCAACTAGCATTCCAGTGTTGCCATAGCAGTGGTTCCAAACAATTGTCTCGTGCATTTGTTTGAACGTCACAAACACATGGCCCATGTGCTGACCACGGGCTGGCTGGCTGAATCTGTCCACTTCTCATGGAACGGGGAAATCTGACCACCACTCAACAAATGTGTGTATGTGTCAAATGAAGGACATGTTCAGGCAGTGTATGAAATAAGCCAAAAATACAGCCAGACATCAGGGCTGGTAACTTCAAAATGTTACTTCTGTATTTATAGAGACGGATGTTTGGTTACACATTCCCCTGCAAATAACATAATTATCGTCTCGCATGTGAATGAGAAGGTAGGTGAGGTGGGGTGAAATTGGGTTTAACGTCGTGCTTGAGAATATTTCGCTCATATGACGACGTGCATACGTGTGTATGTGTATGTGCGGCTGCTTGTACTAGCCCAGGTTTTATAGTGCTAGCCCACTGAGATACCATGCCGCAGTGAAGCATGAATACCCCACTCAGACAAATTATACTGACTCCGAGCCGAACAGTCCTTGTACCCATTAATGCCGAGCGCCAGGCAAGGACCAACAAGTACCATATTTTAACGTTTTTTGGTATGACGCTGTCGGGGATCGAACCCGCGACCTTCCGCTCTCCGGGCGGACGCTCTAACCACTACACCACGGAGGCGGTGAATGAGAAGGTAGAGTCTGTGGTATGAAGATTGTGTGGTGTAATGAAGGGGGTTTCTGAACATTGATTGACCTTCTAGGACCAGTGACATCCTTAAGTCGGCTTGTTCACGCTTGATAACCTGTGTTCACGCAAATCTTGTGTGCCCAGCTGATCACTCATGCTACGATATCCACTCTCTTACCACGTAGTCAGTAACCGCACTTGATCTATTGTTGAATAAGGGTTTAAGCTTCTTTTCTCAAATCGAATAATCCAGATAGATCACCGGACTGGAAATGGTAGGACGGGTGGGGGACACAGAGATATGAGCAGAATGTACCCATATAAGAATCAAACTCAGGCATTCTACGTGAACGCTTCAACCTGTAGATCATCCTACCATCCACTTAATAAAAGGAATATTACAATTCACTTAGAGAGGGTGTGTTCCACGAGAAGTTTTTAAATATTTTTTGTTGCCGTAGGCAGCAATTTTCAACCCACATCACGATATGTTCAACCCCGTTTAATCAGATAATTTTTTGTGAAACACCCGACACATCTATGAATACTGTTTTGTGTGGAAATTATACAAAGCAAGGTTAACTACTATGTCCGTTCAAGCTCCAACTATTGTATTACACTCTTGAACTACTTGACTATTTCACTGACCATGTTCATCAGTTTTGGGATAACAAGAACTTATACAAAAATGATACTGGAGTGAGATCTTCAGATCTTGAGTGAGTTAATTATATTTCGCACCACCCTTTATCAATCTGTCTACAGTACCAATGTTAGAAACACTAGAAAACGGGCATAACACGTTGTACCGATGATGGCAATCACGGGTCTGTGGCGTGACGAGCGAGCTCTTTAACCAAAGTCTACCCTAGTGCCCCAAATAACTTTGAAAAATACAGTGACAAGCATGTATATATGACTCGACACGCGACGAACCCAATGTACATGAAGTCACAGAAAGAGCTCTCGGCATGTCGCCTACCGAGGCGAGCGTTCCGAGCCGTGGTTGGTTCGTGTTTGTTCTACCTGTCCCGTCAAGGTGTGGAGGTTGGTGGTCGGGGGTCGGGAGGACTCAAGCCTGCGTCTCCGTGACGGGGACGAGGGTTGGGGGATCGTCAACTGCGTCCATTGACCTTAAGAATAACCGGAGCTGGTTTTAGAGATAATGAGGGTCTTACACAAGGTTTTCTGTAGGATGAACGGTATTTACAAGGCTTTGACTCCTCGGAAATGTAATTTGTCGATCATTTTTGTAAATGGCGCTTGAAACGATGCTGTGTAAATTACGTTAAGCAATGCTTCTTTAGTTGTAAATACTACACGACGAAGTATGATATTATTCTATAGTCTAAAGAAAATTATTTGAAAAATCATAATGGATGGGAAGGTGTTTGGATATGTATTGAAATACATTACTTTCTTTTCTGTAAAAGCATGCTGTGGAATTAAATCAACACCAAATGAAGAAAATGTGTTTCTGTTCTTAAATTTGGCTCAACCTTATATTAGTACAAAGATATGTTGAGACGGATTTGCTTATAGTTCAATTTATGTCTGGAAATTTTAAAATGAATAAACACGTCAAAAAGAAAATTGACTTGTTGAAGAACATGAATGACAACTTTCAAGACGTTGTTTAAGTTTTTCCAAAGAGTTCTCAATTTCAGGCACAGTGTTTCCATTCTACGTGTGGTGGAGATGTTTCAGGCACAAATTTCAGGAGACGATTATATAATTGTGACGTAAACAAACCTTTCCTGTGATATATCTAAGCACATGGGATAATAAAAGTACTGAAGAATCTACCGGAACCGTTTGGGAAAAACTAATATTTGGTTTAACCTGAGTTTTGGATTTTGCTACTGAAACAGATCAAACTGTCCCCAAGCTCTTGAAATAATACTGGCTGTGACTAATTGAAAAACAGATTAGCGTGAAAGGTCAAGTTCCGTCTCGCTGCTCCGTCAAACCAAGAATAAACGTTGTGTTTGGAGGTTGTCTTGACAGTGTGGATGCTAGATGTCCTCGGTGGGGTTAGGTGTAGGTGACAACAGCACTAGAGGTTCCTCAGATGAGGTCATTCCCATTGACGAACGTGTTACTGTTGTTGGCAAAGAAATGGATAAGAAATGCGATAGTTAAGGCGCGACGGGTGGTTCAGTTGGCTATGTGTTCGTCAGCAAACATGAAAAGTCGAGGTTCAAGACCCAATGACAATGTTTTTTTCAGGTTCTGCTTATTTCATTCATGTTCATTATGCTCATAGTGGGATCCCGTTGGTTAACGGATGTAATTAGTCTTACTTGCGTCGTGTCATTGTTGGTTCGAATCCCATATTCGGTGTAATTATGATCTTATGTTTGCCAACTCCAAACTCGTGTTTTAGGCTTCATTAACGTTGTACAATAGGTGATCAAGTGATCTAAGGCGAATGTTCTGTGTTGAGTTACGTCTCTTAGATATGTCCGGATCCACTTATTAAAAGTCGAAATGTTATGAAAACGTGATGATGATCTCATTCTCATTAAAATGAAATCTTTTACTCCAATGCGATACCTCTCTGCCTGATGATCGGATGGCCTCTGCAGGAGGCCAAGACAGGTATATTCTGTACTGACCCAGTCCGCCTCGATACTAGCTGGAAAAACATTGACAGGAGCATATGTGATCCCTGTATTTCGAAACCGAGAGATCGACATTTCCGAATGTTAGAAATTATAATAGTCGGATGCCTTACTTATTTGTTCTGTATAAGAGCGGTGGGGTAGCCTTGTGGTCAAAGCGTTCGCTCGTCAGGCCAAAGACCTTTTTTCGATTCCCCATATGGGTACAATGTGTGAAGCCATTTCTCGTGGTATTAAATGGATATTGCTATTAAAACGGCGTAAAATCACACTCAGTCACTCCCACAGAAACATATAATTTCATTATACTGTTACATACCCTCAACGGCCCCTTGATGTTGTATTCCCTGCTGGCAACTTTATCCTGTACATCTGTCAGGGAATCCTCGTCCCCTGAAACACATAAATAACAACCTGACAATGTGAATAATAGGGATAAGATGAGGGTTTCCGTTTGGTTCCATGATCAGTGATCAAACACCATAATGACACGGTCATTGACAAAATAGTTATGTGTGTTGTTATAATTTCTGTAATATACGGGCCAGACAAACCGGTGACTTATGACATAAGCCACGACCCCTTACCCCAAGCAATCAAGCCTGACCGCCCGTTTCATTTAGTCACCTGGAATGTTAAGAATGGATTCCTTGGGACCTGTTATAATTCGAAAAAATACATGTCTTGATAGCGTGAGGGTATAAAACGCATAAATGCAACTATTTTCTTGACAGAAACCATGATCTTTAATAAATCTGAATCATTTTGTAAATGATGATAATGCAGTCCTCAGAATTCTTCATAAGAGCAGTCTGCAAATAAAGGGAAATCAATGTACAGCGTTAACTCGTTTGGACGAGTCAGGATCCGTGATTGTAGCTCGATACCGATCCTCCGTTATTACGATACTTGATTTGTCAACGCCTTAAACGTGATCGTGAATTTTATCAAGATGAATCAGTAGAACATAGCATGAGCAGTGAGGAAAATCATCGGGATAAAATAACAAACAACGTTAAATGTCAAACACTGTGTCAGCTTGATCATCATCAACTCCAGCCCCAACAACAATCAGGACGAACCAGCCGGTGAAGGTAGATGGCTTTATCCAAACTGGGTTTATTTTCAAACAAATCCCACCACGACCACCTCGCCCTACCCTCTAGTCCCTCCCCACAACACACACACACACACATACAGATCAAGCCACCGGCCTCTTTAACGATCTTGAAGGACACACAATGCACTGAATTGGTTTAACACCAACAAGTATTTCCGTTATACCATGGCGTGTCTGCTTAAGTGGGAGGTAAGCCCGAATCAAGTCACTCAAGCTGTAAATGTTTACCACTTTGATGATATGCGCGAACACAGGTAAAGTGTTTACCTGAAAAGAATCATTATAATCATTAAGGGCAAGTTTTTTACCCGAGTATTAAATTCGTAGTTTTCATGCAATGATTTTAAGCAGGATAAACAAGTAAAAGAAACGCACCCAGTCACTTTAACAAACCAGGCATTAATATTTGTCCTCGGTATTTTTAGCATATTAGTATTGGCTCACACTCGCATGAATAAATTATCCTGTATGAGTCGAGTCATTAGGTCACATGTCAACAATGCATCGGCTTTAAATGGCAATTGTAATTTCATTGAATCTGTCGTGTCCATTTTTAGGATTCAAACAACCTAAAATATCAAAATGTCAATCATCTGACTAGACAATTTGCAGTATACAGATTCAAGCTGCTCAATAATCCTTAGTATGTGTCCTTGCAAGGCAAACTGTAATTACAGCATTGTTTTAAACTGTGGCACTGTGTCTGTGTAATTAACTGCAAATTGAATACAATGACTTGATTCATACTTGGCAGGACCGCTTGTTGCTGCCTTCAATATGGACAAGTCATAGATTAATAGAAACATAACTAGGAACAGGAAAATTTAGAAAACATTAGGGAAACGTTCAATGTAAAAGTAAACAGTTTTTAGAGTAACCATTATAAATTTTTCAAATACAATTACTTGTAGCATGTTACATTGCACAATGAAGTCACACCAGAACCACGCCATAACACCCACGTGTTCCAGGTGCTAAATAAAACATTTACAACTAAGTTTCAAGTCAGTTCCAGCTTCAAGGCGTCTCTTGTGTGTTTTTGTATAGAGATTTGTAAAGGGACTTGACGAGAACTCTCCGGCTGCACGGAAACACAAACTCGGGCCGAGCCCACAAACACATTGAGTGGGATTGGTTAGAAGGCTAGGTGTATATAGAGACGGACAAAGTAAATTAACTCTGGTGCTTTAGTTGTTTGGTGGTAAACCTGTCACAATTGCGACACCGCTAGAAGTGGTACCCCTTGAAGTAAAGGGGATACGGGCACCAACAAGCCACGCTCTTGGTTGCTATAGTTCAACTGAGAGAACAACTCCGTCATATTACGGAGAGCGTTATGGATGCGCTAAACCAGTTCGATAAACTTGGTATCACGATCTGATAATACGCAAATGACGACAAAGAGACAATAACCCCTTTAATAAGCTATTGATATACATTGATGTAATACGTCCTTGACAAATAGAACTATAAATAACGATTTAATATACGTCAATATGTACGTCAACAACATGCAACTTATTTAGCATTGCAATGGGGCCGGATGTGTCACTGACTCAATTTTATAATGGGATGGTTCACCGACTCTATCGATGTATGTAAGCAATTCAAATTAAAATATTTTATACATCACATTATCTGAAGGTAAATATCACATGTAGAGAATAATAGACATATGTTACGGTCGCAAACAGGCTCGTATAAAAAATGTTATTTGTTAACTTGTCCATATATATCGACTTCACGTAAGGCAAATCACCCAACTGCAAGTAAGCGTTTTGATGAATGATATTTGTCGCAATAAACAACGTTATTCCAAGTATATTAAGGGCTCTATATGCGAGTTTGAATAATAAAACCAGTGAGTAACTATCCCACCGTTTGTGTATGCAACATAATCACATTGCAGCCACCCGATTCACTTAATAGTATTAAAACAAGCATAGTGTGCTGTAGAAATCGTGTTCCCGGATACCATTGTGAACCTGCAAATTACGTTTCGTGACATGAACTACAGAAAAAATACATTTGAGAAAAAACAAACAAAACATTATCAAGACGTTACTAAGGTGAAATTAGTGGCTTAATATCCAAACAATCACTGTGACACAACTACATCACCATCGAATAATAATAACCCGTGAAGAACCGGGTTAGAAGTGATCTTCAGTGACCCATGCTTGTCGTAAGAGGCGACTAACGAGATCGGGTGGTGAGGCTCGTTGACTTGGTTGATCAACGTGTCACCGTATCCCAATTACGTATATCGGTGCTCATGCTGTTCATCATTGGATGGTCTATTTCAGGATCGATTATTTACAGATCGCCGCCATGTAGTTGAAATATTGGTGAGTGCGGCGTTAAACAACAAACAGACGAACTAACAACAAACAAACAAACAACAAACAGACGAACAAACAAACAACAAACAGACGAACAAACAACAAACAAACAAACAAACAACAAACAGACGAACAAACAAATAACCAATCATTGTGTTTTCACTTCTTAATTTTCCACCTATAAACAATGGTGTATACCAGCAGTTAAAAACGTTTCAGCATCACATAGCCCACGAAAAACGAACATAAGATTTTTTTAATCGAGACAAATAGACTATTAATACATTCGTAGATACGAACATGTGTCTGTTGAAAGATCAGCCTGGTTTTTGTTTGATGAATAATTCAACAGAGGACATGATCCACACTGCTTTAATCATTTTTTCATGTAAAGGAAATGTTTGTGATTAGGAAAGGTGTTCCTTGCGCTGTTTATCCGGCGTGCAAGCCTTCAGTAAAATCCTGGGCAAATAGTGTGTGTGGTACCAGGTAGTGTTCACAGGAGCGCCTCGTCGAGCAATAAAAACATGCACACGCATTTACACAAGGGGCATGAAGATAAGATTAACCAGCGCCCGGGGGGTGCCACAGAGGAACGCCATGTCAGATTCAGGAAAGAGATGGTATCAGCAGTTATTGGTATTCAGTAACCGTCGATGTTACACCAATCGATCACACCAATGCAGCATTTATTATTACATATACTACCCAAAGGAAGAAGAGAACACGCTTCTTTCATATAACTGAAGTTAATCTGTCATGCCATGACCGATAAATTAAGGTACTGTGTATTGAAGTGTAATAGTTCCATAGTATACATTTTTATATCATTTTCGTAGATGATACTTTCGTCTACATAGAAGATACTCGCATCAACGTAGATGATACTATCATTCACCTGATGAAGGGGCAAGAAGTAGCCCCAAAACGTCGTGTTGTAAATATTAAAGAAGTTGTAAATCCATACCATACGTTGTTATGTAGATGATATTTCCGTCTACGTAGAAGATACTTGCATCCACGTAAGTGATACTTACATCTGCGATTAAGTCATATATACGTGTATGTACTATATCCTGCGTTTGTATGAACTTAAATCCAAATAGGGGCATATGAAAATACCAGTGTCTGAGTTCCCACATGCATGATCATAATACCAAATATGGAAATGGAAAGTATGATCTACGTGGATGATTCCTAAATGATGAAATATGTTACTCAAGATCTAACACAGCAGGTACAAGAGTGAGTGAATTAGTGAGTGAGTTTAGTTTTACCCCGCCTTTAGCAATATTCCAGCAATATCACGGCTGGGGTCACCAGAAATGGGCTTCACACATTGTACCCATGTGGGGAATCGAACCCAGGTCTTCAGTATGACGAGAGAACGCTTTAACCACTAGGCTACCCCACCCGCCCCAGATACAAGAGGCACATGTGGGCAGCGGGGGTTTGGGGTGGCGATATCTTTCAGCTACAAATAAAAAACCCCAGTTATTTTGTATATTAGCAACGAGCCTACCTATATTGCTTAGAAAACACCTTTCAACAATTTGTTTCAGCCTCACACAATTTTCATTTTTATTACAATCTGAAGCATAAATACTTTTTTCATAATTTCTTTTCTGAGGGGAGCATTATGAAAATCATTATGGAAATTATCAGTCCTTTCCTAAATGTTGTGCATTGAATAGTTTTATATCAATTAAATGGATAAAGTATCCAGTGTCGTCTTTGACGTGCAGTATTGACGAGCTGTATTTACGGAACAAGGGAACAAGGGATGTTTACGGAACAAGGGATGCGGATTAATATATGAACTCAATAAATCAATTACAAACTGTGCATTATCTATAAGCTAACAACATTCCTCAATGGAACTCACTGAACGGGGGAACTCGTTGTGCTGTGGGTTTCTGATAGCGTTTATATAGGAAATGTGCAGACGCATGGTGCGCCTAATCCTTGGATTATCTAACAAAGAGAAAGGAGCTCGGGGATTTGGATTAAATGTCACACAAAGCATGTCCCCTAGACATTGTGGTACGTGAGTGGGGTCAACGAGGAACGTTCAGTTCAGAAGTCATAATGAGGTCAATGTCAAGGACGCATACTTTAAATGAAGAAAATTGAATGCCCCTTAAGCTCGTGTCTGAACATTTCTTCAATGTGAAATTTAACCGTAAGCATTTGTCAACATTTTAAGGTTCGAGTAATTTTTTAAGGAAAATCGGTTTTTTTTATACTGACATCAAATGATTTGTACTCCCGAACATCCGATGATATATTAGAGGTACGTTGTATAGTATATATATGCATAATTATATGCATGTTGAAACACACAACTCCATTTTCATATGGTATGCTATGCGTAGAGTGTAGAAAATAGCAGAACTGTGTTTGACAAACCGAACTATCTACGTGACATTAACGGAAACACATTAACCTTATTCCCCGAATTCTATGTTTGTCCTGGTCGGAGTGCCAAGTGTGAAGTTTCGTGCACCCAACGAAATCTCAAGACTAGGCGAGAGTCGACTTGAAAATGTAGCATCTGCTTCCTATATGATGCAGGGAAATTACGAAACCTGTCTGAAATGCGTTGTCTCATCTGTGTGACTTCTCAAACCAACAAACAAGGCTCTACAGCATGGCCCGAAACAGGCCTGGTACGCCATGGGACCATTCTGACCTGGAGGTGACCGCGCTTTAACAGAGTATTTGGATCTGGCAAGGGTGTGCGCTTGGTCCCGATGTTTTACATGTTAATGAGTATCACCGACTAATATACGTCTGGGAGATTAACTCTAAGTAGTTTCTAGGGAACAAAGGTATGACGATTGTGGCATGTCCATTTGACACACATTCACATATGTCCATAGGACGTTTCATGCTTTCGAGAAGACACTGTGAAAAATGCACACACACACGCATATCAGTCTTTGCTAAATATAGGATTTCAGATCATGGCTCATGGTGATAGAAACTGTCTCTGATCTAATGCTCCTGTAAAGCATCTGATTCACACCGTTCCAGCAGTGACGAGCTAGGTAGTGACTCACGTCACATCGGGAAACACCTGTGCACGGCACACCTTGTACACCTGTATGTCAGGTCGTGAGAGCCACCTACATGACACTGCATGGTCATTGCGAAAATGCTAATGAGAACATGGCAAGGTTAACATCAATGTGTAACAAATGAGGTATCTAGAGTTTAATGTCCTGTTTTTATGTAAAGATTCTGTCGGAATATGCTGAAAAGATGCTATGTCATCAGAAAGCAGGATATGGGCCTTGAGAGCACATTCCCTTCTGTCATCGACTAAAACGTCACGTATCATTTCCAACCCTGCTCAAGGCTTTGTTCCCAAAACCTACAGTTGACAATGGCGACAGTGATACTAGTCCTCCCCACGTCCATACGCAAACCACAGTGAACAATGTACGTGTAAGTGTCTTGTATGACGAAAACTCATGATGTAGTCTGTCTGAAATTCTGCAACCGTATGTCATGGCGAAACACAATATCCACTCACTAATAGAATCTGAATTTGTTAGAGAATAACCACATGGTCAAGACCTCATGTGTTAAACGCAGAACAAACAAAGATTTGGGGTGCATATTCTGAATTCGTGATCTAAGTTTGCTAAGTATATATTCGGTTTAGTGAAGATCCGAAGTATATATTCGGTTAAGTGAAAATCCGAAGTTAAGGATTTTAAGTGAGTGCTTGAGTGCTGTTAAACTCCGTCATCAACAATAATATACAATACAGAGCACAAGTGCTTGATGGCGATGGATGGAATGCGGGGCAGAGATGCATTGATGGATGGAGACAGGCGAATGGAGATTGAGGGTTGAGGTGGAGGGCTGGAGATGCAAGGAGAGACGTGGACTTATGGATATATGCATATATATGAGTTTATGGGTGGAGATTGAGGTTGACGGTTGGAGATGCAAGGAGGGAGATGGACGAATGGATATGTGTAGACAGAGATGTGTTGATGGGTGGAGACAGGCGGGTGGAGATTGAGGGTTGAGGTTAAGAGTTGGAGATGCAAGGAGGGAGTTGGACGGATGGATATGTACAGGCAGAGATGTCTGGATGGGTGGAGACAGGCGGGTGGAGATTGAGGGTTGAGGTTAAGAGTTGGAGATGCAAGGAGGGAGTTGGGCGGATGGATATGTACAGGCAGAGATGTGTCGATGGGTGGAGACAGGCGAATGGAGATTGAGGGTTGAGGTTAAGAGTTGGAGATGCAAGGAGGGAACTGGACGGATAGATATGTACAGGCAGAGATGTGTTGATGGATGGAGACAGGCGGGTGGAGATTGGGGGTTGAGGTTGAGAGTTGGAGATGCAAGGAGGGAGATGGACGGATAGATATGTACAGGCAGAGATGTGTTGATGGGTGGAGACAGGCGGATGGAGATTGAGGGTTGAGGTTAAGAGTTGTAGATGCAAGGAGGGAGCTGGACGGATGGATATGTACAGGCAGAGATGAGTTGATGGGTGGAGACAGGCGGATGGAGATTGAGGGTTGAGGTTAAGAGTTGTAGATGCAAGGAGGGAGATGGACGGATGGATATGTACAGGCAGAGATGTCTGGATGGTTGGAGACAGGCGGGTGGAGATTGAGGGTTGAGGTTAAGAGTTGGAGATGCAAGGAGGGAGTTGGACGGATGGATATGTACAGGCAGAGATGTCTGGATGGGTGGAGACAGGCGGGTGGAGATTGGGGGTTGAGGTTGAGAGTTGGAGATGCAAGGAGGGGATGGACGGATGGATATGTACAGGCAAAGATGTCTGGATGGGTGGAGACAGGCGGGTGGAGATTCAGAGTTGGAGATGCAAGGAGGGAGATGGACGGATGGATATGTACAGGCAGAGATGTGTTGATAGGTGGAGACAGGCGGATGGAGATTGAGGGTTGAGGTTAAGAGGTGAGGTGAGGTGAGGTGAGGAATTGGGTTTAACGTCGTGCTTGAGAATATTTCGCTCATATGACGAGTTGAGGTTAAGAGTTGTATATGCAAGGAGGGAGTTGGATGGATGGATATGTACAGGCAGAGATGTGTTGATGGGTAAAGAGAGGCGGGTGGACATTGAGGGTTGAGGTTGAGAGTTGGAGATGCAAGGAGGGAGTTGGACGGATGGATATGTGCAGGCAGAGATGTCTGGATGGGTGGAGACAGGCGGATGGAGATTGAGGGTTGAGGTTAAGAGTTGGAGATGCAAGGAGGGAGCTGGACGAATGGATATGTACAGGCAGAGATGGATGGAGACAGGCGGGTGGAGATTGGGGGTTGAGGTTGAGAGTTGGAGATGCAAGGAGGGAGTTGGACGGATGGATATGAGCAGGCTGAGATGAGTTGATGGGTGGAGACAGGCGGATGGAGATTGGGGGTTGAGGTTGAGAGTTGGAGATGCAAGGAGGGAGTTGAAGGGATTGATATGTGCAAGCTGAGATGAGTTTATCGGTCGAGACAGGCGGATGGAAATGGAGGGTTGAAGCGGAGGGATGGAGATCAATGGATGGAAATTAATAGATGGATGAATATGTTGGATGGTGGTTCGGGATAGGTGAATGTTACTGTTACTGTCTGCATGTATTGATATATGTAACTGCCATTGATGCCATTCATTAGAATAATCAACATTCACATGCATGTGCTAACATGTACATTTGTTTTAAGCTCAGTGCTATCGGCGTAACGGTGCAGGGTGCCTTGATCTTATAGCATTATGTAATTAAAGAGACTAAGGCTTTTCATATATTGGGATTACGGGGGAGGAAATATATGCAGGTTGAGAATCATTGGGTAACAACGTTGTTCGTGTTATGTAAGCAGAAAAACAGGTGTTCCACAATACAATACAATCTGACATGGCTGTATTTATTGAGTAATTATCCGGTACCATCCTCGTACGGCAAAAAGAATGTAGATTATACCTGAGGGTAAAGGGGTTCGTCTGTATGGTAATGTTCCGAACATATCATTACCATGTGTGTAAATATGGCAACTCTATGTACATGATTGGATCTACGTGGACACCAAGGTTACAGGGTTAAGCCACAACTCCAGCCAAGTGCGCATGACTCACTAGCAAAACACTGTCAATGTCAACTTGTGTTCATTTGGAGTATTGCTTAATGGAAAGGGGATGGGTGGGGAGCGATGACACATGGTCCATTTTACCACAGATTTTACTCTGTGAAAACAGTACGACTTTCTATATGGCCATATGATCAGAATCAAAATACAGCAACACGAACCCTACTCATAAGTAATGTCTGGTAAAGAGTCCAGCGTACCACTCCAACATATTTATGCATCACCATCAATTGGTGATACCAGTTGAGCACCCCTCACAAACACACGCAACAGGCAGGTCAGTTGTGGTATCTGAAAGGAGACGGAATCATGGGGTACAATTCTACATTTCCCATTGCTGCTGTTGGAATGTTACAAGTCATCCATGTTGTCATATATTTTTGTGGAAAATGTATTTGTCTGTCTTAATCTCCGTGCACGTATCTAACTGAGGTTTCACTGGTATCATTTGCTTCTAGTTCAAAAGGTCAAAATCAGTGAAAGGGAATATGATACTAAACGGTTAATGAACCATATCAGATCATCGATAGACCCGAAAATTTACTTAAAATGCGTCCCACATTCCTTTGTTTTGCCTTTGCCAGTTCCTTCTGAAACCCCTATTTATATGCAATGAAGGTACAGGTCATCAACATCACCAAGAAGGCATTCATATTGATGTTGACTTCTAGCTTCAATGTTTAAAACATCAAACAATGTATAGGCGTTATCAATGAGGAAGTCCAACTTCTCACGAACTGTCTTCTCATTTCTACCAAATTGCCCCCAACCTCTGAAGAAAGATGTCCTTCTACATCTATGGTCACTCTGAAGAAAGATGTCTTTCTACGTCTATGGTCATCCCAGTCTTTGATGGGCTGCTGTTGTTAAGGAGGATTCATCTAAATGTGCCATTAGTTTCATTTTGAATCAAAACAAGACAAGAAATCACTTAACAACGTGAGAAGCCAATCTGCAGAAGAATAATCCATTACACCTTAACCTAGAATTACCCCAGATAGAAATATATTCCTTCAAGGTAATGCCTGGACCTTATAACCGTTGACAATAAATTAGGTACGTAGATATAAATTCAATTTAATTATATATTTTAAAACTTTTGCTGCCAGAATTATATATAAAGCCTTCTTGCCTGCATTACATCTATTTGTAGGAGTACAGTGTGCATATATCACAACGACCCGCCTTTTACCAACAGTTTAATGATTAACCAGCAACAACAAGCACGTCATCAAGTGTCATTCACAACCGCTGTTGTGAAGTTGTTAATCATTCCAGGATAATTTAGTTGTATGGGCATCATGTCATGGCTATAATTATAATCCTGTGTTCTCAGTAATTAAGCTTAGATGTAACAGTAGTTTCATGATCACTCTAAGGCTTAAATTGTGAAACCCAAAGAAACACGGATGTAAGCATGAAAGGTAAAACGGATGGCAATCGCTGGAACACGTACAGATTATGCACTTGACGGCAGGCGAGACTATTCACACCTTTCTGGTCACGAAATTGACGCTGGCTAATGCATTTTAATCTGTTGCTGGCTGTGAAAGTTTCATGAAACGAATGAGGACCACAGTCATTTTTTATATTTCGAAGGGGATTTTAATACTGTAAACGCACGATAAAGTGGTAAGCAGGTATAAGAACGTCATTATTTATAGTTTTAAACTCGTTGGATGAATATTTGCAGTTCCAAATATCACGTAATTTCTAAAATTGTAGAAGTCAATTCCAAGGTCTTCTGATGCAGAAGAATTTTGTTTCTTTGTTTATTTAAAAAAAATATGAAAGATGACCTTGCACGCTGTATTTTTAACACAGCCAGTCATATGCCCATGTAGTCATATTGAATGCTTCAGAGGTCTAATGTCAAAATGCTAATGCAAGACACTGTTGTTGTACTTTTCCAATGGTGACAGTAACGGCAGTATCAGAAAGAGACTAACTTCACTAAACGTAACATTTGACACGAGATGGTGTGTGTATACATACAACATGTGACATAAAGAAAGGCATTCAATTTGACAACTTACTTCAAACGATTTAGGGGCGGTGGGGTAGCCTAGTGGTTAAAGCGTTCGCTCGTCACGCCGAAGACCCGGGTTCGAGACCCCACATGGGTACAATGTGTGAAGCCCATTTCTGGTGTCCCCCGCCGTGATGTTGCTGGAATATTGCTAAAGCGGCGTAAAACCCAACTCATTCACTCACTCAAACGATTTAGCTGAATATTTCTTTAGCATAACATTTGGTTTCGCGACTACATAGTTACAGGAATATAATTTGGACAAAATAGAATAGTTCAGCTGAATACGGTAGTTCCATGTTACCATTATTCCTTCTATAGGGACGTGTAACGTTAGCAATATACAACTACATGTATGTACTGTAGTCGACATATTGTGGTGTTCAGACTTGTCCAATGTATCCAAATCCATCTATGAATAGAGTATGTTACACAATAATTTGAATACCACGAACAGGTTTGTTATAAAATCCAATAACAAGTTACATACAGAAACAGTTTCATGCGTTCAACGTGTATATTATGCATGCATGACACGCGTGAGAACGCACACCTTGTCGATCCCCACACGCATTAGCAAAACAGAGAAACGCTGCTTGATTCATACCAGTAACAAAAACCACGACCTTCCCATATGTTGGAATGACATTTAGAAGAAATACACATATGGGGGGAAAGTATTGATGTCTTCTTTTCTGTTATGAGCAACACAACGTTCCGATGTATATTTCAGGATATATTCTTCCTCCTTCATCACATGATGAGAAACTAACCATATGCACCGTAACGCTGTGCTCATTGTAATAAAGAAATGGACATCATCTGGCGAAGGACTAACCATTTACACTGAGACGTTGTGTTCCCCTATAATAGAAAAGATGACATCAACCGATGAGGGGCTAATCATATACACAGAGACGTTGTGTTCCTTATTATAGTGAAGGTGACATCAACTGATGAAGGGCTAATCATCTTCACCGAATATTTGTCTTCCTTATAATAGGGAAATTGACATCATTTGGAAGGGCTAATCATATACACCGAATATTTGTCTTCCGTATGATAGAGAAGTTGACATCACCCGATGAAGGGCTAATCATATACACAGAGACGTTGTGTGCTCATAATAGAGATGTTGACATCTCATGATGAACGATAAATCATACACACCGAAATATGATAAATAAGTTGACATGACCTAAGGAAGGACTACTAGTCATATGCACCGAGACGTTGTGTTGCTTATGATAGAGAAGTTGACATCATCTGATAAGGGGCTAATCATATACACCGAAGCGCTGTGTTGCTTATGATAGAGAAGTTGACATCATCTGGTGAAGGACTAGTCATATACACCGAGACGTTGTGTTGCTTATGATAGAGAAGTTGACATCATCTAATGAGGGGCTTATCATATACACCGAAACGCTGTGTTGCTTATGATAGAGAAGTTGACATCATTTGAGGAAGGACTAGTCATATACACCGACACGTCATGTTCTTATTATAAAGAAGATGTCATCACATGAGGAACCACAAACCATAAACATCGAGCGCTGAATTCCTAACAATAGAGAATTTGACATTACCTGATGAAGGTGAGAGCATATACATCGAAACGTTGTGGTCTTTAGCAAAAGATGATGACATTCATAAATTCTCTATCCATTTTAATAGCTTTGTGTTCAATAGCTATATTGTTTTCAGTATGTATCATGCATCAAACGGGTTTTGGGTGTGTGTAGTTTTCATTGTGTCGCTAAATGAAAACTATTTAGCAACTGAAGATGAATCGGACATCTTCTGTGTATGGAACGTTTCTGAACTGGGGAACAGATTCATTGTAAAACAATAATACAAATCCTACAGTTGATCATTCTATTTCTACCATGTAGAATACACGGATATAATCAGGAATGTAAATAAGCAAAGAAATATCCAATGGTAGATCCCTTGTTCAAAGAACCTCACATACATGATGATGCTTTAGTATGCATTTTTGAGCCGAAATCTTTTACCTGCCTGTCTGTCTTACTGTTGGAACAAGCACCATGTCAAGCAAATGAAGCACATCCTCTAAATGTCTTCAAATAATAGCGACAAAACCCTTTCCACATTCATAAGAAACCTCTGATTCTACAAGACATGCGGTCGCGTTAGAATATCTGCACTTCTTCAAGTAACTTTTTTAAACGATACAAAAAACATCATGTGTTATTTTCTGTAGGGATTCAAATGACGTGTCTGTGAATGTTGTTTTTGCTTTAAAGTCAATGCCAACGTGACATTTAAATCCTTAACTCGTGTGTAAATTGCAATGTTTTCAGAGGAAATTGTCTGTGTTCATTACAGCATTGACATTCAGCACCTAGGACGGTGTTGTCGCCCAAATTTGACCATTGCTTAAGGAGTGACCTACATTTGACCTTCGAAAGGTGTGGAAAATCAGAATCTGTAGCCTGTTTGTAAACAAATTTCTTTGTCGAATCGAGACTCTACAGCCAACATGGCAACCACTGAAATCAATTTAAGATGTGTGCATCAAACATTTAAATAGTTAGGGGGATTTCATCTGTGTACTTTGTAAAATAATTGTTTTTGCATTTAATAGATTTTTTTGTCTTAAATGTATAAAATTCCCCATTACTGAAGTTCTTTTCACGTTTTGCGGACTTTCACCGTTAAAATACTTTCTGCTATTATTTAAGGAATTCGGGGGACGTTTCGAGGATTTGCTTTCATTTACATTGGTTTGTTTTGTTTTCTGGAATCAACAAATGCCGGAAAGAAGTAGTTTGAAAGACCGCTTTTGTCTATATTACACGTTAGGACCTAATTCATGTGAAAGGTTTACCTGAAGACAATGCGATGTTATGCAAGGCCTAGTTATGGGTATTTCGGTGTGTTGTATTCTATCTTTCATAAAATGGTTGATTTCATTTGCTTTGTGTAATAGCTGATTGTAATGAATTTGCTACGAATGCAAACATCTGATAATGGATAATTTCATCAGGTTAATGTCTCTATTTCTTGCCATAGTAAAATATCATTACCATTTGATATTTATACACAGTCTCGATGTAAAGTGACTGCAATTTAAAGTCAAGAAGAAGCCGTCATTTAATAGGTGACCTTTCTGGATAAATGCAAAGACTCTGAAAGTGACCAATACAACGATGTAAACTGACTGAAATTTAAAGTCAAGAAGAAGCCGTCATTTAATAGGTGACCAATCTGGATAAATTCAAAGACTCTGAAAGTGACTAATACAACGATGTAAACTGACTGAAATTTAAAGTCAAGAAGAAGCCATCATTTAATAGGTGACCTTTCTGGATAAATGCAAAGACTCTGAAAGTGACCAATACAACGATGTAAACTGACTGAAAGTTAAAGTCAAGAAGAAGCCATCATTTAATAGGTGACCTTTCTGGATAAATGCAAAGACTCTGAAAGTGACCAATACAACGATGTAAACTGACTGAAAGTTAAAGTCAAGAAGAAGCCGTCATTTAATAGGTCACGAATCTGGATAAATTCAAAGACTCAGAACGTGACCAATACAACGACCTTGACATTCGAGTGGACATCAAGATCCAAGACCTCAACATGAATTCACTGTTCATTATTTGCCCACCTCTTTCATGGCACCACAGACAAAATACAAGCCGAGCTGATTGTAACATACGTTTAGAATCGGACAGAAATGTGAACGTTTGACTATATTCATTTTATCACATGTATAGTCATGAAATGACAAAGATTATATGTTATTCGGATACCAACATTAATCTGTGGGATACCAATCACTTCAACAGTCCTAATGGTTCGTATGTTCCAAAATGGAAGGATGAAGTATAGATGTGAGGGGTGGGGTGGTGTTTGCCTACATCCCTATTTCAGCAAACTAGCCCACCACTCAAACAACAAACTCTTCATCCACGTGTGTTTTTAATGTTAGAACATGATACAATTGTAAAATAAACCATGTGTTTCATTATTAAACTAGGATAAATTACATGGCTCAATTCAAATTTACATAGGCAAATGTGTGATGATTATAAGTCATAAAACATATGTGTACCTTCATGTCAGGGCGGATGCACACCAAACATGTTGTTATCGAACAGCAATACAAAGTCTCCAGTGTTGTAGCTTTATCCAAAGAACACACCAATACATTGGCTTAAAAATCATTATTAAACAAAACGTAAACCAATTCCAAATACAGTTTGGCATAATGAACACGATCACATTCGCTCTTTTCGCGTTACGCCCGACAAAGTCAGCTATTTACGGTGATAAGATATTGTTAACAAATATTGAACCCCATCATGCTATGCCCATCATCCCATAGACATGATTGCCGCCGTAGGGCCTCCCATAAAAAACAAACAAAAGAAGACAATTTCAAATTCCAAACATTGGCCGGGCTAAGCAAAAGGCACACGACATTGTTTAAGCTTTGCGGGAAGAAGACCGAAAATGACACTGTATGCTAAGGACGGACGTATTGGTGTGACCGTCTTGTCCAGTATTGTCCGAAAGCGGGTTGGACAGGCAGAGATCGGGCGTACCAGCGGTCAAAAATAGCATGTGGTGACTTCACACGTCCACTCTTTAGCGTCTATGTTGAACTACACGGGCAGTTTTGTTTGCATAATGTAACGGTATTTCCTCCTGGAAACGTTTATGGTTATCTGAAATTGGTAGGTGTAGGGTATTAAATATGTGCACCTTGTGCCCTAAATATTGTTCTTATTTGACACATTTGATTATCATCAAGAGATGAGATGAGACAATAATATTTTAGCAACAAACAAAGGAAAGGGCGAGATTACATGAATCTCATTGTGAATTAGAAAACATAATTTCTTTCAGTAGCACACGGTTAATGTATGAGATATATTCACTGAAACAACATTCTCACTGCATTCAACCTGTATGAGGAAAGTCAATACACCATGGGAAAAGGCGCGTTCATATCTTTACCTTTGTAAAACTGTAAAACTTCTGCAAAACAGATATTCCAGCAGCTCCGGTCTTTGGTGCTTCATTTCACAAATTTAGAGGGACTATCTAGTATGCTCTTTGTGCGAAGATTTCAAAGAGCGTTTCAAGGCCTCAGTAAAGCTTTCAGAAGCTGTTATGGTAGACTTTGGCAGCGACAAGATACTGCCAGTCGCAAAAGGTAGAAGGGGCATTCAGCTATCGGGCAAATTGGAGTCAAGTAGCTTATACATTACTTTGTCCACTGATAAGGCAGATATGTGTCTGTATACAGTATACAGTATTCTTATCTAAAATCAATGTTTCAGTATAAAGAACGTGAGCGAAAATCACTGAAAGCAGATCCTCTTTGACCAAGGATCATTCACGTTTGTACCTGCGGCACAATGTCGTTCATTATTGTCTGATAGACGGAAGATACAATCAGTGTGTAAGCGGTTAACGAAGACACTTAAAGACTTGAGAGACAACAAACACCAATTGCAGTCTCTCTGGCTGGATGTGCATTGGGATGAGTGATGGTTTTATGCACACATGCACAGCTGTATGTGCATACGTTGAGCTGTTTACGTATTTGTTTGCATAACTTTGACATGGAACAAACATCAGATTGTTTATGCATATGGTCATGTTAACATGGCACGGGGACATGTATTGCGTCTTGCATTGTTTACATGTCATGGACCTATGCCATGACAAACTGTGCTCTGTGAACATAAGAATCCTCATTATGCAAGCATACACACATTCGAACATTTAATAAAAGGGTGTGAGTAAACTAGCAATATGTGTTCGTCTCAGGACATCTTCTGTAAGGAAGTGGGGTACCAGCATGTACCTTATCTCCAGCCACAAACGTGAATCTATGCCATCTGAATCTAATACAGAATCCAGTCGGAATCTAAATTATTATTATTAATAATACTGCCACATGGGTAGACGGATACATGATAGATGGATGGGCGGATGGTTAGTTGGTTTAGAACTGATACTAAACTGTTTTAAATGGAATCATAAAACATTAATTAAACAAAATTATCTGCAAAAAATGATCTCACCTGTGAAGGTAAGGGTATCAGAAGTAAGGGAACAGAACTGTTCACTCAGGTCCATATTATGCTCGGTATATTCTTCTACACACAGAAACAACAAGCCCACACATTGCCTGCCGTGTCCGCCAGAACACTGGGACTTGTGGAGATCTGTCGACTGGTGGTGCACATACTTCGACAAATCAAGTCCCAGAATAAAGTCGGAGTGTACCACACTCAGCTGTGATAAAATACAAAATGAGTTAAAAATACGGAAAAATACACGAAAACACACCAGGGAAAACTAATATAGAAATTGCTTATCCATGAAAGAGATTAGGGGCTTCGCTTTACTTGTCCATCTTTATAAGAAGTTGTGAGCAGGGCTGATGACAAGGAAATAATAAATTGCTATACCCGAAACACAATGCGTACCACTACTGTTGGAGAAAGTAGACTGACTGAGTTTAGTTTTACGCCGCTTTTAGCAATATTCCAGCAATATCACGGCGGGGGGACACCAGAAAAGGGCTTAACACATTGTGCCCATGTGGGGAATCGAACCCGGGTCTTCGGCGTGACGAGCCAACGCTTTAACCACTAGGCTACCCCACCGCCCCTGGAGAAAGTAGAAGGGTTCTAAATTGGGAACAAGGCAAAAGAATAGCTGGCTATACAGGTACGAGGATTAGGGAAAAGACGATGTTTACAGAAACATTTTTTGCCTTCAAGTTATACATAAACTGCCGGACAAAAGTATGTACACACCGACGTTAGATACTGGCTAAAATGACACAAACAGGAAATGATTATTCGATGATGGTTTGTATTATACGGGTATCACAAGTGTGTTTAGGATCGTAACGCTACTTTGTTTCGATGACGTTTTAAGCTTAATGTTTGTGACGGTTTGGTCACATTCAATTTAAAATAGTGTCCTTAAAGTGTTTCTTTTGCCCTGCAGAATATATTGTGTATATGAACAAGCACGTTACATTTGGTGGTAAACTGACATGTACATAGCAAAACTGGTATACTAATTATGATGTGTATTTCGTTTGTATATTTCTTGATAAAAGTGCAACTTCGGAATTGTCGATACACATGTATATATTGATCTATTTCTAGCGTTATCTGTCGCTGGATTAAATTAAGATAGGTATTGTGGCACTAAATATACATACAGTATACGCAAATATATTCATAAAAGTTTAAAAGAATGAAAATTTAGAAATACCCTGATTTTGGGAAACAAATTACTAAAAACGACATGTATTGCTAATCTTCAATGCATGACTATTCATAAATTGTGAATAGTCATATAATCGAAGTATAAATGTTATTTGTGTTTACATGATACATTACAGTACATGAGCAGCTATATATAGAGTGAAGCAATACTTTACAGTAAAGTTGACGCCGCTGTACATCATTCGGCCATTTGTTCAGGGAAATGTGTTATGGTTGACATGGCCAGTACAGACCTCCTCCACTAATATACCTATTCCGAGAAGCTTATATTCGTATAGGTATCTTACATTTCATTTAAAATAAATAGTGAATACTGAAGAAAATTAACAACGAGTACTACCGGCTATGTATAGTTGTTTCGATATTATGCAATTATTCTACTGAAATGATAGGGTCCATTCGATTCCCTCATATTCCTACTGTTAGTTGCGTGGCATTAACTATTATAATATATAAGAATAGGGTTGTAATTTTATTAAGGAGTAAAGAGCAGGTTTAGAGTGCAACAGCACAATGTAATATTATTATGGAATGTGGAGCTTATAAGTTTCTTCAGCGTTATTGTAAAATTTAATTCAGTATGTACATTTTCAGTTTTAAATAAATTCATTTCAGTACGTATATTTTCAGTTTAAAAAAAATTCATTTCAGTGAAAATATAAAAATATGAAACGTCAGTAAAATTAATTAATTAAAACACTCACCTTCAGTATGCTGATCACAAGTAATATGAAAGTTACATTCCTCCACACTCGTTTCATTTTGAGATTTTTAAAAGCGCTGTAAATTCCAATAAAGTTCCAAAATTATTTTCACAAGCTGACCCGTCTTCTCATCATGTCTATCCCACCATTAGAGAACTTGGTTTCACAAAGTCTGTCAAACGACTGTGTAATTTCTGCTGGTATTTGGCAGCTGCTTACTCAGGGATTGCTCCCAAACCAAGCCTCCCTCAATGCAAACAGAATCAAAATTAACAGCACCAGGCCCGCAGCAGTGAACTGTATGCGTCAGCTTCGACTTCTTTGTAGACAATAGTTAGCGTTAGGGATGCGACGCTTTCAGAGGAGACGGACGAGGACTGCGTAGGAATACTTAACGAAATTCGTGACCTTCCGCGACTCCCAGTAGTTCCTACGACGTAAACACATAGCGATGTGAAAACTCTCACGGACTTTGGCGAGTAAATAACACACTCACGAATTCATTTCAAAGACCTTTAAGGAAAGCTAATGAAGTCGGTACGTAAGACTACGTGCGACATTTCAACCGCTAGACACCAGGTGACGTTACCTAAACGAGGAAAGAAACATCTTAAAATTTATGTCTAATACTGCAAAGTAGGTGTTGTGAGGGTGTTGAATTTATTTGAAGTAACTAAAAGTTTCAGATTTTGTTGTCCAAGAAGGATGCTGAATTTGGGAGGTATATGTGTTTGTTTAAACCGATGACATCATTGTAGTATAGGGGAACTGCTTCCAAATGAATTTGTTTTTTATGTTTTAATGGTCAGTTTTGAGTAACATTATGCATTAGAATGTCGGTTATATATTCATATATCCAAGGAAATTATATATTGGAATATAAAATCATCTTTTAATAGAATGTTTTTATGAATAGTACTGATGTCCATCTGCATCAGTGCTTTAAAATCATTAAGAAAACTGGGGCGGTGGGGTAGCCTAGTGGTTAAAGCGTTCGTTCGTCACGCCGAAGACGCTGGTTCGATTACACCATGGGTACAATGTGTGAAGCCCATTTCTGGTGTCCCCTTCTGTGATATTGCTGGAATATTAAGTTGTTACAGTAGCTGCTATGAACAAGTATTAGACGGTCGCGATATTGTTCTGTTTGTAATGTAAATACGTACTGGATGTTTCAGACGCACACTGTGTCTACCTGCTATATATTCTGTTGTATTACAGGCGTTCATCCAGAACAAAATCATCTATATAGTATGACCAGAAATTATTGAGAAATTTAGGAATATGTTTAATTGGATTTCTAGTATAAACAACCGTGACCAGCTATCAAGTGCTTGGTTTCATTCAAGAGAGACAACTCCGTTGATCATTTTCCATTAGTTTGTGAAGAGTTATCCCCCTTTGTTTACTTGCTAGCAGACGACATTTTCAGTGATCCTCAGTATGGATGATTTAGAGAAAAGGAAGTTGATTTTAGAGTATTATAGCAAGGACATCAGATCAGCTGAAGTGATTTCAAGGAGAACAGGCATCCCTTTGTCCACTGTTTATCGTGTTTTGAAAAATATTGCCAATGGATATGGCATTCAGCACCAGGGAGGCGCAGGTAGCCCCAGAAAATTGACTGTCGGTGACAGGAGGCGGCTTGGTATTCTTGTTTCTAAAAACAAACGAAGGAGTTTAGAAAACTTAAGGCTGGATATGATTGATAGAGGAACTGTGGCTGTCTGTAAGGAGACAATTAGAACTGAGCTGCATGCAATGGGTTGGCAGAAAAGTCGAGGAATTCCATCACCGATCATGAAACCTGAACAGAAGGAGCGAAGGTTGAACTGGTGCTTACAGCATAGAAATTTTAACTGGGACAATGTGACTTTCTCAGATGAAAGTTCTGTGTGGCTGTTTCCTAATACACTGAAATTCTGGACCAAACAAACTGAAAAACCTTTGTATCAGCGCCCAAAGTACAGTCCGAAATTTAACGCGTGGGGTGGCATATCTGTGTTAGGGGCAACGCCCCTCTGTGTATTTGAAGGGAATATGAACGTGAGCGGTACACAGATATTCTCAAGGGACATTTACTTCCATCTGCTCACGTGTTCTATAGAAATTTGTGGATTTTCCAGCAGGACAACGACCCAAAGCATTCACAGGCCTGGTTTCGGACCCAAAATATGACATTATTAGATGGTCCAAGCTATAGCCCTGACCTAAATCCAATAGAAATGTTTGGGGACTTATGTAGGAAATAGTATATAAGAAAAATCTGACAAATATTGCTGAAATGAAAGAAGAGGTGGTCCGATATTGGTCCAATGGAAATGATATGATTACACTTGATGGGTGGTATTAGATACGCCTCTCATTCAGATGATGTACAGTAAGCTGACACATGGATGTCGCAAAGCAAATGTCATCTGTGATGACGATGTCGCACTGTCAGGTTATGTACTCTGACACGTTTGCTAGACTAACCAGGTCTCTAATTAATATTATATTAAATGATAATTTCTAAAACATATAAACAAAAAGAACACACTGTCCTTCAAACAGACTAGACTTGCCTCTTTAAAGGATAGAATTACTATACACCCATGGGCTTAGCATTCAGTACAGCCTTGGAGCAAGGCTAACTGGTGGCCTGCTGCAACTAAGTGGCAGTTTGCATCCTTTTTCTTAACGCCATCGTCGGGACTTATCTGCCATCTTCTTGTCCTCGGACTTGGCTTTGATGATCGACGTTATGTGTTTGTTGGTTTCTGGCCGACAATCGGCTGATGACAGCTTAAGAAATATGCAGCGTTTTGGCAACAATATTACGAAGTGAGCCCACCGTAAACATGCACATGACAAGTAAATGACTCAGCACGTTGCAAACGTCGCAGGGGCAATACTGTTACTTATATAATGATTAAATGTGTTAAATATAGTGTCTTTGGTCATTTGGTTTGAAGTGAACGTAAATCAATACAATGTAAATTACTATGTAAATATTGCATGCTGTCCAAGGTATGGTGCTTCATGACTGTTATAATGTTGTGTATTTCTTGGGAAATCGCTTACTTTCATTGGCATTGTCTCTTTTCCTGTAATTTCACGTAAACGCAGAAGATCTTCTGCTTCTAAGACAGTTTTTGACAATAACTGGCTATTAGAACCGTAGTTGTGAAGCTGCTAGTTTCATAAACTAAATGTACGTTGAGTACACGAGGGGCACACTCAAAATAAAGAACATATTCATAGATTTCAACGTTTTACAGGTTTAACCGTTTAAGTTTCAATATTCAAGTTTAACCCGATATCCCCTGATCTCAGAACCTTCGAGTGCCGAAATATATTTATAAAAATTATTGTATAAATATTTGAGATTAAATTATACGCAGAGACTTCGGATGATCTTGGCTCTTTATCAGCTCCGCCCTCCCTTCAAGAAGCCCAGACAACGACTGGGACTAGTTCCAGCAAGGGCTGTGTCTAGTCGTTGAACCCACCAAAAACTTTTCGGAAAATGTATTGACTTCCAACAGTGCGGCCTGCTGCATTACTCCATAGTGTTAGAAGTCCCAAAGTCATTTAACACATATGACACCAAAACCAAGGCACCAATAAAACTGGCGAGTCTGCAATCTTAACATTACAGAATTTCAAAACCAGGACCGCATATATGCCATTTTCTTCTTAATCCTGTTTGTGTCCCAAGTTCACAGATGTCAGTGATTCAAATGTTTTCACTAGATATACGAGTTTCAAATAACAAGGTCAAGTTTGTTGGCCTTGATGCGTCTGAGGATGTAAACGAGGCTGTACCAGAGAATTTTATAATTATTCCAAAACTCCCTCTACATCTTCTGGGTCGTACAATGGATGGGCTTCTAAGTCAAAACCACAAGAATGGAGAAAGATCGATCCACGCTATCATGTCGCTTCAGATCCTCTTGGCAAAGGTGGGCATCCACTGACTGTCAATACAACTCATTGCATTTACCGCTTAATATTAGGTCTCGCTTGGTTGATATGAAAAAACATCGGTCCGTTCAATGCATTGAGGAAAGGGTAATCAAATTAAGCAAGTGTGCAGAGATCATACATAGTTATGTCTCCGATATATATGTCTCATGTCATATCATTTGAATGTTCGGTACTTTTGCTTTGTTTTATATTGTTTCCACCATTTTAAGACAACACACTGCAGGCTCAAAGTATAAGGTGAGCGTAGGACGTGTATTTGTCTCACCTGTAATTTTGCCAAGTAACATTTGCGGTGTGATATAGACATTTATACCATATACATTCTATAGACATCACCGTCATCTAAGTACTGATATCAGTCCTCCGCTTGTTTCGAATTGCGGATATCTCGAACTGTATATCCCACAAATATGCGACAAAGGTTAGTTTTTTTTATCGGAAGCAATGTTAGCAAATCGTCCGGGTAACACTTTCCCCATTGTCTTCAAACACTTAGTCGCAGCCAAATCCGTTGTTCTAAACACTTTGGCAAATAATTCCTAACCTTGATCATTATCTGAAAATAACACGCCTAAGCAGGAATATGAATTCTTCAAACACAACGAAGAATTTAATCCCTCTTGAACTATATCGGCGCTGGCGTGTTCTAGATGCGTCTCTGCGTGATGAACACCGAGATTATCACTCGTGTGGCAAGGTGACAAAACAAAGGCTATGTGTTTATACAAAGATGGGGTTGGCCAAAAGGGATATTTCTATATGTAAAATGTTACTTTAAATGTATCAAGCGCCAAACTGTGTTCTGCAGTGGTATTATTAGACACCGAACATTTGTACTTATTACTATCAACCTGTTTATGATGAAAAAGGTGTGATTTAATATTGAGCGTGAAATTGGTATCAAACCTCTTTGTCCTTTCTTCCCTCTCACGGATATACAGGTAACATTTAAAAGACGTTATCAAACAAGATAATGAACTTCCAACTTTTGTTCAAATAATCTGCATAATTTCTTCAGAAATCCAACGTATGTTTCTAATGAATGGATCATGGAACACGCACTTATAAGTGTACTTGTCTAAATATTGACCCCAGTGCAGAGAGTGAGTGAGAATAGCTTATGCCGTTTTTAGCAATATTCGAGTACTGCCAGGGCGGGTGATACCAGAACGGGCTTCACACACCGTACGCATGTGGGGTATCGACGTGACGAGTGGAAGCTTTAACCACGAGGTTACGATCCCAATGGAGGAAGCAAGTTGAAACTTATACAAGTAGTAATAATACGTAAAAACTGTAATTATGGCTAGTTTATAGTGTGTGATTAGGGTTTTGAGAGGCTATACGATGAATCTAACGATGCTGGGGAGCGGAATGGTTAATGAATCCGGTGGTCTGAGCAGTTAGATCGAATTCAGCGGCATCAAACAAACGAAATGGCTTCAAACATTGTTATCATGCATGTGATTACAGTGAGACTAAAACCACCTCCCAATATGACCCAAACTGATGATGATTAATCTTCGGAGAATTTATATATGCCATGTCGTGAAAATATTTCTTTTAGCCTGAATAAATACAGAGAAATACAAGGACACTTAATGTGTGTAGAATATGCACAACGTCATATGTCCGGTTAAATGACTTTGGTTATTGAATGATTTTTTAATTTTTAACATTTCAAGTCCGTAACTGGATGTTACATTTTTTCAGCCGAAGGTCCGAGGATCAATACCCATGAGCGTTATACCAAAAGATGATAATTGTTGTTACTCTGCCTGGCGCGCCAGTTGACGGGAATAGAGCTACGAATAGAGTCAGTCATCCTCGATAATCTCAAGGGTGTACGATCACTCTCCACTAGACCCGGGTTCGAATCCCCACATGGGTACATTGTGTGAAGCCCTTTTCCGGAGTCCCCAGCCGTGATGTTGCTGGAATATTGCTAAAAGCGGCGTAAAACCAAAACTCAGTCAGTCGTGATCGTAATGTATACCCTGGAGATTATCGAGGATGAGAGTCAGTATAATGACTAGCACTATAAAACTGGCATATATCCCGACTAGTGCAAATAGCCACACGTGCACGTGCATGCATGTCGCCATGTAAGTGCAATAATCTACCACTACATCTCATTTCATCTGGAATCACACCTCAGACTATTTATTCTTTGAATATGTCTGCGGATATTCATTTTTCATATTATGTTGTTGATGTAATCTATTTCGTGCACAGTCACTTCATCTTAGTCGGGAGTCCAGAGAAACGGTTACACGTCGGATGTCGGAACGAGAGACGATGTGAGACGATATATACTTGGGAGTCTGGAGTACAACGTCAAGTAAAACACGAGTCAGTTCCACGTGAAGAGTCCACTCGCGGTCGGACGATCAAATCGGGAGTTGGACTCGAGAGTCGGCAGGCTGTGTCTGGATTGGGAGTGTCGCACACAATGTAAAAACTCGTATCCGGAATAGCAGACGTAAATCCAAGTCGGTGTGTAATCTCGGGTGTCCCTGGAATGGGATCCGATTTCGGAATTAGTCCCTGGAGAGCCGGTCATCCAAACTGGTCTATGGCATTGGAGGCCCGAAAATCAGGAGCTGGTGCTGGTAGTCAGTCGGAAACCAGGTCCAAATCTCAAGTCGAAGTCGGAATGTAGTGTTGAGATTCGAAGTTGGAAATCAAAGTCGACCTGTGATTTCGCGAGCCTGGGTATTAACTGACAGGAGCAGCATTCAGCTACACACGACTACCACATTATTTGCCCACTGCAAGGTCTAGTGTAGATTTTACGAGCGGATCTTGTCATTATTTCTTACTTATATATACTGAGTCAAAAAAGAAACTTCACAAAATGTAATTTGAAAAATAATGAATAATTTTTCTCTGATGATACACCTGTGTATCCGAAATGGGATCCCTATCTTCGGACTCTAGAAAAACGTTAGCAAAACCCACTCAAACCCATCCATTCGGCGTGCCAATGACGTTAGTGCCAAATCAGGTTTTGCACGTGCAGTCGATCACGTTATCTTCGCATCGAAGTTTTCTTCATATGCACGTGTTTGCATTGGCCTCAAGAATTGAAAAAACACTTTGAAACCACAGTTCTAACGGTACTTGAAATGCCACGGTTGTCAAATGTGCAACGTGAAAGTGCCGTTGGCATGTTGCAAGCGGGAAGATCAGTTATTGACGTCGCAAGAGCAATGGGATGCAGCCGTCGTACTGTGTATGACTTGCGAGGTCGTCTACAACAAACTGGCACCACTTCTGATCGCCCAAGGTCGGGTCGTCCACGTGTGACGTCACGAGCAGAAGACCGTCAAATCGTCCTACGTCACCTACGTGACAGATTTCTGCCGGCTACACGAACCAGGGCTGAGATGTTTAGAGGTCGACTGTCCTCACAGACCATTCGAAATCGGTTGCGGGCTGCCAATCTCCATTCTCGACGTCCATATCGTGGGCCAATATTGACGCTGTTTCATCAACGTCAACGTCTGCTGTGGGCCCAACGTCACCTCCGATGGACCCAGAGAGACTGGAATCGAGTTGTCTTTAGCGATGAATCCAGATTCGCGGACGGCATGCATAGAGTCTGGAGACGACGTCGTGAACGGTATGCCCAATGTTGTGTACAGGAAGTCGACACATTCGGGGGCGGAAGTTGCATGGTGTGGGGTGCAGCCGTTCCCGACTTCTGGTCATCCGTGGAAACCTCACAGCTGCTGCTTACCGCGACCAGGTGCTCACCCCTGAACTCGTTCCTTTCATGGCGGCTCATGGCCCAGGTCTACAGTTCCAGCATGATAATGCTCGGCCGCATACCGCGATGTTGACACGGAATTTCCTTCAAAACGCTGGAATCAACGTCATGGACTGGCCATCGAGGTCCCCTGACCTTAATCCAATAGAGCACGTTTGGGATGCACTTGGGAGAAGGCTTCGTGGTCTTAGGAACCAACCTCAGAATTTGCAGGAACTTGGCGCTGCCTTGCAAGAGCAATGGCGCAGAATCCCCAACCACGTGTTCACAAGCATCAGGCAGTCGATGAGGAGACGGTGTTTGGCAGTGGTGAATTCGCGGGGCGGCCATACACGATATTGAACTGAGAAATTTCGCATTTTTATTCTTGTGACTTGACATTCTGTATACCCATGTTTTGGAACGGCGGTGTAGCCTAATGGAACTGATTATGGCACTGTCAGTGTATCGAGTACAGCACACAGATCTCAGCAATGAAATAATAACAATTTAACCATCTTGCCATCTCTTGTTCTTTTATAGTGCCCTGAAGAAAGAATGTGAAGTTTCTTTTTTGACTCAGTATATGACGAAACCTGAATCATGTAAAGTAAACTATGGTTATAACGAACTGACGGGTATAACGAACTATTTTGTAGTCCCGGGCACTTCTATATACTTTTCGTAACCAACTACGTTTATAACGAATTAACATTAGTGGTGTCCTTGAATTCGTTATAACCATAGTTTACTGTGCATCTATACAGAGTATGCATAAATTAGTAGGGCTGGGTATTGCAGAGAATTTTCATATTGCGATATATTGCGATGCGAAAGCATATATTTCTATATGTATTGTAATATATTGCAAGAAGTATTTATAAACAAAAAACTAATTATAATCGAGTTAATGCTTGATTTATAAAGCAAAAACACAACAAAAACACTATGCTTAATTAAGTTTTAATGAAAACTTTTAATCATTACAAAATAAAATAGTAAATAATATTTGGCATCAAATGAAATAAGGAAATATCCGAAGTTTTCCGAACGCAAGTCATATACCGGTTTTCGATCAGCGGATCGCAATACGTATCGTTTTCATGTCTGAACCGGTAAATACCGGTAAACCGGTTATATTGCACAGACCTATAAATTAGTATACTAGTTACAATATCCAATACTCTGATACAGTAACTATTCTAACATGAAACGTCCCTTGTTCCATTCGGCTGTTCAGTGTGAAAACTCAACTCATTGCCTTCAGTAGTAGCTTTATCAGTCTTTATTTGGGATGTTGTAAGTTTCTACATAAATAATATAAACTGCAACCATTTAAAAGTCTGAATTAATATTTACAAACACAGTGTGTAAATTTTTGAAGCGTGTGTAAAATCATCTGAACAATCGAGTAGATTTGCTTGTTCGGAGATTGTTGTTTGACGCCACACCCAGCAATATTCCAACTACTTGACACGATTGCATCTTGCGCCCAGCGATTTATATGCGAGGCAACAGTATTTATTATCAAACAAGGTAATGCAAACAGTATTCCGTCATTTCCATGGCACGGGACACAATTAATGAGCTTCACACATTGTTCCTTAGTGGACGACAGCATCCGGCGTGACAATCAAACCCTTTAACCGCTTGGCGACCACGGCGCCAATACTAGTTACAAGGTTGACTCTCACGCTGAAGTCTCAGGTTCGATGTTACATTCCCGCTACTCATTTCGGTACAACAGAGGATTACCTCCCCTACACCACTCTTTGACACCTCGTTCACTTACACAGTTCAACTCTCTCTGCTACCATTCTGTAGTGGCACCATATTGTGCTCATATTTTTCACCAAAGTGGTGAAAGTCTAAGTCTAAGCTGAAGCGTCACGATGTTACTGAAATACTGTTGATAAGGTATTAAACACAAATCACTCACTCACTCATTCATATTCACTAGACTGAAGCCGTTTCACGCCTCAGGAAAAGCGAGAAAATCCTAAAAGATTTCATAATCATAACATTTTGCTAAAAGCTGAGTCTAATGTACACCTCCTACATTATAAGCTTGTTTTACATGAGGTATTCACGGAAAGGTGAACAAGCGGCGGGTTTCATCACAAACACATTCAAAGGTACATTGTAAGTCAACGTTCAATTGAAAAACAACACGGGAACACACGTACATGATCAATTGGAACAAAGTCAAGATAGGAAAATGAACTTGGAGTTGTTCTTCAAATGCTTACCATAGTTTAAGAGCTATAAAATAAAGTCACCCAGGAGCCGGGCATAAAAGGAATGTTGACTACTTAAAAGTCATCCTTTTTGCCATACAATCTTGCTGGTATTGTGTTGTTACTGTAATTTTATGCATACATCTAGAAATGACACAGATGAGCCTGTTTCAGTGCTCTTTTTATTTCTACTTCAGGGAGTAAATCAATAGAAGGGATTTGGTTATTTGTCCATCACTGAATGATATCTAATAAATGACATACATAACCAAGTAGGCTTTCTGACTCGCCTATTATAAGAAAAATGGGGAATACAATTAACATATGGAACTTGTATTACATATACTGGTTTCCCTTAGAGATACATTATCATCGAGGAAACATTTTCTTAGTAAGGTTGGTTAAACGCATTTCGACTAAATTACTACACAGAAAGTGGCTGCGACTAAAACAGTTCGTTATATCAGTTCGTTATGAGCGTGTTTGTTAAATGCTTATATTTTTCACAAATTGCCTTCTAAAGGAGAAATGTTTCTATATTTATGGTCACGACATTTAATAACAGGAATAAAAGGAATGCCGTTATACTTCAAGTTCTTTTGGGAGAATGGTGTACTATGTTGAAAAATCAAATATCATTCATAACAGATTAAGTTCTTTTCTCAGATTGCTATCAGGGAAATCTTTAGAGGGAATCCAAAAGATATCAGTTTCACTTGCCTCAACTATTTTGTGAATTTAAGTCCTTCTTGGTTTCACATTTTCTGGCTCCGGCAACACATCTTCCCATGTACGGATGTTTAGGGATCTGGATCTTTGAAATCCAATGAAACAAGGAATCGACATGTGTTCAGTTTGTCAAGTTGAAAATTGATACTCCTGCTGATTTGGGCAGATTTCTTCCTCTATTTACGTACTGGCCTTTGTCCGTGGGCAAATCTGCAAAAATATTTCTATCGTTCATTATTGATGTGCTCTGAATTCATTCAAAACGTCTGTGGAACAATGTTTCAAATTACTTTTAAATGTTGGAATTTGTTTGATTGCTTAAAGTTATATCATATTAAACTATTAGTTCATTATGAAACAAATTGTGTTTATTGTTTAAAAACTATTCCTGCTATAGGCAGGCGGTCTGTAGATATTCGAGTCTGGACAAAACAGTCTAGTGATTGACATGATGAGCATCTGTCTGCACAGGTGGGATACGATGGCATACGTCAACCTACTCACAACTAGACCTATCCAACATATCACTAACACGTCGGAGGACAGGAAATACATTGATATAAATTGATTAACGCAAATACTGAACAGAAACGATTTGTTATGGATAGACCACCTCTCTATTGCAATGGTTTCGGTGTCGATGCTAATGCCGTTATCAAGCATTCATTGCATTCACACCAGCTTCTAAATGCCTACAATCACCAGTGGCTGAGGGGTTGGTGTAAATCCAGCTAGGGTCCATGCAGGTAGCAAAGGCATTGTATGTTGATCTACCTTCAGTTGTTGGCGATCTATAGCCCATTTTTACATTGTATTGTCCAGAAATAATTTTCTACTTTTAAAGATATATGCTAGCTAGTTTTAACTCAATCTGTGATAATCTAGCGGTTTTACTGTCCTTCGTTGACAGGGTTGTATATATTATATTATGTATTGTGAATTTAGAACTAGTTTTAGTCACGATATGGCTGAAATATTGCCGATGTGACTTTAAATCTTAACTCACTCACTCACTCATTCTAAATGCCACTCAAAGAGGTTATACGCAAATACTGTCATATATAAACGAACGGGTGAAATACAGGTTTTAGTGATGTGTCCCATCTTCAGTATCTAGGTACAATCTGATTGACTGCAGTTATCAAGGCAATGGTACACTTGTCTGTAGCGTCATGTTTGCTAATCCGACTCAATTTGGCGATACTGGTTACTGTCACCGCGAGGAGACAGGCTTCTAATTTCACACATTACGCTACAGTACACCCATTATATAGACAGTCTGCACCTAGACTGGATCCACATCGACCCCTGTCATCGATCTGTTCTCTGGAAGGTGGGTCAACACGCTGATGACAAGATCTTGGTGAAGTAAATGGGTGGTAGTTAAATGGTAGGTTAAGGTTTATCATAGGAAAGCAAATTGAAATCAAGATTCCATAATGTGAAATATATGGTCATGCATATATAACTGCATGGTGTATATTACATGACTGAGTGAATATAGTTTAACGCCGCACTGAACAGTATTCCACCTACATCACGGCACGTCAGCTTCATGTAATAGGAAGGCCCGAAGTGATGCAGATCTCAGGCGAAAACCTTAGAAGATATTCGTGAGGAACCTGGGTCAGAACTCCACCAGACCCCGATTCCTAGAAACAAACTTAAGTTTTTACTCAAATTTCAAACTGAGTTTGACAATTTGAAACAGCTGAATATTTAACTCAACTGCATTTTTAAAATAGTTGCCCAAACAACTTAAGTAATCTTTCCACCAAACTCAAATTGTCTACTATGTTTGAGTTTAACATCGATTTCAGTTCATTCTGGGAAATGCGTTTTCTCAAATTTGAGTAATAACTCTAACTTAAGTCAAAACTCAGACTTAAGTTTCTTTCGAGAAATCGAGGCCAGGTGTTTTCGGCGTGCCTAGGGGACGCAACTCTTCTCTGCAAATTGCGGTGCCTCAGACGACCCCCGTGTATTGCATGAATAGAATGTTGGACGATTATTACTGTCTGTGATTATCATATCGAAAAGCAACTTTTCAAGATTAAAACTTATGCGCAATATTATGTATATTACGTGGTTGAATGCGGATGTTGCCAAATTGTATTGTCAACGAAGAAAAGCATTCACGAAATTTAGATTGAAAGTTTAGAGTCAGTAAATACGCAGCAAAATCTCAACAACTTGCGCTGTGGTATGACAGATTTGCATATGTGACAGTATCGATGACTTGGTTCGATCACGTCACAGCCCATCGAGACATAAAACGAATACATCTGTCTACAAAGAAAACAATCACATACTCAAACGTTATAAAATAGCATGGACTCTTCAGTGACGTGACTCATTCAGAATACTACCGATATTTACTCATTCAATAGTAAACTACTACCAATAGTTAGGGCTTCTGTAATCTTTCAAAACGTCAAAGCTTCTATGGAAGCGTATTAGTACCACTTTCTGGAGATGATAATTTCATTTTCGTAGAAGATACTGTCATGTATGTGAAAATACTTTGATCTACGTGAAGATACTTTACTTCTACGTTAATGATACTTTACTTGTATGTAGATGATACTTTACTTGTATGTAGATGATACTTTACTTGTATGTAGATGATACTTTACTTCTACGTAGATGATACTTTACTTGTATGTAGATGATACTTTACTTGTATGTAGATGATACTTTACTTGTATGTAGATGATACTTTACTTCTACGTAGATGATACTTTACTTCTACGTAGATGATACTTTACATGTATGTAGATGATACTTACTTTACTTATGTATTTTGATGATACTTGTACTTGTATGTAGATGATACTTTACTTCTACGTTGATGATACTTTACTTGTATGTAGATGATACTTTACTTGTATGTAAATGATACTTTACCTCCACGTTGATGATACTTTACTTGTATGTAGATGATACTTTACTTGTATGTAGATGATACTTTACTTGTATGTAGATGATACTTTACTTGTATGTAGATGATACTTTACTTGTATGTAGATGATACTTTACTTCTACGTAGATGATACTTTACTTGTATGTAGATGATACTTTACTTGTATGTAGATGATACTTTACTTGTATGTAGATGATACTTTACTTGTATGTAGATGATACTTTACTTGTATGTAGATGATACTTTACTTGTATGTAGATGATACTTTACTTGTACGTAGATGATACTTTACTTGTATTTAGATGATACTTTACTTGTATGTAGATGATACTTTACTTGTATGTAGATGATACTTTACTTGTACGTAGATGATACTTTACTTGTATGTAGATGATACTTTACTTGTATGTAGATGATACTTTACTTGTATGTAGATGATACTTTACTTGTATGTAGATGATACTTTACTTCTACGTAGATGATACTTTACTTGTATGTAGATGATACTTTACTTGTATGTAGATGATACTTTACTTGTATGTAGATGATACTTTACTTCTACGTAGATGATACTTTACTTGTATGTAGATGATACTTTACTTGTATGTAGATGATACTTTACTTGTATGTAGATGATACTTTACTTGTACGTAGATGATACTTTACTTCTACGTAGATGATACTTTACTTGTATGTAGATGATACTTTACTTGTATGTAGATGATACTTTACTTGTATGTAGATGATACTTTACTTCTACGTTGATGATACTTTACTTGTATGTAGATGATACTTTTACTTGTATGTAGATGATACTTTACTTCTACGTAGATGATACACTTGTACTTAGATACGTAGATGATACTTTACTTGTATGTACTTTATGATGATACTTTACTTGTATGTAGATGATACTTTACTTGTACGTAGATGATACTTGTATGTAGATGATACTTTACTTCTACGTAGATGATACTTTACTTGTATGTAGATGATACTTTACTTGTATGTAGATGATACTTTACTTGTATGTAGATGATACTTTACTTGTATGTAGATGATACTTTACTTCTACGTTGATGATACTTTACTTGTATGTAGATGATACTTTACTTCTACGTTGATGATACTTTACTTGTATGTAGATGAAACTTTACTTCTACGTTGATGATACTTTACCTCCACGTTAATGATATTTTACTTGTATGTAGATGATACTTTACTTCTACGTTGATGATACTTTACTTGTATGTAGATGATACTTTACTTCTACATAGATGATACTGTACTTGTGACAGATTATACTCTACGTAGATGATACTTTACTTGTACGTAGATGATACTTTACTTGTACGTAGATGATACTTTACTTCTACGTAGATGATACTTTACTTCTACGTTGATGATACTTTTACTTTACTTGTATGTAGATGATACTTTACTTTACGTTCTACGTTGATGATACTTTTACTTCCACGACGTTAATGATACTTACTTGTAGATGATACTTACTTGTACTTTACTAGATGATACTTTACTTCTACGTTGATGATACTTTACTTGTATGTAGATGATACTTTACTTCTACGTAGATGATACTTTACTTGTACGTAGATGATACTTTACTTGTATGATGATACTTTACTTGTATGTAGATGCTACTTTACTTGTATGTAGATGATGCTTTACTTCTACGTTGATGATACTTTACTTGTATGTAGATGATACTTTACCTCCACGTTGATGATACTTTACTTCTACGTAGATGATACTTTACTTCTACGTTGATGATACTTTACTTGTACGTTGATGATACTTTACTTCCACGTTGATGATACTTTATTTCTATGTAGACGATAACGTAATCACAATAATGTAATAGCAATTGAGTAATAGATAATTAAGTTTTGTTCAAGAAGTCTATTTGTAGTTTGTTTTCATCGTAACGCTGATAGTTTGACAATTTTTAAGCGATTTCCTTTGTTATGTAAATACGGAAAGGACCAACGAAAACAATCAACCATCATGCACTAAACATTTAAATATATCACATATATGTTTGTATAAACTATTTCCAACCAGGATCCCACTAAACAAGACAACACCACGGTCTGAGTTACAATACGCACGATTTGGCTAGCACACATGGTGATAGAAGCATTGTGTACGTTGAAGTAATATACCATCTATGTAAATGTTAGTAACTTCAACGTTGAAGTGTCATCTACGCTAATGATAGTTTGTCCTACGTAGATGTAAGTTTTACATACACAGATGATGATTTTTTAGACTGTTGCAGTAATGCGCTTCCATATGCTTCAGTGTAGTGATAGAAAATACTTCGTCTTGACAAGGCTGATATCCCCGTGGGTCAAATGCATTGACACACAGAACAAACCCTAAGCTCATTTCCTCAGAAGAGGAATCCATCTTTGACAGAAACTAATAGATGTGTCAATTTCAAAGATTCAGACCATCCGAAAACTGTACCAATATGCCATCGTGCTTCTTTCAATCACTCCAAATCTGCTACACAAACACACCAACAAAACCCAATTTTGTATATCGACTCGAGTAGAAGACCGCCTGTCTTCTTTGAGGCTGAATCTTTGGTTTGTAAATAAAAAAGGTGATTAGGGAATGGACAGGTCATCTCGGTGCCGTCCCTTCCCAGACAAGCTATTTTCCACATGATGTCTCTTCATATAGCTGCTTCCGATTGCCTAAAATTATCAGAGTCTTGGAGAGTTTGGGAAAACATGGCTGTTTGGATTATACTGGTACCATGGCTTACGGTGGTCGGATATTTGCCGAATCCGTTTGACGAAGCGAAAGTGTTGTTGATTTAAGGAAATAGCACAAGCTCCCTAGACGGGGAGTTTATTCCAGGCTGATATACAGAATTATCGCCCCTGGTGGTGCCTGCAACGTCAAGTCACACGCTCAGAAACTCACGCAGTCAATAACAGTTAATATGTTACTATTTGTGAACACATTTACGTAATCCGAAACAGTAAATAGTGATGAACTGAAGGGGAGAAAGAATGTTTGCTAAATCAATTAACCATCATATCTAGCTAGTGAACGCACTCTTAATGACTTATGCCGCACTAGTGTATTGGTATATGATATGAAATCCTGAAATAACAGGATTAATTTATGTCTCAATAATCACAAATTACCCTGCTTTTTGTCAGCTCCTTACCATGCTTACCACGAAGTTAAGTTGCTATGGTGAAAACAACATTATTTCGGGCATTCCTCCCACATGAAACTGACAGACATGTACCATTATATACTGTAACCGAAAACAGTTCAAAGTGGCGTTAAACTAAACTCACTCACTCCAGTATATCATGGGACACAAAATGAAATAACTAGAGCCTTAAACAGCAATGTAGTTTAACGCGTTGTCTGAGAAAGTTGACACAATAATATCCTTTAACTACTACATCTCACGCTCGTCACGCCGAAGACCCGGGTTCGATTCCCCACATGGGTACAGTGTGGGAAGCCCATTTCTGGTGACCCCCGCCGTGATATTGCTGGAATATTGCTTAAAGCGGCGTAAAACCAAAACTCACTCACTCACTACATCTCAGAATTGATCTTCAGCAACCCATGCTCGTGGTAAGAGGCCATTATCGAGATCGGGTGGTCAAGCTCGCTGATTTGGTTGACACATGACATAGTATCCCAATTGCGTAGATCGATTCTTATGATGTTGATCACTGGATTGTCTGGTCCAGGCTTGATTATTTACAGACCGCCGCCATACAGCTGGAATATTCCTGAGTGCGGTGTTAATCGACAAAGAAACTGCGTAACATTCAACAAACAAGCATATGTCATATACCTTTCATCCAGCATACCAACTTCGTGATATGCTAAACGTATAGTTGTATTCACACAGTCTACCATTTTTGTAAAAGGTGATTGGCTTGTGTTTTCACTGATTTGAACAGTATTTTAGTTGTGTGACTGTGTGTCAATACTGTAGGAGGGGGTGACTCAGAGTGCGTACAAAGAATATACATGCATTCCGCAAACATAGACTACGTAAAATGTAATTTGATTATATATTTGTGGTTTGGTAAACGGTGAGAGGTAAATTAATTATTCATCATGTCGTATATGTGGGTACTCATATACAACACAAGGCATCTCACAGAAAGACAAAACTGTGTTATTTCATCAAACCCTAACGTCACACACAACGCCGCCCGTCTCCAAGCGTCTCACTGAAGTGTTTTGTCTCAATTCTAAGGTGTCACTCAACCCCAAACCAATCAACGTTTTTTTAAAAAACAAAACACCATCTTGCTTCAAAACAGTACATACGCACAAAAACTGTGATACCCTTTTTTCAACAATTGCTTTGTCCTTCTACAAATATGGATTGCAAATATCTATTTAATGACAGTTTCCTTGGAAACGGAGTTTTATCCTGACACTAAGACATGCTTTATTTACTGGAAAATCTCATTTACTGTCCGGTGCGAGCCGGGCGGCCTTTCGAAGAGGCTATTTGTAGACATAATCTCGACCAAGAGCCGTGGGGATCCATGTTAGAATTACTTTTTCATTCATCTGACGGTCACAAAACAATGTGCATCCTCTTGGACAAAATAATGTTTTGTTTTTGAAGTAAAATATATCAGCTGTTACTATGGACGTTCGTCCCCATTATGCATGTTTTGTGTCAGAACATTGTAAACAATTGAACATTTGTGACGTCGTGTTGTTGTATACCGTGGTGCAGGAGTTCCGGCGGATGAGACTGTCTTGTCCAGGAACCCGAAATTGTAATGTCAATGAGCTAATGGTGCTTTCTATATATACACCAGTGGCAATTTGATAAGAATTGAACCCCTTTGTGTCGTTGTTGTAAAGAGAGACATTTAACGAGGATCAGTTGGTCACGGTGTTTGATCAGGCTTGACATATGAAGACAATGTAGATCGGTTGGTCATAGTGTGTGATCACTCTTGACGTATGAAGACAATGTGGATCTGTTGGTCACAGTGATTGATCTGGCTTGACGTATGAAGACAATGTGGATCGGTCGGTCACGGTGTTTGATCTGTCTTGACTTAAGAAGTGACCATGCGGATGGTGTGGTCAGGCTCGTTGAGGTGTCATTGGTAACGATTGCGTTTATGGTTGTTCATGTCGTTACCCACCGTTTGGTCTGGTCTGCACCTTTTCTATTTCAGGTTGCAGCGTTGAACTAGAATTTTATAAATTAAAAACATGGGCACCCGACATTACAATGCAATTCAAAAAGAAAAGAAAATGTGCCTGTATAGACAATTTATTAACTGAAGTCTTTTTGTCTCGTAGAGTAAGCTCTAAATGAAGTGATTTCATAGTCTCACGGACACGAGATTCCTTTTCCGGAAGAAATACGGTAGAACCAAGTTGATTTCGAACATGGCAGCGTTCGCTTGATTAGCGAGTCTGACATCTGTAAAATACCAAATATAACCCGAATCTGCGTCTCCCAGACAAGAATGCAAGAACGTCACCGACCAGAATAACCAAACCCAAGTCTTCAGGAATACACCATACTAAGAGAATCCACATTGTTTTGAGTTCCTAACATGCATGAATAGGGTATCTTTAAGGTAGCAAGAGCAAGCTTAGATGGAAATATTATACATTTACATGTCTCCAAGATCTCCCTGTGTAGTATTGCCTTTTTTTGAAAACAGACACTGCGACAACTTCCTTCTGATTCCAAGTTGCTTTTAAGTCTGTTCTCATTGATCATGGAACTATTTATCCATGCTCTCCGCGAGCATGTCCAGCGCGTTTCTCTTGTCCCTCGTTGACCATCGGGCGTCATCAATCCTTCTCTCTCAGCCCGCCCGGTCCATGCTGTTTATCCCCGCTGTTCGGGGTAATGGTAAGTCAATATTATACCAGAACACATAGAATCATCGGATAACTCTCGTCTTTTGATATACAGATGAGCATTAGTTCGGCTATTGTCAAGAGGGTTCGCGTCACATGTACAATGATATAGTCTTTGATCTGGGACCTGGCACGAAGGGGGTCATTCAATAACCTAGGCAAAGACAATACTCTCTCTGGGCTTCGGAAGTCGTTTAACCTTTTAATTTGTGATTAGTCATTGGGGAGACCTTTTTATTGGTATAAGCCCCTTCTTGAGCCAGGTTATCGACATAATTCCAGCAAATGCATAATAGGGCTTAGATTGCGGGTCGGGCCTATCTATCTGAGCTGGTTAGCAGTAGCGGGTCTGTTGTTTCTGACTGTTCAAAGACATTCTGAGCAGTGATGTAGTTCGCAGACAGTTACACCTGACAGCCAAATGTTTTATTTTCTCTGAACCGATTCCTTACGAGGTGCTTGATAAACACAGTATTTCCTTAATGTGGCTGGCATTTCGATTAGAGAGACGCGATTTAACGATTTGATAGGTACGTAGTCAAAAAAGATTAGTACCTGTCCCCACAGGCTCCTAAGTTCTCATTTCGAAGATGACCAGATATAGAAATTATACCCTGATGGGAACGTTAATAGCAGATGATTAATGATATGGCTGTACTCTTATGACGACCCTGTGGTGACTGGCGTCTAAAGATCAGTAGAAGTTTCACGTTGTGTTCCACAGGCCGTTCCATCAAAGAAGACGTAGGTTGGCATGGGAGTGTTAATTTTCTGTAGGCATCTTTGCGCACTTGCTGCTTTTTTAGGGTGAATCAGAGTTAAGAAAGAAAATTTTGTGTTGTAGAATCTCAGAATATGAGCAATCAAAACTGGTCATTAAACGGGACATTGAACTATCAGATTCATTAACGTGTCTTTCTTTGCCGTTCCATGTTTCGTGACGGCTATGTGATGTTTCATTTTATACATCACAGGATCTGACATGTTTTCACGATGTATATTCAGCAATCATGAGCGGCAATGACAGCAGACTATACCTACTTTCACTGACACTGATTGCATTGACGTTCTATCTCTCCCCATTGTCATTTCGTTATTCCGAAGGGTACCCTCCCCTGTGTAAGGAAGATGTATGCTTAACGGGAAGCTTTTGGCCAATTGGAAAGATCAAAGTTTGATTTTTGTTGTTTCCATTCTTACAATTGCACCATTCTTACAATTAGAGTATGAGAATCCTGTAATTTCTAAACTATGATCTAATGCTAGGATTACGGGGCATCAGAATATACATGTAGGTGTTCACCAGATCTTTGATAACGGTCGAGGATGAAGGTGACTTCAATACACAGTCACTTATCTATCCACGACTAAGATTTCCTCAAATATTTACATGTTTCTTCTGCCAACGTTATGAATATAAACACTCCACAGCTGTTTTCGATGAACAGAACCTGTGCAACCGCCTCTCCATCGGCGCATCCATGCACCACCTGTCTCATTATCAAACAGCTACCGTTGGCCGGAATTTCTGAACCACCTGATGTCATGAGATACAGATCTTGTTTACAGTTTCCTACCTTGCTTCTTGGAGTATATACAGATAACCTCATGTGGAGTGCAGATCATATTCATCAATAGATACATGGAAACAACATTCCTGAAACATTCTGACACTTAATTTATACACATCGTGAAAAACATTGTGTTTATATTTGTTTCATAGCGTGCATGAATGGTGCTATTTCAGAACCAGCTCCACCAGGTACTGCCACAAGGCACTGCCGACAATCTGGAGTCAGGACATAGTCGGAAGTGACGGTTAGGCTCTCCTCTCACTTTTATATCCTCTCCTACAGACTAAATGGCAATGGAACCTTCAATGTTAAAGCGTACACTAGCGCATTCTTCTACGGTAATCTCCACATTTCAAAGCAAGTGGCGCTTCAATGTGAGGGTTACATCGCCCTGAACAAGCGGTTTGGTTATTATCTTATCTTCTACGAAAAGTAATATGATAAAACATATATAGTATCCGTCCAAAACTGCCTGTTTGATTTTCCTGATTTTGTCTTTAAGCTTTGTTATCATTTCACCGAACAATATAACATGGGCATGGCGAAAACTTGTATAAATCCATACAACGTCCTGAGATGTGTTCTGATGAAAGTGAAAGACAATTAGACTTTGATAAATGAATTCAACGTTGTTTTCGTGTTCACATTGCTCAGATAAAGGCACAATCTGTCTCATGACTGCTATACGAAATATGTTTTTGGATTCACATTTCTTCAACATTCTACAGCAAATATACGTAGGAAGAGCATGATCGATTGTACGTTAAAATTCGTGACATGTGGACATCCTGGGAAGGAACTACTCTCATATGGCACAGCTAAAAAGGAAAACTGACTTGACAGAGAGGAGTCTTATGGAGAGTGGTTTGTCACTCTGAATGTTTTTTCATAGATCTAAATATGACACTTCTGGGGCAGTTTCAGTGTTCAAGAAAAACAGTTCGGCCAAATTGTTTGATCTTCACCTTCCTTACTGAATCTCCGTTTCGTAACAGCAAGAAGTAAAGAACAATCTAAGTACCCATGGGGATGCCTACTTGTCTGAGTGTGACATCCCCAATTTTGCAACAAAATTAATGTTATCAGTGACGAATTCCTGTATTAAAAATGTTTTCTCGATGTTATTTGCTTTTAGTTAAGTTGTCCTGAGCCTTTGAAGACAGAATGATACTGTATTCACATTCATCAAAATCAGTGACAAGGATTAATTAGCTTTCTTGAGTTTGTCAAATGCTATAGATGGATCGTATAATGGACACAGTTGTTAGCAAACATTTCATATGATTATGACACTGGTATCTGTCACGTTTTTGTTTTCTCTAAAGATACTCATGGTCACTCAGTTTGGCGTGGTTGGCAACCTGATACTTCCCTGTTTATGTAGAAACCCTATTACCTTTGAGATGTAGAACAATTCATAATAAATACAGAAAAATGACAGTTCCACATTTGCCATATGTAATCGCAGAAAAGAACATTATCACAGAAAATTGGAAGATGATATATCTGTGATATCAACAATAGCTGCCTGACGCCATTGTGTAATACACTATTTGAATTGTCATCTTACATCGCAGTAAACAAAGGAAGCTAATTGTAAGCATGATAAACAAAAAATGACGGCAAACTAAACAGTACGTAATTTCCTCTTATCTTCCTTTCCTCTTCCTCCGCCTGATGCTGGTTATCATGCTTTCATCTGCACTTCTATGTACAGCCTCTCGTGAAACATTGTCAGGGCTAGTTGTGATATGTACTGAAGGAGCATCGCTGGATGATAGCTGATCTGTTTCATCTGACGCATGTCGGTCTTGATGAATCTGAAATACACGTTTCCCATGTCTAGACATTCCTGTTGATAACAGGGGTGTCCGTGAAAAATGATCTGCCAAAAATTCTGTTTGTATGGAAATAGCGTCCCTGTGAAAAACTACGCTTTGTTATCTGAAGAAACAGTCGTGGTAGTCGTTGTAGTATTTAAATTATGCGGATCTTTCCATGACAATGTTTCTTATCTCTGTCTACAGTGTAAACAATTGAGTTTAAAATGCTTGTGTTTATGTGCATGTGCTTTTGAAATGAGGATTGTATTTTTTGGAAAGTCTTCACAATATAGAACAAACAATTGATTACATGCATTGGCTTGGTTGGTTTGCAGACCACCATGCCATTTCTTGAATGTCGCTAAATTTCTTAATACATTTTGAAACTTTCATTGTTATTGATATTGCAATATGCATTTAAAAAACATATATGTGTATATGCTATATAAATCATTTGATGCCTTCGAATAAACGGTGAGCGAATGAAGCACATTTTTCTTCTGGAATATCTTTTTTTGGTCGCATTGAAATGCAAACTGCCATTACAAAGCAGTGAAAAGACATTTGATGTTGTCTTGCATTACTTGAAAACATGTCTTCCCACCCATTCAGATGTTTACAATACATTTGGACGTTTAAAACGCTTCTGCACAAATCTTGTAAACAGAGTTTGATCTTATTATCTCATTCCAGGCCTGACATTCACTGTATTTTGACAAACTGCGTTGGAGACCTCTTCGGCTGCAAGAAACGTGAAAATATGTTAAGGACGTGAAACAATGAATTTATGATTGTATTAAAATCATAAATTAAAATAACACTTAGGAAATCGAACTCAGTTCTTCTTTCTTGGACATGGGATGGAATGTTTTAATCTCAAGTCTAAGCATCCGCACCCATGCAACACATGTGATCGATGTGTTTCATATCTCAATTCCTTTCCATCCGTTCTTTCTCCTTGCTTACATAAGAATGCTGAATAGGAAACATATACTTACATTTGGATGAGCACAAAGTGTATGTACTGATAAGCTAATGGCCAGTGTTTACGACTTTTAACGTTTTATCCACCAAGTGTTTGTCTGAATACACATCACGCAACACAAAGTTATGACAGACGTAAACATCCCATTGAAAGCTTTATGTTGTTCCGACTACACAGTGTCTGAGCATCACGACCCTACAGTAAACATATACAATGTCCCTTTTTATGTAATTCGTGTTGACATGATTTGGCCAAACAATGATAGTTTGGTTTATGTTTATGGACCATTAGAAGCTTTTGCATTAAATAAACGTGTTTATCAACGTTACATTATGCATGTGTGAGGGAGTAATTATACTTCGGTTTAGCATCACGTTTCTCTGGGTTCCAACCACGGACTTTATGCTCTCCAGGCAGTTGCTCAATGTCCAAGGTGGTCTTAATCAAAGTGGTCCTGTGAGTGAGTGAGTGAGTGAGTTAATATTTAACGTCACATCGGCAATATCTCAGCCATATCGTGACGAGAACATATAAGTGGTCCTGTGACTTATTTGTATCTTACCCCAGCTCTGAACTGAAACTCCATGATTCATAAAGGCATCACGCTAACTCACTCAATGACTCTCACCTGTACTGGAGCGGTTGGGTAGCCTAGTGGTTAAAGCGTTCGCTCGTCACGTCAAAGACCCGGGTTCCATTCCCCACATGGGTACATGTTAAGCCCATTTCTGGTGTCCCCTGCCGTGATATTGCTGGAATATTGCTAAAAGCGGCGTAAAACTAAACTCACTCACTCACCTGTACTTGGGATCCAAATCCTATTTAGCGAATTCAAGAGTGAGTTTAGTTTTACTCCGCACTCAGCAATATGCCAGCTATATGGCGGCGGTCTGCAAATAATCGAATCTGGACCAGACAATACAGTGATCAACAACATGAGCATCGATATGCGCAACTGGGAACCGATGACATGTGTCACTCAAGTCAGCGAGCCTGACCACCCGATCCCGTTAGTCGCCTCTTACGACAAGCATGGGTTACTGAAGGCCAATATTCTAAGCCGGACCTTCACGGACACCTGACATAGAACTGGAGACCGACCAGAAATGACGACTAGGGATTGGTTTCTTTTCACATATACCCGTCTGATTAAATTTACTGCGTCTTCTAAATTCTGTCAAATATACTGATAAAAAATGCAAACAATTAGAATAATGATATAAAGCACAGACAATGTCAGATGAGTAACTAGACCGTATCGGACAAACTCATGGTTTAGCGAAATTAAGTGTGATAACCATCACATTACCTTGTGTTTCACATCTCAGTATATCAGTACATCAGGCATTTCACGGTATATCAGTACATCACGATGTGTACAGTATATCAGTATATCACGGCGTCTGCTTGGGCTTGGACGAAAAGCAGGAAGATGCAGGTGGTAGACTTTTCCCATGAGTAGATGTTGTGGACAAATCAAGGATTCACAGTCAGTGACTATATGTATCAGTTTTTCTAAATCACGGATGATTAAGAGGCATGTTTTCAAATACTTACAGAGAAACCACCTATACTAATACGTTCGCGCTTCAACACGGGTGATCTAGTAAACTGCTTTTAAACTATAGCGGTGCGCATTTGTCCTTTATCAATTTTATTTCGAAAGAGATAAAATTAACCTAATTGAGTTATAAAAAATACATCAGGTTCACAGTACATGTGTAAAAATTTCTTCTTCAAACATCAAAGAGCGCTCTTTAAACTAAACAAGTGAACCAGATGATACACTAAGCATGCATGCGCTCTGTTCCATACATATTTGTCCTTCAATGAGTATAACAACATACGTTCCTGAAATAACCAACCTACATATGTATGACTGTCAGCTGACCTTATATTCCAAACGAGCCGGCCTGTGGACGTTACAGACCATTACCTGGTCTCATCTCATCCAAACTGTATTACTGAAGTGACACAGACCGTCTTATTAGATTCCTGCGTCTCTCATCAACTTATGCCAGACAGACAGCCCTTTGATAATAAATGAAAAATACGATTTGGACAATTTCAGCGTATGGTCTGGTATTTCCTCTTGACCTTTCTCAATCCCTGTTATTTGGACTAAGAAGTTTCTAAACTTCACCTTTGATGTATAAGCTCCCGGGACACCACAGGCAACAGCGTGGATCTTTTCGGAACCACAATATGTCTATATGCTACCTTTGAGTGTCCTGGGCAGACAGCTATACAGGTTTCTATTTAAAAAGGGCCACGAAACGTTACACTGATGGCTCTGGAAATTGATCGAGTTATAAAGTATGTTTCTTATGGCTGCAGTCATCCTGGCAGCAGTAGGTTTTCATGTGTGGACCAAACATTCCTGTGACTGAATAATTTGGCAAAGACCCATGCGAGTTTGAAAATATGACAAACTCGAAAGCTTTTGCCATCCATATATATATATAAGAAGAAGTCATGGGTGACAGTCAGGTTACGTTTGTCACGTCATCGTGATTTTGACGTCATAGTTAGAAACAATAGTGGTGGACGTGTATGCATTATGGTTTCAGCGCACAAATTCATTACTAAGTTACATTGAGAAAGTTACAAAATTATACTTTGGAATTAAGCTTAGGTTTAAACAGCCTTATGAACATTTGTTCTTCTTCCATCCGTAATTGTTTATCATTGTTAAACAATTGATAAAACAGAAAGATAGTAATCTGGCCATTCCCGCATTCATCAATGTGCTTGCTTACATTTATACATCGCACATTAGGATCTCGAATTTGTTGTCTGTGTACAGTGACTCGGTCCTTTAATTTCATTCCAGTTTCTCCAATATAATGCTCACCACATCCCGCACATGTTAAAACATATAGATGCTTGATGCCTTTGCCCAACACACCACTTCGCACCTTACTTCACCTAGACGAGTGGTAGAACTGGCCCGGTTCTATCAATCCGCTGGTCACGCCAAGCCCTGAGCATTATTTTGTTGCTCTAAATATTTTGTCAATGGTCTTGGCCAAATAATATTTCACTTGAATTTAGAAATATACTCTTTATATTTTGTCATTTGCCTAGAGTCCTATGCCCAGAAGGCGGTGGCTCATGGGCCAATCTGGTAGAATTATTAATTTTTAATTTTTCTGCTGGAGTATATCATCCGGGTATCCCTGGTGCTGCAAGTCGGAGATCCACTTGCTATTAGCACTGTCTTTATGATACTCCGTGGTGGGTGGGGAGCTCGGATGATGAACCATATAAACAATAACCATGGATTACCAAACCCCTAACAAAAAAAACAAAACGTCCACTTGACATTGATCCTGATGAAACTGAACACAGATCCACCAAATCAATTGATTACTGGCCACGCTTTATCGTAATCGAGACTCTGGATAAGACGCCATTGAAATTAAACCCTTTTGCGGTATCTAAGGGAATACAAGGAATTGCGGGCGAAGTTAAAACATCAAACGCTTGCGTTCGGGTGCTCTACTTGTTGAATGTAGTAAAAGACAACAAGCCACGAACCTGATGGCGACTGAACGTTTGTTAACATTCCTGTGTCGGTCTCAGCACACAGAACCCTTAACACCAGTAAAGGAATAGTGCGAGACCGTGATCACCTGTTTGCTGACATGACAGAATTCGATATTGTGTCAGAGATGAAGGATCAAGGTGTCACTTATGTTAAGCGATTCACAACTCGTAGAAACAATGAAACCCTTCAAACAAACACGTACCTGTTTTCCTTTTCACGTCCTACTGCTCCAAAATCAATAAAGGCTGGCTACTGTAACATCAGTGTGGATACTTACATCCAAATCCTTTAAGATTCTTTAAATGCCAAAGATACGGCCATGGTTTTAATACATGTAAATTATCTGTTACGTGTGCTCACTGTGGTGAGAAAACTCACACGACGGATGACTGTAACAGCAATTTAAAAAAATGCACCAACTGCCAAGGAAATCACTCCTCTTTCTCAAAAGACTGTCCCATTTGGAAACAGCAAATGCAAATCAATAAAGTAAAATTTACGCAAGACATTAGTTTTGCAGAAGCCAAAAACTAGTCCAAACATCTGAACTAACGGAAACTTATGCTTCCGTATCTAGACCGCCTTCTGATACAGTCAATGTAACCAAAACATCTGCAAGCTGTCAAACAAATTTGACATGGATTAAAACTGATTCCCCTCAGATTCTGTCACCTGAAATATCCACTCAAACTGCAGAAGTACTTCCAGAGTCAACCCGTGTTCAGGGTGCGTCTTTATCTAAGTTAACTCAATCTCAATCCAAATTTGATTCTCAAACAAATGTGAAAGAAATAGCAAACCCCAAAGTGAAATCAAAAAGTGAATCTTCACAAAAATGTCAAAGCGGCAGAGCCCCAAAAGCATCTACAAACAAAATCCAGCTTTTCAATAAATTTGGATCGTTGGAGGACATAGATGTGTCCGAAAACATCCAAAATAGGACACATAGCGTGTCGCCCTCTAGAAAGGCAAGGGGTAGATCCCCAATAAACCCACCGAAGAAATAGTTTCTTCGAACATTATACAGTGGAATTGTAGAGGCCTTAAAACGAATCTACATGAACTACATCTACTGGACCAGGATTTTCAACCGTCAGCGATCTGCTTACAAGAAACGTATTTGAAGCAGACAGATTCTTTAAACTTTCGTCAGTTCAACGCAGACAGACAGACAGACAGAATTTATTCAATTTTTAAGGCCTCAGGCCCATACAACATACATAAGAGTTTGGGTAAAGATTTATGCATGCACAATAACAGTTACATTGAAAAATATTAATAATGCGGTGTTAATTGTGTAGCTTTAAGACATTACTGAGATATTTTCCGATTTGTTTAATAGTCTTTATGTTTTCGGTAGACATCAGGTTTATGAAGTGGTTGAGTGTCGGTGGATAGCTGTTATGAGGGAAGCAGAGTTGTCGTTCTTGGCTGTACTTGTCACAGACCATCATTACATGATATTCATCCTCAATAAGAGATATATTATTGGTATAGCAATAGGTGCACAGTCTTTCTTCACGTGGGGTATTGGAGTGTCGCCCAGTTTCTATGGCTAGTCTGAAGTTGTTGCATCTAAATCTTGCAATGGCTATTTTATAATATAATGGTATTTCAGGTGAAAGCAGATATTTTCAGCATTTAATAGTGACTTGTACTGTGAGTAATAATTGCATTTGGAAGATTCTGAAAGAGATAAGTGCCAGTTCTGAGTCAGACAGTCTTGTAATCTTTGTTTAAAACTATATATAAAAGCTTTTGTATCCCCAATGTCCTGGCTTATCCACACAAAGCCAAATCCATATTGAAAGAGTAGAGCCCTGATGTGAGTAGCCCATGTCATCTTCCCACAATCATCCAAGGACTTGAGCATGAGATATGCATGCTGTGGTTGTCTGGTACTCTCCATATTAATAAGCCTGCACCAGTAGCTGACTGCTCTACACATGTAGTAATACTGCAGTGGGGTTCTGCCACACTCACCCAGGACCATGTTGTTATTAGTGTTCTTGTTCAGCCTCAGATATTTTCTACAGAATTTGAGTTGAACCTGTTCAATGACTTTACAATAGTTAGATCCCCATATTTCCGCACCATAGCATAATATAGGAGTTATCATACTATCAAATATTCTAAACAGTTCCTTTAAGTCTAAATATCCACAAGTTTGCTGAAATCTGTTGAGTGAAAATAGAGCTTTAGTGGCTTGTGCTGCTTGGCATAGCTGAGTTTTTGTCCATGATAATTTCGGTGTGAACAATGTTCCAAGATATTTATAAACATTTACAGTTTTGATTTGTTGACCTTCAGTTCAACGCATATCACCATTATTCTCCTTCAGGTGATAGGGCCACTGGAGGATCATCCATTCTTGTAAGACATGGCGTTATCCACAGCCCTGTGACACTCAAAACAAATCTCCAAGCAGTTGCAATGCGACTTACCTTGGACGTTACACTTACTCTGTGTTCTTTGTACATTCCGCCATCATCAACTCTTATGCAGGCTGATCTTCAAATACTTTATGATGAACTTCCCAAACCATGTGTACTCATGGGTGATTTGAAGGCCACAACCCACTCTGGGGGAGTGCGACCACAAACACTAAAGGTAAAATTCTGAGGAATTTATTTCAAATAATAATTTATGTATATACATGATGGTACAGATACATATTTACATCCTGGTACAGGAACATATTCAGCCCTTGATTTGTCAATAACTGACTCCAACTTACTAAATGAATTTGAATGGTCAGTCCACGATGACGTTTGTGGAAGTGACCATTTTCCTACTATACTCAAACGTGTAACCCCATCTGATGCTCCTCCATCCTCAAGGTGGAATTTTAAAAAGGCTAACTGGCCTTTGTATGAAACGCTGTGTGCTGACAAACTTAAACCTGAACGTTTTATTGATGTTCCTGATGCTATCACATGTTTTTCTGATGAACCGAATACCATAGCTGACGAGTGTATTCCAAAGTCCTCTGCAATTCCACACATTCGAAAACCATGGTTCAATGATGAGTGCAAACGAGCTTGGTAGGCACGGAAAAAAGCAGAACATTATTTCCGTCGCCACCCTATGGTGCATAATTTGAATAAATTTAAAATTTTAAATGCCAAAGCGCGGCGGCGTACCTTTAAACAGAATAAACGCCAATCTTGGCAAAATTATGTATCAAAAATATATTCTCGAACTCCCATGTCCAAAGTATGGAACATTGTCCAGAAAATTAAAGGTAAAGGTACTAAATCTAGTGTCCATCATCTTAAACATGGTGATCAATTACTTACCAATAAATCAGATATTGCGAATAAACTTGGTGAAACTCTCGCTAAACACTCTTCCTCTTCTAATTATGTGCCTAAATTCCAACAATATCAAAAACAACAAGAAAAGAAAACTATTAATTTCAATCCAGACAATTGGGAAGATTATAATGAAACATTTTCTATTCATGAACTCCATACTGCTCTTGAGCAAGCTCACGATACTGCTACAGGTGCTGATAACATACATTATCAGCTCCTGAAGCACCTACCAGAATCATGTTTAGAGACGCTCTTACACATTTTTGATGATGTTTGGATGTCAGGGACATTTCCTTCCTCGTAGCGTGACGCTATAGTTGTACCAATACCTAAACCTGGATCCATCCAATTATCGACCGATTTCACTAACTAGCTGTGTTTGCAAAACCATGGAACGAATGATAAATAATCGACTTGTTTGGTACTGTCGATCACCTAGTGCGTTTGGAATCATTTGTTAAAAACGCTCTAATTAATAAACAACACGCTGTGTCTATCTTTTTTGATCTTGAAAAAGCATATGACACTACGTTGATTTACATGGCTTCGGATTGCGAGGCCGTTTGCCTCAATTTATAACTAACTTTTTAAATGACAGACAATTTCAAGTCCACGTGGGTTCTACACTGTCCGATCATTACAATCAGGATCAGAGTGTCCCACAAGGCAGTATTTTGTCTGTGACTTTATTTAGTATCTAGATTAACAGTTTATCAAAGGTTTTAAATGATTCTATTGATGGATCCCTTTTTGTGGATGATTTTAATATTTCTTGTCGCGGTAAGAATATGCATACTATTGAACGGCAAATGCAGCTGTGTTTAAATAAAATAAATAAATGGTGTCTTGAAAACGGCTTTAAATTTTCTCAATCCAAAACTAATTGTATACATTTTTGTAGAAAATATAAACCGCATAAAGACCCGGAACTGTTTCTCAATGGCACTCCCATCAAAGTTGTTAAGGAGGCCAAGTTCTTGGGTTTAATTTTTACTCTCATTTAACGTTTGTGCCGCATATTAAATCCCTTAAAACTAAATGCCTGAAGGCACTTGACGCGTTGAAAGTTGTTTCAAATTCTAAGTGGGGAGGGGATCAAGCCACCCTCCTACACCTGTATCGATCATTTGTCCGTTCCAAACTTGATTATGGCTCCATCGTATATGGTGGAGCCTGCAAAAGCAACTTAAAGCTATTAGATTCTGTTCATCACCAAAGTATAAGACTTTGTCTTGGATCCTTTAGTACTTCTCCTGTTGACAGTCTCTACGTCGAGGCAGATGAACCATCCCTTACACAACGCCGTATAAAATTATCCTTTCAGTATATAACAAAACTTTATTCTAACGAGTCTAACCCTGCATTTAACTGTGTCTTTAATCCTCTTTATGAGGATTTGTACAACAAAAAGCCTTCTCTTGTTCCAACTCTTGGTTTAAGAATTCAACCATTCATTTCTGCTGCCGGCATTGAGCTGGTAAATATACACTCAGGGGCAAAAGAAACGATACCAAACTTTTATAAATTATAATTTGTAGTTCGACTCTGATATTTTGAGTATTTATGGTCAGAAACATTCAGCCGAACGCAAAAAAACTGACTCAATGAAACAGCGATGCACGTGCATCGAAAAGTGAACCCAGAAAAGTGAACTTATTCACGAAGGTTTCGTGCACGTGCACACATGACACACGTGACAAATATTCGGTATAAAAGCACGTGAAAATGTTTATGGACATCTACATTTTACGATTACATTTGCGTCCATGCCGAGATTATCGAAAGAAGAGAGAGAAAGGGCAATCGGCATGATCCAGCTTGGCGCTACCCACAATCACGTCGCCAGGATCCTCGGTTGTAGCCGACTTACAATAACCAGTCTGATGACCCGTTACAGACAGACAGGCAGGACACAGGACAGGCCGAGGAGTGGCAGACCTCGGGTCACGACCCCAGCTGAAGACCAGCAGATACCTCCTCAACAGGCCTGACGGCAGGACACGAGTGCATCGACGCAGAGGAGAGCGGACGGCCCGCTGCTGCGTGCAGGAGGTTGAGCCGTTTGGCGGTGGTGGCGTTATGGTGTGGGGGAGGATGTGGGGTGACAGAAAGAGGGATCTGGTTGTTGTCGATGGGAATTTGAATGGGCAGCGTTATATCGACCAAGTCCTTCGGCCAGTTGTTCTACCCTTCCTACAACAGAATCCAAGAACCGTATTTCAACAGGACAACGCCCCATGTCACACAGCTCAACGTGTTCAAGGCTTTCTCAACGTCAACAACGTTGTTGTCCTGCCATGGCCATCACGCTCTCCGGACCTTTCACTCATTGAGCATTTGTGAGGCCCTCTTGGGAGACAGATTCGTGCCAGACAGGTCGCCCCAGTGAACAGACAAACCCTCATCCAGGCTTTGAGGGAGGAGTGGAACAGGATACCTCCTCACGTGAGCAGACGTCTGACCTCATCTGTTCGACGTCGTGTTAGAGCCTGCATCGATGCCTGTGGTGACCACGCTCGATATTGACTCACAGGAGTGTCCTTATGCCACTGACATTGACTTATCTCATCATACTGAAGTGATCGAATACAGGACACATGAATATTATGTGTTTTTTTGCAATTATCTCAAACAATTATTGGCCTCGATTAATGAATTTGATTTTCCATGTTCCTCACCTATTTGTCTTTAAATTACAACATTGATTTTCTGTTTGTCTTTTGTCATCTTTCATTAATTAGCCTCAATAATATGGTATCGTTTCTTTTGCCCCTGAGTGTAGCTCCTTCCCGTCTTCTTTCTTCTCATCCTTGGCAGTTGGTTAGGCCACAAGTTGACCTAACATTAACATCATTTAAAAAAGCAGAAACTAATGAATTACAATATAAACAAGAATATAATCAATTAAAAAGTAAATATAATACATACAAATCCTTATTTACTGATGGGTCTAAGGATAGTGGCGCAGTGGCTTGTGCCACTGTCATTGGATCCAGAACAATCTCTTCTCGATTACCAAATAACAGCTCTATTTTCACAGCAGAAGCTAACGCCATATTAACAGCTCTTAAATATATTAATAGACACCCCAAATATAAACAATACATCATATTTTCAGATTCTCTTTTTTGCCTTCGGGCTATAAAAAGTCTCTCTTGTAAACATCCACTTTTAATTAAAATAATTGAATTGTATAATGATCTTGCAACTGGCCAATACGACATCGTCTTTTGTTGGTTACCCAGCCACGTTGGCATTTCTGGGAACACAATGGCCGATCTTGCTCCCAAGGCAGCACTCAACAAATCTGTTACACCACTTCTTATTCCATACTCTGATTACAAAGATAGCATTAGAACTTACATCCGTGATCTGATGCAAAAGAAGTGGGACACCCAAGAAGGTATTAACAAATTACATGAAATGAAACCCTAAAACGGTTACACCTACTTGGGTTGTCAGTCCAGATTTGAAGAGGTCATCATGCGACGATGTCGCATTGGTCATACAATGTATACTCACAAATACTTGTTAAAAGGTTCCTCCGTTTTGTATCCCTTGTGATGAGAGAGTCACAGCCAAGCATCTCCTGCATCACCCTCATAAGGGATAAGTATTTCAATGTGAAAACAGAAAACTATGTTAATTTTCATTTTATTATTGGCTTTTTAAAAGAAATTGATTTAATAGATGAATTTTGAATGGTATATTCTGTAGATAGATGTATTTTAATGATTGGTAGTTTAGATTAGTAACTTGTATTGTTAGTGGCTGTACCCTCAAAGGGGGTTAAAGTACTGTAAAATTATTGTAAAATCACTCACTCCAGGTTTTAAGGTGCCACCGCCATAGACGTAGTATGTTACGAGTAAACAACAAACACACTAAATCGATGCATGTCCAGATATCATGAAAACATCGGTGGTGTCACGTTGTTTATCATTTTAAAATATTGGATAATGGAATTTCGGTAATTGATTGCGTGTCATTATTCAGTTACCGGAACGTCTGGTCCTCCCTCTATTATGTAAAATCCATGCTGAAATAGATTCCATTGGACATAAAAGGCAAATTAACGATGAAATTTAAATGATTGGACCACTGAAAATCAGTGATGTCACTAGGTGCAAGCGCAACTGATGGGCATGTCCGCCCTGCAGGAATCATTTGCCACTACACACAACACAACTTATGTCCATGAAAACTGTCGCTTTTAGTTCACACTTAAACACGCTTGGTGAAGGTGTTGTTTCTATATCAACAGACAGTAGTTAACATCAGAGTTTGTTTCATCTTCAGTCTCAAACATGTCTCCCTGCTTCTTGTTGCTGTAGTATTAATTCTTACCACACAGTACATATGAAAGCCCGATCCAAATGGTAGGGCTGTAACGATCGATGGATTGCAACTGTTGAGTCTCCGATAGCAATTAATCGATGGTAGAAACGAAAAACTATCGATGCATCGATAGTAGATAGCATGTGTGACTATCGATAGTTTAGTAATTGACTTCCGTTGATAACTGCGCAGCGCAAAATGAAGGAAGTTTCAGAATCGTTCACTTTTATTTAGAAGTATCCGCGTCTATTACCTCTTAAGCAAACTTGATATGGGTTTCAAGTTTCTTGTCAGTTATCAAAAGATACTGAAACTACTTCTGCTTGCTTATATTTTAACACACTATACATTCATTTGGGAAGGACTTCAAATGAGACAATTCAAGGAGGAAAAAAACACTATTGCAATAGTATTGCAATAGTTGGTCCCAATAGTATGTTGCAATAGACTATCGCTATTGTAATAGTGGTTTTACCCTTAATAGTTACCCCTACCAAATAGCATAGTGCCATAAAGGCGATCATAGTAATTATGTATCAACATAATGATTCCCTCACGCTGTCATGCACTTCGAGGTTTTTGATTAGCAGGCCACTGAAGATGACCCACTCACAACGACTTATGTTTATTAATTAAAGCACGAAAAAGTCGAAACAAAATCACGAAAAAGCTTTACCTCGCCAAGGTAGCTCCATGTTCACACTGAAGAAATTGTACAGATTGTAAAAAATGATATTTGTTTTTCATTTTTCTAGTCAGCGGTTAATCTATATAGTTGACGTCGGAATGCAAGAGCTGAGGTCATTGAACTGCGAGACGTACAAGTGCTTGAGACATAGGTATCATGTGTTCTGGAGAAGCTTGGAAACTGATCTCAACATTCAGTTTAGGCCATTGTTAGTCTCAGTTTTTCTTCCTAGACACTGTATAATTAAGGTGCTTGTTATAGACATGAAGCAAACGATTCCTCCCAGCAGATAGACTGGTTGCGTGACTGAGTGTGTCAAAACAGTTCATTTGCCTCAGATGGGTTGGCAAGGATTATAGTTTGAGCTTGAATGTGAAGATGAATCTACAAGATAAACAGCAAAACCCGGAACAGGCTAAACGTCCCATGTGTGGTCTGGAAAAAAACATGTATTTTTTTAAAATATACTATGAAGATGAATTGTTGGATATGATTATATCTTTTAACGTACGTGTAGTACGTAGACTCAATTAAGATTTGCTCAATGATTTGAATGATTGATGACCAACTAGGTTACATATTACGTATTCTCTGTTGCAATAACCCTGTTATATAACAGAATTTGCTAAACCAAAACCCCATTGCATATGTTCGGGAGGAAATCTGGCATGAATACAGAGTATCACATATTGATCAAACCTGTTATGAAGTCCTTGGAAACATGAACGAAACAAGCGGCCATAGTGTTCTTCCCTGACATCACTATCTATCTACTATTATTTGTCAATTGTCAGTTTACTTTTTGAAAGTGTAATAATACACACACTCAGTCTTCAAAATATAGCACTCCCTTGCTAATAAGTATATCCAGCATTCATTTGATTGTGTCTTTTGATTCCATGCTCATTTTATTACACCCACAGAGGATGTACAATGTGATTTAATCATCGATGGTTTGACTTGGGGAGTATTTAGTTTAAGGATAACTGTGGAATTTAGTCATCTAGAATGTAGAGAGTTGCAAGAAACAATTAAATCGACATATATACAGCCTTGGGAGTTTTATGCAATGAGGCCCGAGAGATCGCCTTTTAGTGCCTCGAATGAATTAATGTGGAACATAACAAAACATGTTCCAATTACATAAATGTGAATTGTGTATAATATTGCACCAAAAATGAATCATGGGAATTGAAATCAACTGAGCACACAGACAACAGCAACTTGAGGATTCAACTTGAATTGTGAATTGTACTGCAGACGTTATCTGAGCGCTGTACGAATTAAATGATGAAACATAAGAGGGACGTTGCATTCTGAATCTTTATGAGCAACTGGTGTCGATTGGGCTCACATTAACGACAGGAGTGTTAGTATCTACCTGTCATTCATTGTAATAGTGAGTGAGTTTAGTTTTACGCCGCACTCAGCAATATTATTGCTATATGGCGGCGGTCTGTAAATAATCGAGTCTGGACAAGACAATCCAGTCATCAACAGCATGAGCATCGATATGCGCAATTGGGAATCGATGACATATGTCAACCCCACCAGCGAGCCTGACCACCCGATCCCATTCATTGCAAGAAAGAAGCTACATCTCAATATAATTATTAATATACAATCAATATAATATATTGGACATACATTGTTCCCACGTGTCAGTGGAAAATATGAAAGCATACTTTAGGTGCATCTTCGAAACAGATCAATATTTTGTCCATCAATGAATTTGTACATGACATGGAGAAATAGGTCAAGAAATGTACATGTGATTAAATCACTGACACACTACTTATTATAATATAGTAGATCTGTAACTGGATGTTTTACAGAAATATATCCTTTAGATAAGATTGTGTACCAAGACTTTAAATAGGGTGGCTCTTGAAGGCTCTCTTGCTCAAGCTGCATATTTCATACTATAAATAATGGTTTGGTCGTTCCCTCAAGGCATTGTCGGACTAAAGACTGCAATACAGTAGCTTGCCACGTACGACAACTGAGTGTTTCCACTACTGGCAATGTAAATTTGTTTTATGGCTACATTAAAAAAACAAACATTAGTGAACTTTGGCATTGCAGCATTAAAATGTTCCTTCTGGCAATTCATTCCTCTAAGTAAGCACTACTTGTACCATAAGAATATTTATGGTGAAAAGAACCCTTGTTACTATTCTATGTAAATGTCTCTGAGAGGCTCATCAACTGAAAGTACGACACTGTAAATTACTCATTTAGTGTTTCTACGAAATTTACACTTTTGGAAATTGAAATTAAGTATAATGTTTCTGTTAATCCTACAAACATTACAGCGAAAAATCCATCCCTAATATTGCTATTTAGAATTTATGTATATTATATCTATCGCCAAAGAATATATTATAAACTGTCCGTTTTTAATAAGAATTCTTAACATGAGATCACGAAAGTAAAAAGTAGTTCTGTATTTCTTTAGTACATGTGCAGACTATATGTATCAATCTCTGGGTCTTTACACAGGGACAAAAGTATTTTTCTGAGATTTTATACGAACATTGGTAGCGCGATACGCTCTTTTGAAAAACCTTGAGACTCAGAACATACAAAAATCAAATATTAAATGGATCGATCTTTCCATTCACAAAATAATTTTGACTCATGACTTGCCTTATGTGAATGTGTTCCGTGTTTTCGATGAAAATATTTGTTAACTATACAATGTGTGAGGCCCATTTCTGGTGTTCCCCGCTGTGATATTGCTGTAATATTGCTAAAAGCGGCATAAAACCATACTCACTCACTTGTTTACTATATTCTAGAGATGTGTTTTTTCAGCTACACGTAAATTTCCATTAGTTTCAATATGAGCATGTTACATAATTACATATATACAAAATTTGAGAATCTATCCTTGAATCAAGCGCTAAATTGACTATGACTCTACGGAACTAAAGGTGAATGCATATTAATACCAACAGTCAGCAAAGTGGCATCGAACAAAAGTTTCAATTCCCTGTTACTGTACTATTATGAATCCCCAGTATGTAGCTAGTTTCGCTATTCTACTGTTCTCAGTTTGGAAGTCTATTTCAAGTACACGTATATCAGTGAGACCTGGTGGAGAGAACCAGTATAGGCAAATCCGGGAAATGGCCTCACATAATAAAACCTTAAAGTAACTTCAGAATAATTTGGTTCCTTTCCAAACTAGGAAATAACTTTGCATTACAATGTTTATGTACGTTGTTTCAGTGTCTTGTTGAATTCAACTTTAATGGTTCTAAGAATTGTTTGGCATGGAAAAAGCACGTAGTGTATAACGTAATATTCTGATAATATACGACAAGCACCATACGCATTCTTATGACGCTAATCGAAAATCAATTTCCTCTATAGAAAACTAAACGTTTACTGAAATGCTTGGTGTGTCCGAGGTTGAACATTATGACAACGGCAAAGAATTTGAAAGATAATATGTCATCGTATTCACTATTTTATGACAAATATTTACATTCTACGTCAAAAAGTTAATTTATTTGTATCGTAAGATACTAGGTCATAAGATATCAGAAGCAGGAACCAGTTTAAAAGGGCATTGTGATATCTTCGATTTTGCTTTTGATGGAAACACAAAGTAATGTTTTAGTTTGTGCATGATCCTATTGTGAATATATTTCGTTTCCAGTGGTCAGCATATAACAGGTGGTCTTATTAGATCTACTTTTAAAATCAATGTAAAATATATTATAAACCATTGACGTCATCGCACATCGTGAATGAAAAACCCCACAACAACAGGAGTCAGGATATACACGGCTCAGCAAACCGTAACTTGGAATTACCGGTTCCCTATAATCAGTACGATCTGGAGACTATCTGAACTAAAGAATGTTGGGAAGAAACTCACATCACATCAGATACACAGATCAACCTATGATCTGGTTATTCCAAGACCTGTTGCTGAAGTTACGTTTCATGGATGGGCAAGTGGATCGCGAGACACTGGCGTGTCTGTCTGGATACCCAATATATCATGAATCTTGGGACAAGTTTTAATTTCCAGGTTCAGTTTAGTGCATCTCAGTGGCAGATCGTCCCATCTTAGACATTGTATAATTAAACAGACCAGGTAACGATTGATCCCACCCATCGTGTCAAATGCGTTATCGAGAGTTGGAAGTGTTAATTTGGTTAATTTGGAATTTGGTTAAGATTATTCGAATAAAAGTTCAAGGAGTTGTCTTTTAGAATACCTGATTGTAGGAAAAAACTCACATGCCTAACACTGTTTCCGAAATGGGTTTAACTTTTCATAGCACCCTTAACTTCGTTTTGTGTACGATAGAAGCAAGAAAGACATTGTTCAGGTTGCAGGTAGAACTTCCTCCTTCCCTCATTCACCTACCAGCCAACCCTCTTCATACACCGACGCAGCTTCAGCTACACCACGTGGATCTTTGTTTAAACCATCAGCTGATCGACACACCCCCGGAAGCAGATCAACAGCAAGGGAGGCCACTCTCAATCCGAACAAATGAGGAAGTGGCCAAGGCCCTGATGTAAACAAACATGGAATAAATATTCTTGTCTGGAACATTGAAGGTTTGCATAAATACGACAATCCGTTATCTCCCATTAAAGAATATTGTGCCAAGTTCGACATTATTAGTTTCTGTGAGTCGTTCGTACGCAAAGCCAATGAGTTCAGCGATTTTCTTGTCGGCTATACAACAATAAACTGTGTGCGTGAAAAACTGCATCGGCTTGGCCGATATAGCGGCGGCATTACTGTTTTGATTAAGGACCACTTATTTTCCAGCGGTCTCATTAGCCGTATCTACACTAATTTCGAAAATTGTGTTGTGCTTCTGTTCTACACAACTAGTTATGGATGGGAAATGGACACTATTTTGATATTCCCATATTTGTCGCCAGAAAACTCTCCCATATATAAGGGTAGTGACACTGATGGCATGTCAGTACTTGAAGATTATCTGTGCACAATCACTGCAGATCACCCTGACAAACATCTGTTTTTAGGGGGTGACCTGAATGCTAGAATGAAAGACTTCTTTGATTATATACCAGATGATAATATTGACTGTGTATATGAAAATGATGATTATCCCAAAGATACATTTGATATGCCTCGATCTTCTAGAGATCAGGTTTATAATAATTATGGGAAAAAACTTGCTGAATTATGTTGCACTTTTGGCATTCATGCCTTAAATGGTAGATTAGCAAATGATTTATGTGGTCAATTCACATGCTTTACTTATAACGGTTGCAGTGTAGTTGACTACATGCTAGCTTCTTCGTCACTATTCCCTTTCATCACGCAGTTTAATGTCGGCACATTAGATAACTCATGTCACTTTCCACTGTCATGCACACTCAATATCTACAGACATTTAATATCTTCGGGCAGTTCAATTTGTACATTCAAGCAAAAAAGATTACATTTTCAAAATAAACAGAAAGATAAACTAGTAGCAGCAAGCACTAACCCCAAATTACTTTGGAAAACACTTAAAAATTCTTCACCAAAACTTTCATCCAATATCACATGCCAACAGTGGACAGATGACTTCTCAAATCTGTTATGCATTAATGCTCCTCAAAACACACCAGAACATGTACCTTCACCTTTACAATCTACAAGCAACACAGATTCTATTTTGAACCAACCATTTTCCGAACAAGAAATATCTAGAACTAACAGTAAAGCCCCTGGTCCAGACGGAATTGCTAATGAATTTCTAAAGGAGTCGAGAAGTTTCATTGTCCCTACTCTCACTGTTCTTTTTAACAAAATTTATGACTCTGGCTATTTCCCTCCCAGTTGGGGTAAGAGCATTATTTGTTAAAATTTGGCGACAAGAACGACCCAGATAATTATCGTGGTATATCCCTCATTGATTCCCTTTGTAAATTATTTACATCAATTCTAAATAAAAGATGAAAAATCTGGTGCGATTGAAATAATATCATTTGTGAATATCAGGCTCGCCTCAGGAAAACTATTCTACTATAGACCACATGTTAACACTTCAGCCTTTCATACAGAAATATTCATGTAAAAAAACAGGGCAGATTTTATTGCCTTTTTATCGATTTTTCAAAAACTATCGAAACTCTTAAACATGATATACTTATAGATTCTCTTCATAAGGTTGGATTAGATGGGAGGCTCTTAGATGTATGTATAATTCACTTTGTGCCTGTTGAGGGACTTTCTAAACAATTTTCTTGTAATGTGAGTACCCGCTAGGGATGCATTTTAAGCCCTCAGATATTTATAATATTTATTAATCATTTATGCACAATTATGCAAAACGAAGGTGGTAAGGGAATATTTATCACCGCTGTTTTCAATTATGTGTATGCCCTTATGTTTATTGATAATGTTTCGGCTATTTCAGACATTTGTATTCAATTGCAGAAAAAGATAAATACCCTTGACTTATTTTGCAAGGAAACAGGAATGAACGTAAACCTTAAAAAAACAAAAGCGGTTGTTTTCATAAATGAAGGGCCTCTTAGATCTTATGAAAAGTGGTATTTTAATGGGGAACAAATAGAAGCAGTATCTTTTTATAAATCTCTTGGCATTATATTTACACCAAAACTTGTTTGGTCCAGGGCACAATTATGTTTAGCTTCTCAAGCTAGAAGAGGCAATTTTATCAATTAATCACTTTCAAAGGAAATTCGGAAACATTAACTGTATAGATCTATTCAAAATTTTTGATGCACTGATCACACCAATATTATGCTATGGATCAGAAATATGGGGAACTTCCTATTGTAAAAAAGTATTGAATCGGTACAGCTTGATTTTTGTAAAAGTATCTGAAAATAAATAGGTCATCTTGTAATTCCATGGCCCTGGGTGAATGTGGCAGATTGCCCCTGCAGTTTAATTATATGACCCGTGTAATCAAATATTGGTGTAGATTGTTACAACTTCCTCATGACAGATTACCTTTTCAAAGCTACCTTATGCTCAAGTCTTTAGATGATAGTGGTAGAACTACATGGGCATCAAAAGTTAAAAATCTTCTGTTTAATTTTGGTTTTGGATATGTTTGGTTGAGCCAAGATGTTGGTGATGTAAAGATGTTTATAAGCTTATTTAAACAAAGATTATCAGATAATTTAAAACAGTCCTGGTACTCTTCTCTGAGTAATTCCTCCAAATGCAACTATTATCAGTATTTTAAATCAGCGTTAAATGTTGAATGTTATTTATCGTTTAACCTTTCTACACATTTAAGAGCTGTTTTAGCACAATTTAGGTGTAGTAATTTTAAAATAGCTGTGGAAACTGGGCGTTATAACAACACTGATTATAATCAAAGATTTTGTATATCATGCAAATCTAAAGGTCTTACCTATATTGAAGATGAATTCCATGTACTGTTCATTTGTGAGTCCTATTCACACCTAAGAGAGAGGTTTATTACAAAATGTGTTAAAAAGCCTTATACTGTATATTCTTTAGCAAATCTTTTCAAGAATACTAATGTAGACACTGTAAAATCTGTTGCCTTGTATCTATTTTATGTTAAAAGGATTATTATAAACACACATGAAAGCACATTGTGCCCCTGACTACACTGACATTTCCTTTGAATGTATTTTGGGCCTATGGCCTTTTACTGCAAATTCTGTCTGTCTGTCTGTCCTAACTTCGGCTTATTTACTTCGTTACCGTTATACTGGTACCGTTAAATAATAACTAAAACTAGGATGTGGACTTAGGTGCTGTCTAATAAGTGGGGAACGCTGTTACCAAATACAAACGGGGCAATGCTGAGCAGGAGGTTACTGTGAGTGACATCATTCAAGGGAAACAGATGAAAGTGGAGCCCTATTTCGAACTTCTTCTTCACGTAGCATGTTCGCTGTCTGAACGAAACATACCCTAGTTGTTGTTATCCCCAATCATTATTTACACACAGATGATTAAATAATTTCAATTCTGAAAGTGTGAACATCGATTGTCCTGCTGGGGACGAACTGACGAACGTGCTTGTATATTTCTGTTCTATGAAGAACCCAAGTGATTATTTTTGCATGTCGCAAGTTTCTAGACGTTTCTAATGCGTTCGTCTACTTTATGAGTTATGCACATTATCCATCACCGTTACTTTCATCCAACAGAGATAGGGATTAAGCCTTGAATTAAGCAGTATTGTGATAAAAGCACCTGGTCCATGTATTTGTTCGGAATACGTCGGCGAATAAGTCCACGACTAGGCGTTTCAAACAACTGGGTGCGATTGGTTTTACTGATACAGTCTGAATTCTTTGTCTTGAAATGGAATCCTTCATTACAAAAATATTGAAGAAATCGTTTTAGTTATTCAATGAAAATGTCAGACGGGAACTGTGAAAGTTCTAAAGACATACTACATCATAAATAACTAAGGTGATACCAGATCTCCCTGTCTACATCCCCGTTCCTGAGGACGAAATGTACCCATTTTGTAGCAAAGATGTCGTTTTATTACCAGTCAGAATTTGAATCCATTTGATAATATTGGGCCCAAATCCAAACGCTTTCATTAGCTGTATTATAAATGTTTTGGAGATAGTGTCAAAGGCTTGTTCAAAATCAATTAGTAATAATAGGCCGGGTTTATTTAACTTTATGGTTTCAAAGACAGTATCATAGAGAAATCTTATATTTTCATTCATACATCTTCCAAGTATAAAATCTGTTTGATTCTCATGTACAATTGTATCTAATGTTGATTTAATCCTGTTTGCTATACAGGTGCATATTATTTAATGAAGGGAATTTAGTAATGAATAGGGCCAGAGTTTTAGAAGTTTTCTGTCCCTATTTGGTTTAGGCAACCAAGTAATACTTCCCCTGTTCATTGTAATAGTTAATTCATTATTTGCAAAGGTTACTTTTATAAACCTATAAACCCATGGGCCTAAATCTCACCAAAAGAACTTAAAGAATTCAATTGGGTATCCACCAATTCCTTTGTCTTTTATCGTTCTTCATGGAAAGAATGGCTTTATTAATTTTTTCTAAGCATATCTCTTTTTCCAAATCCTCAAATTATTTCTTAGTAATCTTTGGAATGTTAATAGTACTTAAATCGATATAATTTTCTTCATCATGTAGGTGAATATCTCTATACAGATTACTGTAAAATTGTTTCAATTCATCTAAAATACCACTACCATTTGTAATCAGATTGCCGTTATCTTTCATAAAACTACTTTATAAGCATACTAGAAAAATTCCTGTTTCTAGGTGACAACAATAGCTGGTAGTTTTGTCACCCTCATCATACCATTTAGTTCTTTTAAGAAATTGAGTTCTTCCTCATTAGTTCACCTTTTGTTCTTAGGGATTATCGCGCTCCGCTGATCTGGAATCTGTAAACAACAGGTGCCGGACAAGTGGGAAGGCCCCTTAATTTGTTCCAAAATGTTTTTCTTAGTAGCTAATTCTGCTAAATATTTTTCACTTAGATTGTTAAAGTCGTTTCTTATATTTTCTTAAAAGTTTATATTGTTTCTTCAAGGTCTTCTCTGTTTGTTTTCTCTATTTTTCCTAATGTACGTAGAAAATGAAATTGCTTTTTCTCTCAAATTCATTAAGAACGTTTCCATGCCACATCATTATTAGGGAGATGTAGAGTCGTTACTGTATGCACGCACAACCAGTGTAACAGCTGTCGTGTAATAGGGATGTCATGTATAGTTGTCCGAAAGGCAATCACAGGACGTCACGACGTTGACAACCACTATTGTCGGATTAGCTGCCCGCACTATAGACGCAATATCTCATCGTAGAACACATCCCGCCCATGCTGTAGCGTTATCTCTCAATATCATTGTCGAACCCATCTCTGTGAAACTGTATTGTTGAGAGTCGCAGACTGGAATGGATATGTCGCCAATCAACGGCATGCCAGACATATTTATCTGATAACACACGAAAAGCAACATTTGGTCAACAAGGCGATGTTTCTGCTTGAAGTGCTTCCAAGGTTAATATTCTGTATTATAAGCAGCAAACGTTCACCTCTGATGTAAAGACGTCTTGGAAGCAATCAGAAAATATCAACCTATTAATGAGCATGTATTCTAGTGTATCACAAAAAGGATTACAACGAATATATTTGTTTATTAAAGTTAGTGCATGACACAATATCCTGGTTTAAAGTCATTCATCGTATATGTCCTCGCAAGACGCAATATCTTCTGTATTACTATAGCTTGGTTACATGTCCGTCATCTAAATATGTCTTTGTGTTATCTGACAGTATATTGTGAAACTTTGTTTCCGATGATTGTATGTTTGTAAGTGGCAGCAACTCGATTGAAGGGCCTATCCAGGAGCGGGTTGTAGTAGTGACATTGATTTAGAGTCCAAACTCCACCCATTCCCTAGTTAATACCTCTGTTAACCCTCACTCTCCATCGGACATTTGTGGAATTATATATCTTGATAGATAAGTCCGAAGGTGATCAGCACCACCAGTCAACCATTAAAACCAGGAACGGTGTCTCATCCAGACATGACAATGGGTTGCCATCGATCATTATGAAACGGACAGTTTAGAACGCTGCTGTGACTTACAACTCTACTGTTACACACGTGTTCCTAATATGAACTATCTCATGTTAATGTCATCCCTACTGGTAAAGTTTCTGGTTCTATTCAGTGATGTCTTTTGCCATGATGCCAAAATACCTGTTTCAGATTCCGACAAGCTTTCGTATTGTTTTCAATGATCCATTAAAGATTTCATTTACTTTCTTTTGAAATCAGAATACAGGTGCCGGCCGAGGATGATGATTGGGTATCCTCCTACGACATGACTGAAAGTTTTTCCCTGATTTCATTGCCAATTCCTATATTCTAGAAATAGGCACAGGCATCTCCCAAGGCATTCAAATATGCAAAATCGTGGACATTTGTGAGTGCAGTTACTTTTGTAACAGGGCTGTAATGTAATGCTGCCAACACTCATTTTGATCCATTCTTAGTCTTTCTTTAAATTGTACAGTTCCGACTAGATCATGAGCACGAGTTTATGAATCACTATAGTATTATTCAAGTTTATTTCGTAACAAGGCCTTAGGTCCACTTACAATACAAATAAACATGTTTAATTATAAGATAGTGGCATTTGACAATCAGATTCATATGTATAAAGAACGCAATGACAATGCTTCCTTAATGTAAGAAGAACAATATGTTAGTGTTGAAAACTTGGTACAAGATAATTTGTTCAGAAAGTATTGTTGATCTATGTAATTTGGTAATGCTTTAAAATATTTACAGCGCAAATCATGATAAACTTTACATTCAAATAGGAAATGAAATTCATTTTCTACAAAATTACTATAATATAGTGATGATACCACGTGTTCGCGATAATCTGAATAAAATGTTGACGTTAAATCAACATTTCCATTTCACTGGTATTTTCAGTTGACAATCACTGCAATTTGTACATATGGAAGGCACGACTTCCATAAGTAGACATTCGCATAACAAAGAAGCAAAATGTAATTCGCTTTCGTTGCCTTTGTTATACTCGTATAAAACAAAACGTCTGTTTTGGACCATCCAATTCAATTTCTATCTTAGGACATAATTTGATTCTGAAGGAAGGTTAAATCTGTTCCAGTGTTTTATTTTCATTACTTTGCTGTCACGGTGTACCATGGAACAAGATATTGTCCAGTGGAATCTGCCCAACAAGAACTGATTTAAGCCACATCCTGTTTATGCTACTTCGATCAACGTTGCCTATATAAAACTTATATCTGCCAAAGTAGATTGTCTCCACGTTCTATACATGGCAGAGATATTGTATACTCAGACAGTATAGAAACAAAGGAAGTATGATTAGAAATGACAGTTGCTGGAAGATGATTGGCAGCCACTATATTATACTTGAGTCAAGCACCGCACCAGTTACATATGGCGTTTAGTATGCGCAATTTGAGAAAATCCATTTTTTACAGATGAAAATGACATATTTTGTTTGAACTCATCCATTTATTGATTCCAACTTCATGAAGGATATTCTTAACAATCCATTTAGTTTTGCGTCTACCAACTGACAAGTTCAATTTTACTTGAAATTGATTGAGATCAGTATCATCAGAACTGCTTGTTGAATTATTATCAATCCCTGTTTTATAATGTTTTCTTCAATGTTTCATCATTTTAGACTTTCGTAGTTTGTGTCAAACCTCCATTGAGACATATACAAAGTTTTATTGCTGATGACGTTTCCAAATCCCTTTAAGTATGTTTTATTCGATGATATTTCCTTTCCTGCTTTGAAAAACATATGCAATATTTTAGAGTGCCTTACGTTTTACGAAACGTTAATGTACAAACGAAGACTGATAGCATTTTCTGCATGTGAGTCCATGTGAGTCCTGGAGGGAGACGTATGTACTGTTATTTGTTCCTGCCAATCACGTGTCTACACAAACAAAACTCACATTAGTCAAATCTATTGTGCAAATGTGAACATCATAAAGTTCTGGTATACCACCTTCCGGATTAGAATTAGTCTCCAGGAGCCTAACCATACCTACCATAAGAGTCTCTCGACTTCCTGGTCAAGGACTCCCGAAGCGAATACTGACAGGATGCCGGCTAGAACATAGTGTGACAGTAAACAATACCAACCACGTTGTTAAAAACTGAAAATAATACGTTATTACAGCAATTTAGTTTTAGTGATAACAATGACATAATAACAACATATCCAGATGTAACTGAAGGTTTAATCAGCTGGACAATGCTACAAAACATTGATCTAACCCGAATGTACCCCGAAATAATCTACAAAGTAACACCTTACTTCAGGGGCTTGATGACGCTAAATGCATAATGCTATTCATTGTCAGGTGTCCGTCCATTGGCATGACTAGGGCTTACGTGGCCATATGCTTGTGTAATGATTTGTTTCTGAATTGTCCCGACCCTTCAATGATAATTAGGTTCCAGTTATATCTATGGTCATATTTTAAGAATTAACGTAGCAGTACTTTCAAATAACGGCTGTGCTATTTGAGCCCTTTTCGTTGGGAACAAATAAAAACCTTTCATTGATGACAGCTATGACAACTTTGAGTTACGTCTGCCTGGGATAGAAAGGGTTGTTTCCAGTTCTGTTTCATCTACAGTTGTTGGAGGAATTCTACCAACACCCACTCTGAAAGGCTTTCAAACGGCTCTTCATGTCCATATCTGCACACTCCTCTACGGCATCCAGGCAATGTTAAAGCTGTGATCAAATTTGGTACCAGTCTGTTCCTAACAGTTTTGGTCATATTTGATAAACGATGAGTTGTTCTTGTCACCAGTAGCTGTCACGTGTGACCTGTGATTATATGACCAGCATTATCCATAAGTGGAATCCTAGACATCTGTATTGTGTAAGAGACTATTGAAGGTTCAGAATCAGCTGGGGTTAAAAATTGACAGACGGGAATAATTTGGATATGTTGACATGAAGGCTTATGATCTGATCCACAGTTTGTCAGTCAACAATGGTCATTTGACTTTAGGGATGTATTAGAAGATATGGTTCAGAAAGTTGTATATCAGCTTAAGATACTCATAAACGTTTTATTAAATGTGATCCAAGTCAACTTGTAAAATAAACAGACTGATGAAGCTACATATTTGCATGCACAAAAGAGCCCAATACTAACTTCATGCACTAATCATGAAACTAATTTGTTTGTTGATCAGAAATGCGGGAATTCAATAAGACAGTCTGTGACCCCTCAGTAATAGACGTTTAGATTGGGTGATGCTGGGTAATGATCTGTAACATCCACTGGTCAACTCGTTTGCGATATAAGATCAGATCACAGTCACATAGATGTAGTTTGGTTATTTCGGAAACTTATGAATTCATATTCATGGAAGAACAAATATGTATGCAATAGATCTCACCAGGCAATTTAGCTATCCAGACCACGTATGCTAGTTGCCATCTACATTAGATGCTTCAGAAGCAGAGTTCCTCATGGAGAAATTGGTATTGGTAGTAACAGTTTATTTATGTCACAGCCTTCCCTTCTAGCAGTAACCTCGTGTTTCTTGATAAAAGGTCACAATTATTGCCAAACTTTAAGTTTGTGATCTTGGGCATTGGCTACAATCACCATACCTGCACAATGAGATTGTTCATTTTAAGATCTTTTAGTCCCCGATTCATCTTGACAACAAGGCTAAATATGGGGCCTGTTACACATCAGTAATCTGCAGAACTTTCAAACATTTAAACCAGCCACTATGCAAACGAAGTCAGCACTTGGACAACATGGAGAACACATCACCGAGTTCACGTAAGAAATATTGTTAATGTCAATAATATATCACATTACCATCCAATCTTTGCTGAAAAAACTTTGAAACAACATTGCAAATTTCAATCATTTGAAAAGGTCTAAAACGGAAGTCGCCTGATCGTTTTAATAACAAAGTAGCTTTTAATCTGAGTTCGTTTCTTCGTTGGGAGTGGTTTCCTTTTGAACGTATGCCACCGCCCGGGTAAAACCGTGCTTAATGTAAAGTAATGTTAAAACGACGAGGTCTGCGTTTATTTCTTATTGGTCCAATTAGTGCCAATGCGTTTTTTCTATTTTTAACAAATAATCAATAGTTTGTGAAGTAGTGAAATGAAACCATGTTTTTCTTTCTTGATAAACGCGTTGGCATCTACACCGAAACGTCGCATCTATTGCAATAAAGAGTTGTCTATCCATCAAAAGTGTTCTGCTTCACTTAAAGAAGACATGAAAATCAGATGTCACTACATCTAGATCCGTAAATGTAAAATGACGGAATGATGTATACCGTGTTCACGTTCAACTAGAGATTGTACAAACTTGGGTGTCATTTTAACCTATGCATGATGCAATGGAGTCAGGTTGTATCATAACCAGTGTCACTGTTGGCATACACTACCACCTGTGTCCTTTTAGTGAACATTACAGACAAGAGTAAGTGCGAGATTACACTACCTCCATCGCGCCAAGGAACATCACATCAATGGACATCAGAACCAAACGCTGATTTTATCCATGCGGGGAATCGAACTCGGGTCTTCGGCGTGACGATCGATCCTTTATTTATTGTCAGAGAACATCACTGCCAGAAGCAATGTCACAGAAATTGCGAAGTAAAGTGAATATGTCTTGTGAATAAATTTGTGACTGACTGGCGTTTGGGCACTTCCCACTTTCAACACTGTAACACACGGGTAGATGAATAGTAAGACATTTATCTCCTCGTGTTTTGTATGTGACAAGTCACAGTATACTATTTCCTTTTTGAGTGCATATTTTCTTTAAAAATATATGGTTGACCAAGATTGATAATCAAACTTCTACTGCTATAAATGTTAACTAGGACATTGTTCATCTGTTGCAAACCCCAATAAAGCGTGGAAATAAATAAAATCAATGCGATGCTCTGCGATTTCCACTTCAGACTGGATTTTATACTTGAAGTGCAAATGAACACCGACTCAAAGTAAGGAAGATGTAAATTAGATTACTTCTAAATGCAGGTTCATAACATGTACTGAACTTATACCTTATGCGCAACATATCTACAACTGATTCTTCACGCTACTTTCGCTTCACACGTACCCTCAAGTCCTTTTGTTTAATATTTGATATCAATCAACAAAGGAAGTCTACAATTCTTCCTGGAAACAAAATAGTGGTCTAATGGGCGTTAGCTCCATGGTTTAGTGAGACACTAAAATCGCTTCAGATAATCATGTGTTTTTAACCTTCAAAGGCATGATATGCCTTTGACCTCAGTCACTCAGTACTTTTTCAAATCCAAAGAAGAATTCTTTCAATATTCATTGCCTTTTTGAATCCCACAACACACGAATTTCACTTTGATGGATTTGGGATCGGTATCGTCAGAGTTGCGTGCATTGATGGTCAGATGTAGTTGATTTATCATCGTCCATGTACATTTTACTTTCCCATTTCGACATATTTTTACGTTTGTAGCTGCTTGCATCAAGACACAAAATCTACATACTCTAGCATCTTATTTGATAAAACAACTCCTTTGAGAGAACTGCATTCCAAGCCATCAGCATGTGGGAGTATACTATGTTCTTTATTCGTCAAATGCATGATTTATGGGTCCACATATCTGGGCTTGCATAAATAGACTTTTCTCAAGTGTTTTGAGTGTGAAGGAGAAAATTCCTGTACACTGAACATCGCATAGATAAGGACATTTCCAGGATGCCAATTCGCGATCTTTAACCACACTGGGAATTGAAAAAGTACACGAAATGGATGTTTCCTGTCAATTTCTAGTAGCTGGGATAAGGTGCATCTATATGTTCGAAACGTTTTTGCAGTGTTCGCTTGAAAAAAAGAGATTCATTCAATGACAAATTGGTGAACAAGTACTATATTCCCCTTGTAAGATGCAAGGTGTAAGCAATTATAGAATTGTTGCCGCGTAACACACCTGCGACCGGCAAATCACATAAAAAAACGTACTTGTTGAAAACTTTCGTATGTCGGTATAAATTGAAAATTTAATAAATGGCTCAAACTGTGGCAACAGAATCTCATTAAATTGCATGTTGTTCTTAACCAGCTTTAGTGTAATCTATAATTTTCCTTTTTCATATTTAAAGGGCATCAAAGATTGAGGACATTAATAGTCCAATGCGATCAAGTATTCTTGGTGCCATCACGAGTTTTTACTATTTCCTGCATTCGCTCACACAAGTGTATTGTAATGTGAAGCTAATATCCAAAGCTGGTGGTTTTGTGACTGTCCCACCATGCAGACCGACGAGCTAGTTATTCTGATACTTAACGCTAATGCCTTAAGCTCTGTCATATTCGTGTCTCCATCACTTGCGCCCTGATAGAAATCATTATTCCCTTACATGTAACGGAGCATAAGTGTATAGCGGATTATAAGACGAGAATGGGGCAAGCTTAGAATCAATATTGTAAATGATTTGAAACTGTTCCCATTCTTGCCTTCAATTTGCTTTGTTTGTTGGTTTGTTGTGTAACGCCGCTCTCAGCAAACTCTGTAATATTCCCGACATGGCGGCGGTCTGTTAATAATCATGTCTGGGATGGACAATCCAGTGATCAACAGAATCAGCAAAAATCTACGCAACTGGGACACGATGACATTTGTCAACCAAGTCTGCGAGCCGAACCGACCGATTTCGTGAGTCGACCGACCAGGATGGGTTGTTGAAGATCAATTCTAGACGGATCTTCAATTTGTTCCTTTTGGGACTTAAATATCAATATGAAATTATGCAAGTCTTTACAGTTTGAGTTGAGACACAAAACATTGCATGTGTCATATACTCTACGGTATTTTGTCCTGTTTAATGACATAGATGGCACCTATTGGCGTATACTGCCTTAGTCAGGCCTTATTGAATCTACTTCAACAGTGCCACTATTCTTTAGACGAGAAGGTGCTCAAGTTTGTAAGCAGTTTCCAATCTAACGCAAGACTGAAGTTTCTGCTTGGAAACTCGAGTATCGTGCACCTATGGAAAAACTTTAATTGCCTTCAATTGGAGGCAAGTCTCGCCCTGGATCCTCACATTCAATTTATCCCATCTCAGTCTCACAGCGTCCAGTTCTAGACAGTGTATAATTAACGTGCTTGTTTAATACAACCAGTAAACGATTCATTCCATCCATCGTGCCATTCGCGTGACCGACTACGTCAAACCCGAGTTAATTTGGTTTGGTTAAAATCTAAAGCAGTGATTTTTTAAGCTGTGTGATTGAGCAAAAGGATTATTTGGCATGCATCTTCCTGACGTAGAGAAAATGTCCTCTCTAAGCTTTCAATATCTCTTAACATTCTTGATCTTTTTTCACGTATGTTCTACTGGATCGCTCTGACAAAGAAAGCAAACAAAACTATTTTGATGATATCTTGTCTACACCGTGACATTAGAAAACAGTAATTTCGTAGAGAAAAAAACAGTATACCGATTCTTTAAATCAGTTCTTTGAGATATGAAGAACTATTGATACACACAGAGAGCACTTCGCACTTAAATACCTCAAACATAAAACTAAAACCAAACATGTGGTCGTATTTTTAATTTGATATAACACACGATGTCTGAAGTAAACACACCATGAGTCATCGCCTAACATAGTCCTTTTTAAGTCTTCTGAGCTGATGAGGATATGACTAGAGGATATGATCTCGGTTTAAGTATAAGTCCAAATGTTTGTTTTATAAATGCTGCAGCTATGCTTCATGAAGTCACATAATGAGTCGTATACCCTGACATTTGCCTGTTGAGATGTTTTGCCAAACGGAGATCCGGATGAATCGGAAACGGCTGGTGTGTCATGGGTAGTATTTCCTCTATAGAATCACAGTAACGAAAATGAACAAGAACGATTATTGTCCCTAAAAAAATGTGTCAGTTGTCACAGCACTGAGACATGGGCATCATGCCATGTACAGGTCCTCGCGTATGTGCATGTCTTCTCGGTCAGTATTATGCACAACGCCCATAAGATATATACTGTTGTGTACTTGTCCGTAGACCCTTCGATCCTGAACTACTCAGCGATAACAAGAGACAAGATCGGTTGACATCGTTTACTGGTCGCCATCTCACAACAGACAAAAACGCACCGCTTCCGCTCTCCTACTTCCGTGATTAACATCCGGACAGTACTAACTTAACAGCCGGGAAATACCATGACACATCACAGACCAATATCCTACATATACTATCGATTTAGTTCAACAGATTGTGTTGTCAGACTCTTATAATATGAATGACCAAAAGATTCTGGAACACAAAGAAAATGTTTTACAATGCGAATTGAGGAATGTGTTCTTTTCCCATATTATCACTTGCATTCTTCCACTCGAGTTCTCATGACAGAAACACAAGCAGATAATATCCTTGACATATGTCCATATATAGCTAATTCAGAATTATGTTGCTTGGCAGTCATAAAGTCTTTAATTTAATCTTCATACCACAATACAATGCAGTATGAGATGTACTATATTATGTATAACTGATAGCCTAGTTTCCATCACCTTGACTGGCAGCTTTGTTTAGAAGACATAACAGATTGTTCAAAATGCATGTGTAAATCACCACAACGAACAAGCACTGAAAATAACCTTTCCTGTTCCTTATATGAGTAGGCATTGGTCCGTGAAATGAGGATAACTCTCGCATCTATTCCACGTAGAATGTATAGGAATTGCTTACACCAGATATCAACCCACTTGAGATATGGTCTACATGAGCATCAAAACGTACAAACGTACAGACAAAAAGAAGTCGAAATGGGAAAATAAAAACCTTACAGGGGTGATAACAAACTGGTGAAATCCGACCACCAACACACGCGATTCGGATCTCAAATAAGTTCCAAGTAGAATTGAATTCGTCAGTTGAAGGGCTACAAATAAAAACAACCATTTAGAATATCCTTCATTGGGTTTGCGTGCATTTTGTAAGTGATGGCGATAAATGGAAAAATACGGATTTAAAAATCAACAAACACAGGTTGTGAAATAAAGGTATGGTTCGATACAAAAAGGAATATCATGTGAAGGGCAATGATGACGTTCATTAGATCAGTAATTTATTTGAACCTTTTGGGAATTTGCAAAGTGCATCTGTTGCAGTTCAATGCACTTTTATCAGTTTGCTGGGATATATCACCGTATATTGCAATAGAACGCACTTGTGTGTAGCAGTAGAATGTAGTCATACTTTGCAGAAGAGCAATGTAAATCAGGGGAGCGGAACGTACCTTTCTTGCGGGTCTGTGTACTTATGCCGCGATAGAATTATGCGTTAATGGTTCAGCATAGAGTGTCTGTAATTATAGAACGATGTTCCCCATTTGCAGTGAAATACTCCTTCGGAATCCGCCTCAGATGTGGAGAACTGGAGAACTGGAGAACGCCTCGACCAGAAATGACGACAAGCAATAGTTTTTTTCACATTTACATCGTCTCATTGAATTTACTGTGTCTGTTAAATTCTGTCAGATGAACTGATTAAAAATTAAAGAAATAGAATAATGATATAAAGCACAGGTAATGTTAGCCGAGAAGCAAAAACCCATGGTTGAGCGAAATTAAATCACAGTATATCAGTACGTGAAACTTTTCACAGTATATCAGTACATCAAGCTTTTTACAGTATATCAGGATATCATGGCAGAAAGACTCAAGTGAGAGACGTTTCCCTTGAGTAAACCTTGCAGACAAATGAAGGATTTACAGCCAGGGACAACCTTACCTCCAGATTTGCGACCAACACATATTGGCAAAAATGGGATGCAATAGGACCAAGACTTAATTCTTCCGGGAACGATTGTATTTTGAAAAAGATTAATTAAGGTCATGGAGTTCACTTGAAAGTAACATATTCACAGTACATGTGTCAAGCTGCCGTCCAAAATACTGGAGTGTTCCCTTTCAACTCAAAACGTGAACCATATGATACACTAAGCATGTGTGTGCGGGCGCTCTATTCCACACGCATTTATCCTTCAATGAGTACAAAATCAAGTTCCTGAAATGACCAACCTTCATAGGTATGACTGTCAGCTGACCTTATATCCCAAACGAGCCGACCTGTGGACGTTACAGACCATTACCTAGCCTAATCTTATCCAAACTGTATTACTGAAGTGACACAGACCGTCTTATTAGATTCCTGCGTCTCTGATCAACTTATGCCAGACAGACAGCCCTATCGTAATACATGAAAAATACGATTTGGACAATTTCAGCGTATGTTCTGGAATTTCCTCTTGACCTTTTTCAATCCCTGTTATTTGGACTAAGAAGTTTCTAAACTTTACCTTTGATGTATAAGCTCCCGGGACAGCACAGGCAACAGTGTAGAGCTTTCCGCATCCAAAATATGCGTATATGTTACCGTTGAGTGTCCTGACCAGACAGGTTTCCAGTTAAAAAGGGCTACGAAACGTTACCTTGATGGCTCTGGAAATCGATCGAGTTAATTAATGTTGTTTAATGCCGAGGTCAGCAACATTCCAGCAATCCGGCAGAGGTAGGTTTTCATATGAAGTCCAGACCATCCTGTGACTGAAAATATTGGCAAAGACCAAGGCGAATTGGGCAAGATGACACACTAGCCGCAAACTATCAAAGCCTGATCGCTCGATCCAGTTTACTTGCAGCTTACGACTATCAGGGGAGAAATACTATCCCGAGTTCCTCACGGTATATCTACATCAAGATACTTCTCACCATGAATATATGTATGCATGTCGCGTTTTATGGATAACAACTTCTATTCTTTGTCCACTTGTCAACGACTTCATGAATATATGTACATGGACATTGGCCAGCGTAACACTTGAGTACGCCGAACAGGTTAGATTTCTGGGGCATGTCTCCAGAGAAATTGAATATGCTGCTAAATGCATAATTCATCGGACGAATTCTAGCAAATGTTTTAAAAGTAGTTTTCCGAAATATTTGATCACTAATAGGCGACACGTGCACGTTCAGGGTGTGATAGTTTTTACACATTGATTTAAACCTTCAACAGTAACAGTTTGGTATGTTTAGATGATAATGAATCCACATTCCAGGTGCGAACTGATACCCAGCGACGTGTATTTGTAGTGAAAGGTAACTGAATGGAACAGGTGGTCAGGCTCGGTGACTTCGTACCCCGCGGGTATGGATCGATTTTCCCCATGTCAATCACTGGTGCATGTGGTCCAGGTTTCAACATGCCGTCACCATAGATGTAGCATTTCTGGGTGCGGCGTTAAACAACGATCACACAAACAATGAATTTCCAGATCAGGAGAAATCATCCCCGATGTCAGAAGACTGTCGTGAAATATCTTGTGACTATTTATCATTTGAAATATGAAAATATGTAATCAAGTTCGGTAAGTTGATTTTGTTTAATAATTCCGTCACCGGAATGTCCGATCCACCCACTATTGTATGTATTCCATTCTGAAATAGAATCCGTAGGACATAAAGGCAAAAAAACAAACCCAAAAACAAACAACAACCCAAAATAAATAAATAAAAATAACAACAATTTAAATGATTGAACCACTGAAAATCAGTGATGCCACCAGGTGCTGGCCCAACTGGTAGGCATGTCCCGCCCTGCAGGAAGCTCGTACCACCAATAACACAACAAGTCGTATGTTCATGAAAGTACGCTTTAAGAAGGTATCGTTTCTACATCAACAGAAATTATTCAACATCAGAGTTTGTTGCATCTTCAATCTCATACATGTATGTGTCTTCACACAAACTTTACTTTTGTTGCTTTAGTAAAAATTGATAAACCTACCACACAGTACAACTTAAAGCCCGATCCAAATAATAGCATGGTGCCATAAAGGTGCTCATAGTTATTATGTATCAACATAATTATTCCCTCACACTGTCGTCAAGCACTTCAAGGTTTTCTACTCTATTAGCAGGAGACTGAAGATGACCGATCCAAAGCAACTGATGATATTCATTAATTATAGCAGCCAACCCTGCAAGACACATTAGAAAAAATACTTTAGCTTCTTGATTTCCATCGCCAGACAATGACGTGCGGACTGTAGAAGTTGTAAAGATTGTAAAAAGTATTTTTTTCATTTTTCCAATCAGCGGTTAATCTATATTCTTGAAGTCGCAATGCAAGAACTGAGGCTAATGAACTACGAAACGAACAAGTGCTTGTCATGAGACACGGGTATCATGTATCCTTAGAGCTCCTTTAATTAACGGCCCGATTTTAGACTGATCTCCACATTCAATTTTGCTCATTTCAGTGCTTGTTGTAGACATCAAGCAAATGATTCCTCCCAACAGAGAGGCTGGTAGCGTGACTGAGTGTGTCAAAATAGTAAATTTCCCTCAGATGGGTTGGCAAGGATAAAAGTTTCAGAGAGGTGGGAGTTTGAATGTGAAGATGAAACTACATGATGAACTGCAAAACACGAAACACTGATAACAGGATGAACTTCATATGTGTGGACTGGAGACAAAAATGTATTCTTGAAATATGCCATGCTGATTAATTGTTGGATGGTATGATATCCGTTAGCTTTGGGTGTGTGGGGAATCTAGTATGAATACGAAGCATCTTATATGGATCATCCAATCCGTTATGGACAAGTCCATGGAACACATGAACGTAAAGGGGTCATATTGTTCCATGTTGCAATGTTGCCTTACTTTTTAAAAACCGTTACAATGCACACACTCGGTCCATTCCTAAAAATTATATCCAGCATATATTTTGACTGCGTCTTTTGATTCCATGTTCATGTAATTACACCGACAGGTTTAGCTTGGGGTGTATTTAGTTCAAGTTAAACGAAGGATAACTGAGGAATTTAGTAATCTAGAAGGTAGAGTTGCAAGGAACAATTTAATCGTCATATATACAGCCTTGGGAGTTTCATGTAATGAGGCAAGAGGGATCGCCTTTGTGTGCGTCGAATGAATTAACGTGGAACATAACAAAACAATTTGTGAATTATGAATAATGTAGCACTAAATATGATTCTTGGGAATTGAAATCAACAGTGCACACAGAAAACAGCAACAGGTAGGTCCAGTTGGAGGATTCAACTAGAATTTTGAATTGTACTGTAATGTTTAACTGTGCACTGAACAAATGTAACGAAGAAACATAAAAGGGAAGTTAGATACTGGATCTTTATGAGCAACTGATATCGATTGGTGAACTCCAGTTTCATATATTGCATACTTCTGCGGTCTAGTGCATGGAACGTGCACCGGAAGGATACGTATGGTGAAAGAACGCTCTCTACTGTTTTGTGTAAATGTCTCTAAGTAGCTGAAACTGAAAGTACAAAACGGTTTATCAATCATTTAGTGTATCGACGAAATATACACTTGGGAAATACCAAATGAGTATCATTTTCTGTTAATTCTACAAAAATGGTAGAGAAAAATCGATCCGCTAGTTTTGTGTACGAATTTTTTAAAAGAATTCTAAGCATGAGAACACGAAAGTGAAAAGTTTGACTGACATTCATTAGTGCATGTGCAAACTATATGTATCAATTATATAAACGAACCCCGGGTCTTTGCACATGGACAAAAGTGTTTTTCTGCAATTTTATCCTGACATTGGTCGTGCAGTATGCTATTTTGAAATACTCTCAGACTAAGAACTAATAACATGTATCAAATTTTAAATGGATCTTATATTTCTATTCCCAAAATCTAATGTTTTCCGTCATGAATGGATGTGTTTCTTGTGATTGTAAAAATGATTTTGTTACTATTTTCCGTCGATGTTTCATTTCAGCTACACGTACACACCCATTACTTTCACTTATAAAAGTGAGCATGTTACATTACACATCTGGAGGAAATTTGAGAATCAATCTTTGAATACAGCAATAAATTGAAACTGACTCAATGGAACTACACTGAATACTGAATTTATGGCAACTGGCAGCGAACAACAGTTTCAATTCCCTGTTAATAGACTATTTTGAAATCTCGGTATGTAGGTGAGTATGTAACAGGAGGTTTTATTGGATCTACATTTAACCTAAAACGAAGCAGAGATTATTTGATAATAAGTAGTATGCACAATAGGGGTACAGAATCAGGTCCTTCCAAAGGCTTAATTTTCCAAATTAGGCCTTTGTTAAGTCCCTTATCCCGTTCCGCTAATGTGTATACTTCTGGTGGATGTGCATGTAAAATTTCACGAAAATCGGTGTAACGGTTTCTGAAATATTGCCTTTTGAGCGAGCATGGGTCTGTCTGGCGGAAGGCTAACTATCAAACATATTTACGTACTTGTTATAAAGTAGCGAGGCCAGAGCTGCCTGAAGCTAAATCATACCGCAGCTCTCGGCAGTGCCCCCTGATCGTCTCGGTTGTACTGAGCGAGTGTTGGCTGACTGACTACGTTATGTTGATGTCTGCGAAACAGTTTATTGTGAATCTCCTTCTATGATTTGTTTGGTTATCGTAATGAAGTCTTGTCGGGCCTGATGCTTCCCTTGTTCTATGAACTTTTTTTCCTCGTCTTTGCTGATTGCAGCATTTTTACGAGACTCGGTTCGAATCTCTTCCTTCATCCTGTGGTATTTGGCGATTTCTGAGAGCCCCAAACGAAACTCTTCCTCAGATATTTTGCTATCGGTGAGCGCGGTGGAAATATGGTTGTTTATCGTATTTAACTTTGCTTCAGCTAGAATTCTAATTTCATCGTGTTTCAATGCTTTACGTTGCAGTCTGCGAGATATGTACTTAAGGGCCAGTCCCACCAACCCTTCCACTCCAACCCGAGGCCAGCCGCGCCTAATCCCATGCTCATTGTCAACAGGGCGGTGTCGACACCATCCAAGGAATTGACAGCCCTGTGATATTTCTTCTGCAATGCTGACCATGTATCGCGTTGTTGTTGTTTGATCTTGCATATCTGTCGCAAACGAAACCCCTCTACGGTTTCTAGTGTTTTTGCTACTTAGTTTTTCCTTACTTATGGTTTAGATTATCGTACACGTAAATATTCGCGACACGAATCAATATTTTTTCTATAGCATGAACTCATCGAGGCTTAATAATGGTGTCAATCCTGGTCTTATGATGATACGACACCGTTGGTGATTGTGTCTGTCGAGCCAGCATATTGTCAACCCAGTCAAAAGTACTCGTTCTGACCCATGAGCGTCTGCAAGATAGACATCTATTACGAGCGTGGTGTGTGATTTGATAGTCAAATTTGGATCGAAAAATCTCGTTGGTAATCGGGTACGTGGAACCGTAAATGTGAAGTCATGTCATTTGAAGCTAACATGTTGCCCGTGTGACCTGGTATTTGTAAAACTCGTATATCAAAACCTGGAGTGAAAGACGTGAGAAGGATCCCGTTGTTCATAATTTTGGAGACATAACCATTGTTTTTAAAAGATATGTGGGGTGAGGTGAGGGTCATGTCGATCAACCAGTCGGACTGTTTGAAGTCTGCTAGTGACACCCACTCATATACGTTGTCTTTTAAGTGCAGGACGTACAAGATGTTTTCCTCACTGGGCAGATAGAATCCCTGCGTGTCCCCGAGATCGGCTAGCGTTACGTTGGGATGATGGTTCATCGTTTTTTATACAAAATTACGACATGGTTTTCAATTGGTTATCAGAAAATTCCTCGGATGTGCACTTCAAACCCATGACATGTATGACATGCAAGTTTGCAAACTTGGTATTGTTGTTGTTTGGCCCAGCAGAGTTTGATCCCTTTCACGATTACAACAACGTCACGTGCCGACGCCGATTCGCCGAGGTAGACTTGGATGTACAGCGTGGATTTCGCCGGCAGATTTTCCAGGACGTCTTCCACGCTGTCGAATTCCGACACCGTCTGCAATCCCAAGTTTTGTGTCCCGGGTTTGCTTGACATCATGTGGGCTACTCTTTGCCTCAACGTGCTGACGATCACGCTGCGTCTTTGCGTCGTGACGTAAGCCACGAGTGTCGTTCCGTTGTTCATGACTTTCGTCAGTAGTGATCTTTGTTGTCCGTGAAACCGTGGGGAGAGCCGAGCATGATGTTGAGATTCCAGTCGATTTGGGATGGCACTAATTACCCATTTGTTGTCATCATTGAAGATGAGAGTGTAGTGCGTGTTTCTGGAGACTGCCGTGGTTTCGACGTCGACCAGGTGGAACAGCCTGCCGTAGAAGGCTGGGGTTATCGTCCATTCGTCCTCGTCGTTGCAGAGCAGGCCGTACCAAGTATTGTTGACCGCTCCTTCGGTATCGACGAAATCGCCTAAGTCGTTGTTCTTGCCACCACCAGCGGCAGTAGAGGGCGGCAGTTCAACAGGTTTGTAAATGTTGTTTTTCAGTTGCAAGGCGTACAGTTTGACATCGACTCTGGGTTCGTCGAATCCGCGCATGTCCCCGAGGTCGGAGATCGCTATGTTGGCGCATTTTCTAACTCATGTTCCTGGACCATCATCAAAAACGTTGACACCGTCGCTCCGTCCCTGGATAAAAGTTTCACGCACAAAACGCAAGAACATGAAGCCTGTGGCTTCGGGTACGTGGTCGTCCGATACAACGGACGAACGCTCCCATGGTCAACAGATGTCCTGACGCGGCCGAACGATTTCTCACGTGTTTGCAAAACGAAGAGAAAATCATCAGGAAACAGTTGTACACCATCGTCCCCATGTGCATGACGAAGGACGGCCAGCAAACTGATAGGAAGGCCAAGAATTGCCACGTGCGCGACGAACCCCTGAACGGGGATGTCGTGAGCAATCACTGCCACATCAACGGTAAGTACAGAGGTGCCGCTCACAACGCGTGCATCTTGAAGCTGAAAATCAATCCCCAAACCATCAAAATCCCAGTCGTGTTTCACAATCTTCACGGTAACGATTCTCACCTGAATATGCAGGCCATCGCGAGGTCGATGGTAACCTGACGGGCATCCCCAGCAACATGGAAAAGTACATCTTATTCTCCTTAGACAGTCTGAAATTTATCAACAGCGTTCAGTTCCTGCTGTCGTCTCTAGACAGTCTAGTAAATGCCAACGACCAGAAAGACTTTGACATCACCAATCGATACACCGACGCTGAGACTCGACCTCTGCTGCTGAGGAAGGGCGTTTACCCCTACGAATACATGGACGACTGGTCCAAGTTTGATGAGACGCGATTACCTCCCATCGACCCATTTTACAGCAACTTGACCGCCTCAGCCATCTCACAGAACGATTACGCCCTCAACGTGTGGGACAAACTTAGCTGGAAGAATTTGGGTGATTACCATGACCTGTACTTGAAAACAGACGTACTACTGCTGGTTGACGTGTTCGAAATATTCAGAAAAACGTGCTCGAAACAGTACGGCCTGGACACCGCGTGGTTTTTCTCATCCCCGGGTCCCCTTTGGGACGCCTTGTTGAAAAAGACTCGCGTGGAACTGAAACTACTGACGGATTACGACATGCACCTGTTCATGGAGAAAGGTCTGCTAGGCGGGATTTCCATGAAATCCAAACGGTACACCAAAGCCAACAACAAGTACGTTCCCGGTCACGACATGAGCAAACCGACCAAACACATCTTCTATCTCGACGCCAACAACCTGTACAGCTGGGACATGAGTCAGCATCTCCCCACCGGGGGATTCGAATGGGTCTCCCCAACCGATATCGACGTGAATGGCATCGCACTGGATTCGAACAAAGGCTACTTGTTTGAAGTGGACTTGGACTATCCCGCAGAACTACACGAATCGCACAACAGCTATCCCCTAGCTCCAGAACGATTGACAGTGAACCCGGACTGGATGTCCGAATATCAACTAAACTTGCTGGGAAACAAGCCAGCTAACGTCGAAAAACTTGTGTCGAACTTGATGAACAAGACAAAATACATCGTTCACTATCGCAACCTGCAGGTGTACTTGTCGCAGGGAATGAAATTCACGAAAATACACAGGGCGCTCCAGTTCGATCAAAGTCCTTTGATGGAGCCCTACATCAGAATGTACACGGACTTAAAAAAACTGGCCACCAGCGATTTCGAGAAAAACTTGTACAAGTTCATGAACAACTCGGTGTTTGGCAAGACGATGGAGAATTTGAGAAAACGTGAACGTGAAGATAGTCAGATAGTCAGATCCGGCGAGGAAGAAAAACTCATAGCCAGCCCAGCGCTCAACCGAAGCAAAATATTCGAAGACGACTTGGCAGCACTGGAAATGAACAAAAGCCACATCAAGCTCAACCGACCCAAGATGTATTCCATCAAGAAAGCAGACGACGACGAAATCAGAAAGGCGAAAGGCTTGAAAAAACATGTGGTGAAAAAACACATCAAGCACGCCAGGTTCAAGGAAGCCCTGTTCAAGAATAAAACGTTCAAACACCAAATGAGCATGCTGAGAAGCGACGGACACAGGATATACGACTGACAATCAACAAGACTTCGCCGTCTCCCATGGACACGAAACGATGGATCGCCATTGACGGAGTCACCACTTACGCGTACGGACACACACGTATTAAATAGTAAAACGCACGCAATACATACGTGGAGAAAATTTATTACAGCCTGCGCGGGTACTGGAAAGGTGTGGATGCAATCCCAGAAACACAGAATGGGTTGTACGCTTACCTCACGTGGTGGCTGCCATCAACAACGAAGTCACCAGACTCGTGGGCAAGAGACCCGTCAAAGCCATCAAAATTGTACTTGAACCGACTTGTACTACTTGAAAGACGCGCCGCCGAGAGCATTCGTCCAAGAGGAATTATAAATCATACCACACAACACGTTATTACCCCCTTAGCTGACTTCGATGAATTTATGACAGACCCCCATCCATAAAGTCATCGCTCAATATTACGGCTGCATTTTAGTATTTTTAGGTTCAAATAAAAAAATAGCAAAATGCCCCTGTGACAACAACCCACGGAGGGGGAAATATTGTTTGTTTGTTTGTTGTTGTTGGTGTGCTGGTGTTCTCCCATGGAGTTGTGTCGACTGCACCCTCATCGAGAGCTACTGTTAGTACCAAAGTGTTTCAGTGGTGAATGGCAGGCTTCGAACCTCAGTACAGAGCTGCGCAACACTGCACCTTGATCGTACCCCAGCAGTCATCCGACTGAGCCACAGAGGACTATAAACCAAGTGCTCGGTTTAATGGGTCTATCCTGAGATTGCATATCATCCTCTTATGCTGGGCTCCGTCTATAGTTGCGCAAACAGAGTCTAGCGCAGAGGAAGTCTGGAACAAGTTTATCACAATTTTCACTTCCGTTTCTCGCTCCGAATACGTGTGGTGGATTTTCACCTCGAATTAAGGTCTCATAAATAACAAACACGATGCATATAGGTCGTTTTAACAACGCTGATCACTATAAATACGATGATAGACACTGAAATCAGTTTTAGAAACTACAATCCATAATTTAAGAATTGGACATGCGAGCTGAAAAAAGACCTATGAGATCGCACGCTTCGCATACGTGTGTTGACTTTTGGCCTTGAATAAAGGTCTCATAAAATACAAACACGATGCTCGTAGGTAGTATAAACAACGCTGATCACGATAAAGGAGTCGATGGACCCTGAAATACAGTTTAGAAGCCACAATTTATTTTCAAAATCGGATTGCATCCTCCACCTCCTAAGCTGAGCTATATTTAGCTTTCATGCAGGGTGAAAGGTAGAGTGATACTTGCTGGTGCAAAGGGAACGTGTGGGACTACTGAGTAAATCTTTTAGCTTTCGAATCCCTCCCGCGGCTCTTTTTTTCTCTCAACCTAGGAAAACAACAACTCTGAACTGTGAAACTCATTTTTTTCTCCCTTGTGGGGTTGTTATAGGAGCCTCAAAATCTGTAGGGCACCATGAGTTTCAACAACCCTATGCTCGCTCAAAAGGCAATATTTCAGAAACCGTTACACCGATTTTCGTGAAATTTTACATGCACATCCACCAGAAGTATACACATTAGCGGAACGGGATTAGGGACTTAACAAAGGCTTAATTTGGAAAATTAAGCCTTTGGAAGGACCTGATGCCGTACCCTATTGTGTATACTACTTAATAAAAACTGATTTAGGCTGTTGTAAAACGTCATTTTTGACATTTAACATCAAGAAAAATATTGTAACACATATACCATTCACTTTGCCAAATATATCAACTTCTCTGTTCTGTAGTGAATGGGGCCCATTATGACAAGATGGTAATGTGACTGCCAACATGGGGTTAATTGTTTGATCGGCAATCTAGATGTTGGTGGGTGAGTGAGTGAGTTTACTTTTACTCCGCACTCAGCAATATTCCAGCTATATGGCAGCAGTCTGTAAATAATCGAGTCTGGACCAGACAATCCAGTGATCAACAACATGAGCATCGATCTGCGCAATTGGGAACCACCCGATCCCGTTAGCCGCCTTTTACGACAAGCATGGATAACTGAAGATCAATATTCTATCCCGGACCTTCACGGGTTCATTTGTAAGTTGGTGAGTTTGTCAGTAATTCTGATGGTACGGATACAGGCTTGGTCAGTTTGTTTTTGGGCTGGAGTTTTGGGGAGAATCAGGACTTCACGAAAAGAAACCAACACAAACCTTTGATCAACAGAGACCAAGGGTACTACATACCATCGGCTTTATGAGTGAGTGAGTGAGTGAGTGAGTGAGTTAGTTTAGTTTTACGCCGCACTCAGCAATATTCCTGCTTTGTGGAGGCGGTCTGTAAATAATCGAGTCTGGACCAGACAAGCCAGTGATCAACAGCATGAGCATCGATCTGCGCATGTGTCAACCGATGACATGTGTCAACCAAGCCAGCGAGCCTGATCACCCGATCCCGTTAGTCGCCATGGGCTTATGAAGATTCAGACTATAAAAGTTAGTTTTACCCCCCCTCCCTACCCAATCCACCCCCTACCCCTGTTTATTAGCTTAATTTCCTGTGCTGTTCAGACTATAAAAGTTAGTTTTACCCCCTCCTACCCAATCCACCCCCTACCCCTGTTTATTAGCTTCATTTCCTGTGCTGTGTGTTGTTCTTAGTTCTCAACTGGCCCCATCCAATTATTTGACATTTGTCGATTAATTACATGATGTTGTTGATATTAATCAGTTATGTTAATGCAGTGTTTTGAACATGACTTAGGCTGTGGGTTTGGCCCATAGTAAATGTGCACATTATCAACAATAATACAACTGAGACATCGTATTTGGAACTATATCATTTATTGTCCAATTTATGTAAAACATTGTATCAAGCATTGACGTCAACGCACATGTGAATGAAAAAGACGATAAGAGCAGGACCTATAGATCACACAAAGAGTACGATTCAGGATATACCCGGTTAGCAAATAGTTACCTGGAAATCTCAGTTCACTATATTCATTACCGTCTGGTGACTATCTAACCAAGTTGGAAATGAACTCACGTTCCAACTTTAGACACACCAATCAACCTTTAATCTGGTTGTTCCAAGACCTGTTGCTGAAGTTACGTTTCATTGATGGGCAAGTTAATCGCGAGACAGTGACGTGTCTGTCTGGATACCCAATGTATCATGAACCTCGGGAAAAGTTTTAATTTCCCCCAAATAATGGCAGCTCTTTCGTCTGATCCTCACGATCAATTAAGTGCATCTCAGTAGCACATCGTTCCATCCTAGACATTGTATAATTAAAGCGCTTGTTTTAAACAGATAAGTTAACGATTGATCCCACCCATCGTCAATTGCGTGACCGCTAGGTGGAAGTTTTAGTTAATTTGGTTCAGGTTATTTGGATAAAAGTTGTCTTTGAGAATACCTGAAGAGATCACATGCATCCAACTGCTCCTGGAATAGGTGTTTTATCTCGTTATCTTAACCCTTGATTTGTTAATGCTTGATTGCATTTGTTATCATTGCTGTGCTTTCAGTCCATTATTAAAACCATGGGGTGTGGACATTAGGTGCGGTTGGATTGTTGATAAATAATAAATACTTCGAAATGTGTAGCAAGGTGTCTAAGTAATGGTGGGATATCAAAGACTTGGTGTCTAATCGTTGAAATGGTGAGTTGAAGCCAACATCAGTTACTGCTTGCGTCAACTCAAGAGTCTATAACAACATATTCAGATAATCATCGACCGGACACGTTCCAGATACTATGCACATGCGTCCCATGTTGTCGGGAAAAGGTATTTTCATATTGATTGAATAAATCATGTGAAGATATATTCTTGTTATTAATATTTGTAGTTAATAAGTTCATAAGATTTCGCAGGTTGATGGTTTCATACCTAAACCTATAACCCGTCATTTAATCCGAGATATTGTAAAAGGTATACATATATTTCTGTTCTGCACCAACTGCACGTGTATAATAATTGTTATTGACAGTTGCATGTGGTGATTTCACGTCGGCAATTTAAGTGAATTAACAACTTAATTCAACACTGAATACAAACGAAAAATGCAAACAAAAAACGTTAAAAAGGTTTCAGGCGAATCTTTAAAATGGTGAATATTGTCTCAGGAGTGAACCAGTAGTTGAATGTACACACATTCTCCGTACAGTAAGTGGTTAGAGGGTGTCGCTTTAAGACGCTTGTAGCAATATTCCAGCAATATCAGGGCGGGGAGACACACATTGTACACGCGTGGGTAATGAAACCCAGGCCTTCTTGACATGCAAACGCTTTAACAACTAGGCCACCCTGCCGCCCTTAAAACTTAAGGAGTATCTTTGTGTTCACACACACTTGATTCAAAGAGAAGAGAATCAAAAAGAGAAATTACAGTGTGTATAATGGACGCATTTGATGCCTACATACTGTCTGCACGTAACGTACCCTAGTTGTTGTTATCCCCCAGTCATTTACAAACAATTGATTAAATAATTTCAATTCTGAAAGTGTGAACATCGATTGTCCTGCTGGGTACGAACTGACGAACGTGCCTGTATATTTCCGTTCTATGAAGAACCCAAATGATATTTACCAGCATGGAATTGATCGTTTTTGTGTGTTTGTGTGTCGACAAGTTTCTAGACGTTTCTAATGCGTTCTTCTACTTTATGAGTTTCATCTTACACTTTGGACTGTGAATATGCAACATAGCTCCGTTCAAATGAGATCGGGATCAATCCTTGAATTAAGCAGTAATTTGATAAAAAGTAAGATGTAATTGTTCGGAATACATCGGCGAATAATTGTACGGCGAGGTGGCGCCAAAGCTATGTATTTCGTGTTAATAGACTGTTTCAATTTCTAGAATGTGTCTAGCTATCGCAGGTAGTCGTCCTAGTCAATTTCCATGTTTGTTTCATGAATATATATGGATGCCAATAACATAGAGAAGACCACTTGAGCTGGGATAAGTTCCCTGGATAGGGCGTGGTATGTTTCATATAAGAAACACACTTAACCTATATTTCTGATACAGTCCTAATTCCGAGTCTGGACTGTACGAAGTGTCACAGAATGGAATGTATATGTCGTTAATCAACGGTATGCCAGACATACTCATCTGAGAAGACATGAAAAAGAGCATTTCGTCAACAAGGTGATGTTTCCGCTTGAAGTGCTTCCAAGGATAATATTTTGGATTATAAGCAGCTCAAGTTCACCTTTGATGTAAAGACGTCTTGGAAGCAATCAGAACTATCAATCTATTCCTGAGCATGTGTTCTCAACAAGGATTACAATTCTTCCATCTCATAATTGATTATTAAAGCTTGTGTAGGTGACAATTTCTTTGTTTTCAAGGCTTTCATCGTTGATGTCCTTCCAAGTCGCAATACCATTCTGTAGTAAGATTGCAATTCCATCTCAATGGGTCATTGAGTTATATGACAGTGTATATTGAAACTAAGTTTCTTATGATTAAAAAGAAGATATATATAAGTAGTTGTGGTAGTGACCCTGATTTGGATTGGCCTGCTTTGGTTATACCAAGTTCATGCCCTTTGTTAACCATCACTCTTCTCGCCCATACCCCTTCACAGCGCAAGTAGAAAAATCAAGAGGAGCTTGACATATATCCGGTACATTTAGTTGTTCCCAACGCATTTTCCTGAAGGATGTCTGTTCCTAAAACTGACGTCCAAAAGGACGTACACTAAGACGTGTGTGGTCTACGTTCTGTATTAAGATGTATGGGGAAATGTTATCTGTTGAAATATGTCCTGCAACAACAGTCATACATATTTCATGAAATAAACCATGTGAGAAATCGATGTTTGTACGTTTTGAGAGACCACATTGCAAGTACTTCCGGTTGCACTTCGGTGTGCATAACAGATTGGCCTAGGACTGCAGCGATGTCTCATCGACACATGGCAATGGATTGAGACACCTGTGATCGGTCAGTATCAAACTGATAATTTTGAACTTTGTTGGTCTTACAAGTCTCCTTGTACACATGTGTTGCTAAACTGGCAATATAAATGATCTTATCTTAATGTCCTTGCTTCTCGTCAGGTTTCTGGTACTCTTCAATGAGTGGCCAAATTGCCACTCCCATTACATGTAATATATCTGTTTTAGATTCCAACATGCCTCTAGTTTGTTTTAATTGCCCTTCAAAGTCTTTCTTTTGTACCAAGGTAGATATAAGTATCCCCCTATATTCAAGAAACGGAGAATATCACAAACATTGGGTATTCGTGAGTGTACTGGCTTTTGTAACAGGACTGCTATGTATTCATTTTGATCCATTGTTTTACCTGTTTAGATTGTATACATAAATGCGACAGTGGAGTGTACAGTTCCGACTAGATCATAAACATGTGTTTATGAATCATGATCAGATGGTGATGATGCCAGGTGTTCGCAAAAACCTGAATAGAAAGTTGAAGTTAAATAATCACCATTTTTATTTCATTCAGTTGACAATCGTTGAAATTGTAATTCGCTTTCGTTTCCATTGTGTTACACAAGTCGCGTAACCAAAGGTGAACGTCAATTTCGGACTATCTAAGTTAATTCAATTTCTATCAAGGAAATAAAGTCAAGAATTTCATTGCATTGATGTTTCATGGAAAGCTACATTTAGTCCCGCAGAATCTGTCCAAACAAGAACAGATTTGTGGTATAGTGCAATTATCTGTTTGCTCTACTTGCAAAAGTCATTTGGCAAAGTATATTGTCTCCACGTTCTAATGTGTCTCTATACATTGCTGCGATATTGTATATTGAGATAGTATAGAAAAAAGACGTATGTAGAATTGTAACTGACAATGGATGGAAGATGATTGGGCAGCCAGTGTGTTACACTTGAGCCTAGCAACACTCCAATTATACATAGTGTCAGTCAAACCAAATTGACATATTTTCTGTGAACTCATCCACTTAGTGGGGAACCCAACCTCGCGAAGGATATTCTAAACAATTCGTTTAGATTTCTGTCTCCGAACTGACGAATTTAATTTTACTTGAGACTGATTGAGATCAGTATCACCAGAAGTGCGTGTATTGGATTATTATCTCTCCAGTTCTACAATGTTTTCTTCAATTTGTCATCATTTTCAGACTTTTGTAGTTTCATATGTCATGTCTCCAATTCATACTTATTCAAAGTGCTGATGGCATTTTTAAATCCCTTTCTGTAGATACCATTCGATTGTATTTTCTGCTTTGAGACATATTCAATATTTCTGAGTGTTCGCAAATTTTACGAAACGTTAATGTACACATGAAGACTTTGATAGGGTTTTCTGGATGAGTGTCGTGCCATTTCAAGTGCATGAAGGAAACTTATGTACTGTTATTTGTTACTGCCAATCATGTGTGTGCACAAAGAAACTATTGTCCAAACAGGAATAGCATAGCTTTCTGGTATATCATCTCGCGGATTGCAACTGGTCTCCAGGAGTCTAATCCTTCATGCCATAAGAGAGGAAATGTTGGATCATTGTTTGGACCCGCTGACCTGATTGAATGTGACCATCGTCAACTTACAGCGCGAATCTCAATTTCAGTCTGTATATTACCTGGTCCATATTGGTCGAATACTGACAGGATGTCAGCTGGATTATAGGTTAAACAATACCCACCAATTCAAAAATGGATACGCCCTCACAGCAATATATTCTAGACATCTGTATTGTGTAAGAGACGAATATAGGTTTAGAATCAGCTGTGGTGGAAAAATTGACAGTCTTTGAACATGCTGACGTGGAGGCCTCTGATCTGATCCACAGTTTGTCAGTCAACAATGGCCTTTTGACGTGTAGGGATTCACTGGAATATATGGTTTAGAAAGTTGTCTACTAGTTTAGAGATACCCCAGGGGCGGTGGGGTAGCCTAGTGGTTAAAGCGTTGGCTCGTCACGCCGAAGACCCGGGTTCGAATCCCCACATGGGTACATTGTGTGAAGCCCATTTCTGGTGTCCCCCGCCGCGATGTTGCTGGAATATTGCTAAAAGCGGCGTAAAACCAAACTCAGTCAGTCAGTAGAGATACCCCACAGAGTTTTATCATCGAATGTGATCTGAGTCAACATGTAAAATAGTACTACTTTTGAAAAGACTGAAGACGCTACATATTTGCATGCACAGAAAGAGCCCAATCATAACTTTCAACGCACTAATCAAGAAACTAATTTGTAAGTTGATCAGAGATGCGGGAAATCAATAAGACAGTCTGTGACCCCTCAGTAATAGACGTGATGCTAGGTAGTGACCGTGACGTCCACTGGTCACTTCACCAGCTAAGGGAAGTCATCTGTTCAGACCACGCATGCAAGATTTTTCTACATCATGCTAGTTGCCATTCTACATCAGATGCTTTTTATATGTAGCTGCAGATTTCCTTTTTTAACAGTAAACTCATGTTTCATCCATGACAATGAACACTAGTTTTACATGAAGACCATGGCCAACTTTGACAAGACGATAAAGCTTTACAACTATTGCCAGACTTTAAGATTGCGATCTTGGGCATTAGCTACAATCAACAAACCTACACAACGAGATTCTTTTGGTTAAGATATATTTTTTAGTCTCCTTATCATCTTCACAACATACACCAAATACTGCGTAAATGAAGTCAGCATTTCGATAACTCGAAGAATGCAGCACAGATTTCTCCTAAGAAATGTTGTTCATGGGGATGATGACCCAATGTCGAGTCAATAATCCATCAAATTTGCATCCGAGTCTTTGCTAAAATAAAATTAAAAACATTTCCTTTTATAAACATTTGAAAAGGGTGAAAACAGAAGGTGGCTGATCCTTTTAATAACTTATGCGACATTTAATCTAAGTGTGTGCTTTTGTTGGGAGTGGTTTCCAGTTGTATGTATGCCAACGTCATGGTAAAACTGTAAGGTAATGTCAAACGGACGAGCCTGCATTTATTTCCAAATGATGTCAATGCTTTTTTTACAGTATTTCGGGTTTTTTTTTAAAGAAATAATTGATATATTGTGAAGTGAAACTATGACTTTTCTTATCATTTGTTTAACCTGAAACCGGGAACGAAAGCCTTTATCTTGACGTTTTTTATAAATACATTTACTAACATTGTGATGTGTAATGCATAAGTTGTGTGATACGTTCACTGGCTCAGCATTTAATGACCATAACATTTGTTGCCGCTGCTTATCAAAACATCAGAACACATGTAGGGTATATGTACGATTGTGCCCGAAGATACTCCGACAGATGTGCTTTAAACGGTGGCACCCGCCTGATTATGAATTCTGTGGACTTTGGTCGACAAATTGTCAAACATGTAATATGTTTACAATCGTTTAATTATAAATATGTCACGATATCTACATGGATATACAGTACAACACCGTTGTGTCAAAGTTAAATTAAAAGTCTCTCCGTAAATACTTCGAGTTGTCCGAGGTTCGGCTGAGAAAGGAATAGGCAGGAACTAAACTTTTATTTCGAGACATCAAAGTTCGACTGAATACTCATAATTCCAAAAGTAATGAAGAAGTAAAAAGATAATGCGTCAAACTGCGTCTGAATCAATATAAATTGACGAACTTGCTGCTTATGTCAGAGAACATGAATGAGTGAGGATGGGTTTACATGGTGTGTCCACAGAAGGGGACATCTAAACGGGACTCTACACGTAGTACCCATGCGGGGAATAGAACTCGGGTCCTCGGCGTGACGAACGAACGTTATAACCGTAAGAGAACATGACTGCCAAAAGCAAACGCACAGAAAATGTGAAGTAAGATGAATAATGTAATGTGTGTGTAATACATTCCCTCAACCGCCCCGATGTCAGTGACTCGACATCCAATCAAGATATTCACGTGAAAAATGAAAAAAGAATATCAGTTGTCACAGAAACAAAAATTGTTTAATGCTCATTATACAAGTCAGCAAGTTATTTGGTTAGTTCGTCTTCCATGAGGTTTGCAATACATGACAGACTGCGATTGGACGCTTCCCATGGGTCTCGTGCTTTCAACGCTGTGACATAACACGCGGATAGATGAATCGTTAGACATTTAATCTCCTCGTTTCTTACACATGACCAGTATGCAGTGTGCTTCATCTGTAAATCACATTTTCAACTCACGGTTTATTGATTCCTTTTTTGATTGCATTTTATCTTTAAAAACATCAAGTTGATCCAGACTACATTTTAACTAAGGTATTGTCCATCTCTTGTAAACCCCAATAAAGCGTGGAAAGAACTAAAAGCAATGCAGAGCGTGTACGATTTCCATTACAGAACTAGTTTTAAACCTGAACTGCGAATATACACTAAATCAAAGTAATGAAGATGTAAAATCAAAATACTTCTGAATGCAGGTACTCAAAATAATGCTTAATACCTTATGATCATATACAACTGATTCTTCACGCTACGCTCGCTTTACAATGTTCTCAAGTCCTTACAATTCATTGGTTAGATCAATGTTTTTTATAACAAAGGAAATCTACAATTCTTCCTGGAAACGAACTACTGGTCTAATGAAGGTCGGTTCCATGGTTTAGTGAGACACTTAAGTCACTTCAGATAATCATGTGTTTTCAACCTTCAAAGGCTTGATATTCTTTACCCTCTCATTCACACAGTTGTCTTTCAAATCCAAAGAAGAGTACTTTCAAAATTATTTTTCTTTTTGAATCCCGAAACAAGCGAAATCAATTTCACTCGATGGATTTGGGATCCGTATAATCAGCGTTGCGTGTATTGGTGGTCAGATGTAGTTGGTTTACTACGACTTTGAGAGAATTGCATTGTAAGCTATCAGTATTTTGAAGTATACAATGCTCTTTCTGCGTGAAATGCATGATTTATTGGTACATGTATCTAGGCTTGCATAAATAGACCTTTCTCAAGTGGTACAATTCCTGTACACTGAATATCGCATAGATAAGGACATTTACAGGACGCCATTTCGCTATGATGAACCACACAGGGAATTGAAAAGGTACATGAGATGTCACCGTCTGGTAGTTGGGATAAGGTGCATCCATATATTCGTTGGTTAATTGGTTTGTTGTTTAACGCCACAGTCAGCAATATTCCAGCTATATGGCGGCGGCCTGTAAATAATCGAGTCTGAACCAGACAACCCAGTGATGAACAGCATGAACATCGATCTACGCAATTGGGATACGATGACGTGTGTCAACTAAGTCAGCGAGCCTGACCACCCAAACCCGTTAGTCGATGTGTTGCTGAAGACCAATTCTATTCCGGATCTTCATGTGTCTATATATTCAATTTCAATTTCAATTTCTTTATTCTCATAAACCACCTTGGTGGTACAAGAGCATATATTGTAAACATATATACAAATACAAATTCAAATTCAAGATGGCAGTTAACAACATTTTTTTCTGACAAGAGATGATAGATGTAGGATATATTTTGATAGATTTACTATGTCTCGAGATGTTTTTACAGATAATATTTTCGTGAACTTTGTTTCATTGGGAAAAGAGGTCAAGTGGGAGGGTAAATATTCTTTCCTCAAAGTATCTAATGCTTTGCAATGAAAAATATAGTGGTATTCATCTGCGATGCTTTTAGAAGTACATAGTTGACACGTTCTATCGTCCCTTGGAATATTTTTCCAGCGGCCTGTCTCAATAGGTAAACTATGGTTACATGTTCTAAATCTCAATAATGGCAAAGAAATGCGTTTTGGAAGGAGGAGATATACATCAAAATTGGGAAATGGCTTTAGGTGCTGATAGTGTATACCCTTAGGACTAGAAATAATGTCATTGTGCCAGTTTTGGATAAATTGATCTTTAAGAATATGTTCAACTTTTGAGACCAGCCACTGGGTAGTACAAATTGAGGGATTATCAAAAACATACGAGAGTCCAGTATTGTCTAATATATTTTTAACGTGCGAGAGCCAGAGATTTGTGTTTTTATCTATTGATTTTGAAGTGATAAATACCTGTAAATTAAGTTCGTAAGCTTAAAAACACCTTCTTGGTAAGTTAACTTGTGCCAAAAGTTTAATAAACGCTTATAAATCATGATTCTAATTGGGAATCTTCCTAGTTCCCCATACAGCATGAAACGAGGGGGTTGAATTTCTTAATCCTGTAATGAGTCTTAAGAATTTTAAATGAATTTTCTCCAAAATTTCAAGGTTTTCGAAAGACCAGACTTCTGCACCATAGGTCATGATAGGTACTACCATTAAGTCAAATGCTAACAATAAACAGTCTAAAGGCAAGTCTAATTTTCTAGCTTTTTCACTAAACTATACGTTGCTTTTGAGGCACTATTGCTTACAGTTTTAATACTTGATACGAGTTTTCTATTTCTGTGGAGCGTTATACCGAGGTAGGTATAACTATCAACTATTTCAAGTAATTTCCCATCCAAATGAAATCTATGTTTTGTGCTTTTTGATAGGTCCTGCCCCGAATATTACTATTTTAGTTTTGCTTATATTCACTTTTAGCTTCCATGAATCACAATAGTCCTTAAATGAGTCCAAAGCATCTTGTAGTCCCTTTGACGATTCATCAAATAATATTGTATCATCTGCATATAATAAAATTAACAACTTTACAAATAGCACCAAATCTTCGTCTTCAATATAGTTTAGATTTACACCATTACAGTCTGAAGTAAGTAAATGAATTTCAATATCATTTATGAAAATTGAGAATAGTAAAGGTGACAGATTTTCCCTGATTTTACAGGACGCCATTTCGCTATGATGAACCACACAGGGAATTGAAAAGGTACATGAGATGTCACCGTCTGGTAGTTGGGATAAGGTGCATCCATATATTCGTTGGTTAATTGGTTTGTTGTTTAACGCCACAGTCAGCAATATTCCAGCTATATGGCGGCGGCCTGTAAATAATCGAGTCTGAACCAGACAACCCAGTGATGAACAGCATGAACATCGATCTACGCAATTGGGATACGATGACGTGTGTCAACTAAGTCAGCGAGCCTGACCACCCAAACCCGTTAGTCGATGTGTTGCTGAAGACCAATTCTATTCCGGATCTTCATGTGTATATATTTCAATTTCAATTTCAATTTCTTTATTCTCATAAACCACCTTGGTGGTACAAGAGCATATATTGTAAACATATATACAAATACAAATTCAAATTCAAGATGGCAGTTAACAACATTTTTTTTTTTCTGACAAGAGATGATAGATGTAGGATATATTTTGATAGATTTACTATGTCTCGAGATGTTTTACAGATAATATTTTCGTGAACTTTGTTTCATTGGGAAAAGAGGTCAAGTGGGAGGGTAAATATTCTTTCCTCAAAGTATCTAATGCTTTGCAATGAAAATATAGTGGTATTCATCTGCGATGCTTTTTAGAAGTACATAGTTGACACGTTCTATCGTCCCTTGGAATATTTTTCCAGCGGCCTGTCTCAATAGGTAAACTATGGTTACATGTTCTAAATCTCAATAATGGCAAAGAAATGCGTTTTGGAAGGAGGAGATATACATCAAAATTGGGAAATGGCTTTAGGTGCTGATAGTGTATACCCTTAGGACTAGAAATAATGTCATTGTGCCAGTTTTGGATAAATTGATCTTTAAGAATATGTTCAACTTTTGAGACCAGCCACTGGGTAGTACAAATTGAGGGATTATCAAAAACATACGAGAGTCCAGTATTGTCTAATATATTTTTAACGTGCGAGAGCCAGGGATTTGTGTTTTTATCTATTGATTTTTGAAGTGATAAATACCTGTAAATTAAGTTCGTAAGCTTAAAAACACCTTCTTGGTAAGTTAACTTGTGCCAAAAGTTTAATAAACGCTTATAAATCATGATTCTAATTGGGAATCTTCCTAGTTCCCCATACAGCATGAAACGAGGGGTTGAATTTCTTAATCCTGTAATGAGTCTTAAGAATTTTAAATGAATTTTCTCCAAAATTTCAAGGTTTTCGAAAGACCAGACTTCTGCACCATAGGTCATGATAGGTACTACCATTAAGTCAAATGCTAACAATAAACAGTCTAAAGGCAAGTCTAATTTTCTAGCTTTTTTCACTAAACTATACGTTGCTTTTGAGGCACTATTGCTTACAGTTTTAATACTTGATACGAGTTTTCTATTTCTGTGGAGCGTTATACCGAGGTAGGTATAACTATCAACTATTTCAAGTAATTTCCCATCCAAATGAAATCTATGTTTTGTGCTTTTTGATAGTCCTGCCCCGAATATTACTATTTTAGTTTTGCTTATATTCACTTTTAGCTTCCATGAATCACAATAGTCCTTAAATGAGTCCAAAGCATCTTGTAGTCCCTTTGACGATTCATCAAATAATATTGTATCATCTGCATATAATAAAATTAACAACTTTACAAATAGCACCAAATCTTCGTCTTCAATATAGTTTAGATTTACACCATTACAGTCTGAAGTAAGTAAATGAATTTCAATATCATTTATGAAAATTGAGAATAGTAAAGGTGACAGATTTTCCCCTTGATAAGGACATTTACAGGACGCCATTTCGCTATGATGAACCACACAGGGAATTGAAAAGGTACATGAGATGTCACCGTCTGGTAGTTGGGATAAGGTGCATCCATATATTCGTTGGTTAATTGGTTTGTTGTTTAACGCCACAGTCAGCAATATTCCAGCTATATGGCGGCGGCCTGTAAATAATCGAGTCTGAACCAGACAACCCAGTGATGAACAGCATGAACATCGATCTACGCAATTGGGATACGATGACGTGTGTCAACTAAGTCAGCGAGCCTGACCACCCAAACCCGTTAGTCGATGTGTTGCTGAAGACCAATTCTATTCCGGATCTTCATGTGTGTATATATTCGAAATCATTGTGCGGTGTGTGATTGGACAAAAACAAATTCAGTCGATGACAAATTGGTGAACAAGTACCATATTACCCATGTAAGATGCAAGGTAAAAGCAATTATAGGTTCGTTGTCGCGTAACACACCTTGGACAGTCAAATCACATAAAAAACGTACTTGTTGAAAAGTTTAAGTTGTCGGTATAAATTGGAAATTTAATACATGATTCAAACTGTGGCAACGGAATCTCATTAAATTGCATGTGGTTCTTAACCAGCTTTAGTGTAATTTATAATATTCCTTTTTCATATTTGAAGAGCATGAAAGATGGTGGACATTAATAGTCCAATGCGGTCAAGCATTCTTGGTTTCATCATGTGTTTTATTATTATGCTTTCGCGCCAGCTATCTCCCATACCAGTATATTGTAATGTGAAGGTAATATCCAAAGCTGGTGGTTTTGTGACTGTCACGCCATGCAGACCGACGAGCTAGTTATTCTGATACTTGACGCCAATGCCTCAAGCGCTCTCATATTCTTGTCACCATTACTAGAGCCCTAACAGTGGCAATTTTAAATCTCACACCAACCAATCATTTTCAACTCTCAGTAATGATACTAGGTGTTCTTAATGGCTTGTGAATGCCAATCTCAAAGTGATTCAACTTGTGTCCATTGAAGCGAGACAGGTTGTTTATGTTTCTATGACCTCCTTCTTGACCACGTGCCCATCCATTGATAATAATGCTTTGATATTTAAAAGTGATCATCCTCTAAATATTTAAGAAATTCATTATTTAACTTTGTGTCAACATTGTAAATGATTTGAACCTCTTCCTCTTCTTGCCTGCAATTTGTTGCTGATGGGACATAGATATGAAAATAAAAAATATGCAAGCCGTGGCATTTTCATTTGAGACACTAAACGTAACATGATTTACATGATAAACCACTAACAGGTTGGTGAAGCTACAGATCATGTCAGTAACCCATATAAATACTCAAACGGACATTTCAGTACTTTAGAAGAGGAAATTAAAAAGTGCCTCAGAGGAAATGCCCCATCAGATAAATGCTTGAATATGTAAATCTCGTGTCTTGTTGCATGCAGCTACAAACGTAAAAACAAAATAAAAAGTCGGAATGGGAAAATAAAAACCTTACAGGAATGATAACAAACTGGTGACATCCGACCACCAACACACGCGATTCGGATCTTAAATCAATTCCAAGTAGAATTGAATTCGTGAGTGGAGGGACTACATTAAAAAAAACGAAAATATTTTGAGTTTCCTTCGCCAGGTTTGCGTGCATTCTATAAGTGTTTTGGGATTGTTCGAAAAATGTCGTGATTTAGAATGGCAAATTCGCAATTGTGCACGGTATCTGTGGTGTTTTGGCAACATATTAGGAAAGTCTGTGACTTATATATCACTGTAAAAACTCTTTTCAAAACACTTACGTCGCTTTTTGGAAAGTAATCCAAAAGCACCGGGTGTGTACTTTCTTTTGTACGTCAGTTTATAATATAAAATAAAGAATCCGTCTTAAATCTGTGAGGGTCAGATACGATGAAAAATGGAACATCGCGTGAAGAACAATGATGACCCTCATTAGGTCAGTAATTTCATTTTGGACACGTTTCTTCTTACAAACAGAGGGATCACTTGAAGAGACACAATTCTCTTACGTCCCTCAGGGGTGCTTGTAATCTATGATCATGGGTATGAATCCCAGGTTTCCCGTAACATGTTTCACGAAAGCGGTAAATATGTGGTGAAGATGTTTTTTTCTGTTAACACTTAGCGTTGCTTCTGATATACACAACAATTAACAATTTTCATTTTTCATCTTGTACGGTCTTTTTGATTTATTCCACACTTCCGTATTCGATTTTGAATGATGAGTGTGTTGTAAACTGCCATGACCTTCAGTGTAAAATACTCAATGATTTGAATTTGGAAACAAAATACGACTTCATTCGACACTCTGTGACATATGTGTTTTGCTGGTTTCTGTTAACGAGAAACCTAAGTCCACGTCAGTCGAGTCTTCAATTGCAGCAGCACACAGTATGCAGGATCCCATGGTAGACAGAAGCGACAAAACCCTTTCCACATCCATAACAAATGTGTGCTTAAAGCAGAGTCTATTGAACAACCGTGACTATATTATGAGTATATATTTGTTTCAAGGGATCGGGATAGTGTGAATCCTGAATTATAAAACTACGATCACCGGATCCCGAATCAGCTTTACCAATTAATGAAGCTAATGAACATTCCAAAACGACGAGATAAAGATGATGGCTGTCCACTAGGTTTTGTATAACACCAACTCACGCAATGACTCTAAACTGTACTTGGGACCCTTTACCAAATCCTATGTGACGAATTCTTACAACGTCCTTGTTTCACAGATCCCTCAAATGTATTACAAAGGCTTTGACAAAGACGTTTAGTATGTACTGTGATATAAAGCACATACAATGTCAGCTGAGTAACAAAGACCGTATCAGATAAACTTATGGTTGAGCGAAATTAAGTGTGATTGGCATCACATCACCTTGTGTTTCACATCACAGTATATCAGTACATCACGCTTTTTACAGTATATCAGTAGTACATCACGCTTTTTACAGTATATCAGTAGTACATCACGCTTTTTACAGTATATCAGTAGTACATCACGCTTTCTACAGTATATCAGATCATCTCGGCGTCAGCTTGGTGGGAAGAAGGGCAGAAAGACGCAGGTGGTAGACTTTTCCCATGAGTAGATGTTGCAGACAAATCAAGGATCCACAGTCAGGGACAACCTTACCTCCTGATCCTCGACCAACACATATTGGCAAATCTGGGATGCAACTCCTGTGTTAAAAGTTGGCGCTTAGATGATGCCCCAAGTAAGAACATTACCTTACCTCAATATCTCAGTTTTGTGACCACAAAGTCGATTTCTAATTCACGGTTGTTATAGAAGCAAGTTTTCAAATACTTGATATAGAGAAATCACAACATACTAATATGTTCGCCCTTCTAACAAGAGAGATCACCGCTCTAGTAAACGGTCTTCAGTCTATAGTGATGAAAATTCTTCCTGGAACAACTTTATTTCGAGTCAATTACAAGTGAGTACGTCAGGATTACAGTAAATGTGGCAAACTTTCTGAAATACGTAAGTGCTCCGTTTAAATCAAAGAAAAAGAACCAGATGATACACTTAGCATACATGTGCGGGCGCTCTGTTCCATACATATTTGTCCTTCAACGGGTATATCATCATACGCTCCTGAAATAACCAACCTACATATGTATGACTGCCAGGTGACCTTATATCCCAAACAAGCCGGCCTGTGGACGTTACAGACCATTACCTAGCCTCATCTCATCCAAACTGTATTACTGAAGTGACACAGACCGTCTTATTAGATTTCTGCGTCTCTGATCAACTTATGCCAGACAGACAGCCCTTTGATAATACATGAAAAATACGATTTGGACAATTTCAGCGTATGGTCTGGTGTTTCCTCTTGACCTTTTTCAATCCCTGTTATTTGGGATTAGATATTTCTAAAATTCACCTTTGATGTGCAAGCTCCGAGGACAGCACAGGCAATGATGTGGAGCCAAATATGCCTATATGTTACCGTTGAGTCTTGGCCAGACAGATATACAGTTTTCTATTTAAAAGGGCAACGAAATAGTACTCTGACGGCTCGGAAAATCGATCGAGTTAAAGGATGTTGTGTTTTGCTGGGGTCAGCAATGTTCCAGCCACCCCGCAGCCGTAAGTTTTATCTGTGGAACAGACCACCCTGTGACTGAATACATTGGCAATGGCCCATGCGAGCTGGAAAAGATGACACAATTTACTTGCAGCTTACGACTGGCAAGGAGGAAACACTATTTCGAGTTTTGTACAGCAAACTACTTCTTGCCATGGATATATGTATACATGCCACTTTTCATGGATAACAACTTCTTTGTCACTTTGTCAACGAGATCGTGAATATATACACATGGCAGGTGGAACAGGTGGTCAGGCTCGGTGACTTCGAACTCGCGGTTATAGATCGTTTTTCACCATGTCAATCACTGGTGCATGTGGTCCAAGTTTAAAGATACCGTCGCCATAGATGTAGTAGGTTACGGGTGCTGCGTTAAACAACAAACACACTAAAACAATGCATGTACAGATCAGAAGAAACTATCGCCAGTATTACATTGTTTATCATTTAAAAATACGGAATAATGGAATGGCCCATACGAGTTGGAACATAAAAGTGAATTATGAATAATGTAGCACTAAATATGAATCATGGGAATTGAAATCAAATGAGCTCACAGAAAACAGCAACAGTTAGGTCCAGTTGGAGGATTCAACAGAATTTGTAATTGTACTGTAATGATTAACTGAAGGCTGAACAAATTTAATGAGGATCATAAGAGAGAAGTTGGTTTATGGATCTTTATGAGCAGGTGATTTTGATTGTGGAAACCCAGTTTTATTTATTGCATTCTTCTTCAGTCTAGTGCGTGGAACGTGTTCCAGAATTAAAGGTACTAAGGATGGCTATTGTTGAGTATCATAAACTGCAACGTTGAATTTAGACGGGCTAGGACTAAACGTTAGCACAGGCGGTCTGTGAAATCAGATTACAATTAGTAAATACTCTTCATGGGTATGGATATCCAAAGACAGTGACAAAATCAATAAATTCCCTAATATTATGTAAAACCGTCGTCTATAAATTTAGCAATACTATATCTATCGCCAAATCATCTAATCATCTATCAAAAGAGGATCAAGATTATTTTATGATATATTGCTATTTAACAATAATAACCCTTATATGTGTCATATATGGGAGAAAGTGTTTGATGATACTGATTTTGATTGGCCAATGACTTTTATGTCTTACAGACAAGACATTAATGATGTAAAACTCTTAGATTTCCAATTTAAATTTGTACATGGTATTATCTATACCAAAAAGGAACTGTTAAAAGTTAACCTTATCCAAAGTGCCTCATACAGCTTTTGTAAAGATGAGGATGAAAACTTGTGCCATGTTTACAGGGAATGTTTACTGAAACTAAGAAGTTTTGGAATGATCTTCAAATTTGGATTAACACCCATTTGATACAAAAGTTAATTTGACAACAATTTTGGTGTATTTTGGTTCCTTAAGTAAATACTCATTACTTAATCATATAACCATTTCAGCAAAAAGACACATTTATGTCCCTTCTTTGAAAAACAACATTCCAAAATGCAAGAACTTTATAAAGACTTTAAAAGATATTTTGCCTCTTGAAAGCTTCATTGCCAAAAGAAAGAATGAAATGAAGAAATTTTCAAACAAATGGCATCCATTATTCCCAGTAATTCAAACCTGACCTGTGTATGCAGCAACGACTTTTGTAAAATCTTGATCTGTTTCCCCTTTTGAAAAATCATCTTTGTTTTAGCTATGTATTGACTAATTAGTTAACATATTTGTAGGTGCACTGATGTAACATTGGGAACATATATTATAGGGCGGATATATGACGCATCATAAAAAAAAATAAGTCGGATGTGGCGCAATATACAATACACATTGGATGTGACACAAGACACATCATGATATGTCAAATGTGGCACTGTATACAACATATGTTAGATAAGATGTATATACAATATATGTCAGATAAGACACTATGTACAACACGATAGGTCGGACGTGACTCTATATACAACATGGTATGTCGGGTGTTGCACTATATACAACATGATATGTTAGATGTGGCTCTATGTACAACATCGTATGTTGGATGTGGCGCTATATACAACATAATATGTCAGAGGAGTATACATTATACAACATGATAGATCAGATGTGATGCAATATACAATCAGATAGAAGGGTTGTGATGCATGATATGTCAGATGTGGTACTTTAAACAATATGATATGTCATATATGATGCTATATACAACATGACATGTCGGATGTAATGCTATATGCTTTATGATATGTCGGATATGACGCTATATATAGCATGATATTTCGGATGTTGCGCTATGTACAACATATGTCGGATGTGACCCCATATACAATACGATATGTCTGATATGGCGCTATATACAACATTGTATGCTTGGTGCTGCGCTATATACCGCATGATATGTCGGAGCTGCTGCAATATACAATACGATATGCTGGCTGTGACACAACATACAACAGGAAAGAACAGATGTTGCCCTATATACAATATGATTTGTCGGATATGGTGCTATATACAACATGATAGGTCATATGATATGCTAAATACATTACGATATTTCGGACATGACACTATATACAACTTATGTTGGATATTGCGCAATATACAGCGTATGTCTTCACACATGGACAAAAGCATTTTTCTGAGGGCTTTAATGCAACTATTGTCAATGCCGTAAGCTATTTTGAAAAACATTCAGACTAAGAACTAATTACAAAAATGAAATATTATATCCATCTTATATTTTCAATCCCTCATTGATTCTTTCATCAATCGTGAATGGGACTTGTCTATATAAATGTGTTTCTTGCGATTGTTGAAAGGATTTCGTTACTTTATTCTGCAGATGTTTGATTTCAGCTAATCGTAAATTACTACTACTTTCAATGTGAGCATTATACATAATTACACCTAAAGAATTTGATTCATCTTCAAACCAGGAAATAATTTTGCATTGTTTATGCATGTTCATTTAGTGTCTTCTCGCATTCAACTCTAATGGTTCTAAGAACAGTTTCTCATGGTAATACACATGTAGAGTATACCGTAACATTTTGATAATATACGACAAGCACCATACGAATTCTTATGACACTAAACGAAAATCAATTTCCCCTACAGACAAATACACGTTTAATAACAGGCGTGTAACATTAAAATACATGTATTGACAAAGAATTTGTTAGAAAACATATCACCGTTGTATTCACTATTTACTGAAAAAGAATTACATGCTACGTCAGAAAATTAATTAATTCCACCTAAGAATCAGTAAGACATTAGTACTTGTGACATAACGTAGCAAGAAGCCATTTATAAGGCATTGTGAAATTGTTGAAAACAATAATGTTTTAGTTTGTGCACGATCCTATTAGTAAGCATATAACATGAGGTCTTATCGGATCTACTTTAAAGTCAATATACAAATATGTTATAAAGTATTGACGTCAACGCAAATCAAGAATTGAAAAACCAGCATGAGCTATGATTACATAGCGAACGATTCAGGACATGACCTGCTTAGAAAACCGTAACCTGGAATTCTCAGTTCCCTGTAATCAGTACGATCTGGTAACTATCTGAACTAAAGAATGTTGGGAAGAAACTCACACCCAACCTTCAGACACACTGATCAACCTTTAATCTGGTTGTTCCAAGACCTGTTGCTGAAATTACGTTTCATTGATGGGCAAGTGCATCGCGAGACAGTGCCGTGTCTGTCTGGATACCCGAAGTTTCATGAACCTAAGGGGACATTTTTAATTTCCCCCCAAATAATGGCAGGTCCTTCGTCTGATTCCCGCGTCCAGTTAACGGCATCTCAGTAGCAAATCATCCCATCCTTGACATTGTATAATTAAAGCGCTTGTTTTATACAGATACGTTAACGATTGATCCCACCCATCGTGTCAATTGCGTGACAGTTAGGTGGAAGTTTAAGTTAATTTGGGTTCAGGATATTTAGATAAAAGTTCAAGGAGTTGTCTTTCAGAATACCTGATTGTAGGAAAAGATCACATGCATCAAACTGTTCCTGAAATAGTTTTTTATCTCACGCTACGTTATCTTAACTCTTGATGTGTTAATGCTTATTTACATTCGTTACCGCTGCTGTGAGATTAGTTCATAATTAAAACCATGGGGCGTGGACGTTGGGTGCGGTTGGATTGATACTTGTTAATTTCACATCTGCGATTTTAGTGAATCAACTACTTAATTCAACACTGAAAACAAACTTAAAATGCAAAGATAAAATGTTCTAAGGTTTTAGGCGAATCTTTTAAATAGTGAATATTGCCTCAGGATTTAACCAGCAGTTAAATGCATATACATTCTCCGATTAGTTTGAATGTAGTGAGTGGAGGTGGTTTTAAGACGCTTTTAGCAATATTCAAGCAATATCAGGACACATTGTACACACGTGAGAAATCGAACCCAGGCATCTTTATGACCCGCAAACGCTCTATCAACTGGGCCCCCTACCACCCAGAAAACCTAAAGTTTATCTGAGTGTACTTGATTCAAGTACATAGGTTAAAAGAGACATTACAGTATGTATAATGGACACGTTTAATCCATGATGTCTACATACTGACTGAACGAAACGTACCCCAGTTGTTGTTTCCCTCCAATCATTTACATACAGATGATTAAACAATTTCAATTCTTAATGTGTGAACATCGATTGTCCTTTTAGGGACGAACTGACGAACGTGCTTGTAAATTTCCATTCTATGAAGACCCCAAATGATGTTTATCAGCTGCGAATCGATCGTTTTTGTATGTCGACAAGTTTCTGGACGTTTCTAATGCGTTCGTCTACTTTATGAGTTATACATTGTACATCACTATTACTTTCATCCTACACTTTGGACTGTGAATATGCAACACAGCTCCGTTCAAATGAGACTCGGAGTAATCCTTGAATTAAGCAGTAATTTGATAAATGTGCCATGTAATTGTTCAGAATACATCGGCGAATAATTTTACGGCGAGGTGGCGCCAACGCTATTTATTTCGTGTTAATAGAATGTTTCAATTCCCAGAATATATCTAACTATCGCAGATCGTCGTCCAAGTTAATTTCCATGTTTGTTTCATGAATATATAGGGATCTCAAAACGATACTGAAAGCTATTTGAGCTAGGGTAAGTTCCCTGGATAGAGCGTTGTATGTTTCATGTATTTGAAACAACTGCTATCGATTTTAACCATATAAAATATATATTTAACTTATATTCATGATACAGCCCGAATTCTTTGTCTGGAATTTGATACCTTCATTACCAAAATACTGAAGTCGTTTACGTTTTTTGAGGATGAAGTTAATGTCAGAAGAAAACTATAAAAGCTCTAAAGACGTACCACCATTTCTGGTGTCCCCCCGCCGTAATATTGCTGGAATACTGCTTAAAGTGGCGTAAAACCCAACTCACTCACTCACTCACTCACTCACTCTCTAAAGACGCACCCCACCATGATTAGATAGATGTAGAGTCATTACTGTGGACATGCCCAACCAGTGTAGTAGCTCATGTTATAGCGATGCCATGCATAGCTGTCCCAAAGGCAATGACAGAACGTCAGGAAGTTGTCAGCGACCCACTATTGTCAGTGAGTGAGTGAGGTTAGTTTTACGCCCCACTCCGTAATATTCCAGCTATTTGGCGGCGGTCTGTAAATAATCGAGTCTGGACCAGACAATCCAGTGATCAACAGCATGAGCATCGATCTGCGCAATTGGGAAATGATGACATGTGTCAACCAAGTCAGCGAGCCTGACCACCCGATCCCGCACTATTGTCAGATTCGTTGTTCTAGATGAACCCTCATCGTTGAACACATCTCGCCCAACTTGCTATCTGTCACTGTCATAGTCGAACGAAACTGTGTTATTTCAGCCTCACAGACGAGAATGGACATGTCGCCGATTAACACTATCACAGACATATTCGTCTGATAAGACACGAAAAAGACCATTTGGTCAACCAGGCGATGTTTCCACTTGAAATGCTTCCAGGAAAAATATTTCGTATTATAAGGAGCCAAAGTTCACCTTTGATGTACAGACGTCTTGGAAGCAATCAGTAAATATCAACCTATTCCTGAACATGTATTCTAGTGTATCTCAACAAGGATTACAACTTTTCCATCTTCTTGTTGATTATAAAAGCTAGTGCTTGGGACAATAACCTGGTTTCAAGTCTTTCATCTTACAAGACTTCACACGACTCACTGAACCGTGAAGGTCCGGGTTAGAATATTGGCCTTCAGTACCCCATGCTTGTCGTAAGAGGCGACTAATGGGATCGGGTGGTCAGGCTCGCTGACTTGGTTGACATATGTCATCGGTTCCCAATTGCGCAGATTGATGCTCATGCTGTTAAACACTGGATTGTCTGGTCCAGTCTCGATAACTTCCAGACTGCCGCCATATAGCTGGAATATTGCTGAGTGAAAAACTAAACGCACTCACTCACTCACAAGACTCACTCATTCACTGTATTAATATTGCCTGGTCATTATCATCAGAGGTGGCCTGTGGTAGCGACCTTGATTTAGATTGAACTGCTTTGCTTGTACTAGGTCGATACCCTCTTTTAATTCTCACTGTTTTCTCTCCTTCCCACTTCCCGGCACACTGACCTAGAGACACCAGGAGCTTGGCATGAATCAGGAAAATTTAGTTGCACCCAGCGCTTCGATAATGCATCTTCTAGAAGGATGGCTGTTCCTAAAACTGACTTCCAAAACAAAGTACACCAAGAGGAGTCTGGGTGGGTGAGTGAATGATTATGGTTTTACGCCGTTATATTCCATCAATATCACGGCTGGTGACGAACAAACTATTTAGACACTATTCTACCCACCATCATCCTAATAGGTATTTGGACTACGTTCTTTATTAAGTAGAACGGGGAAATGTCATCGTGTTGACAGCGTGTAAAAGTGAACTGTTTTCGAACTGCGCCGAACTATTTCCAAGAGATTGAGAGTCGGTGACGATGATGGTGATCATTCCACCGGTATGGGTTCTTCAACAACACGAACATAAATGTTTTGCCATGGCCAGCTGGTTCTGATATAAATATGACTGATGTTACACATGTGTTTTGACACTGGCAACATAAATGATCACATCTTAATGTCATTCCTATATTCTGAAGTTTCTGGTACTGTTCAGTGATGGTTTTTTCACATGATGCAAAATGCCACTGTCATGTAATATGTCTGTAATATGTTTTCGGTTCGTTTCAATCGTCCATCAAAGTTTTCGTGTATTTTCTTTTGCACGTCAGTATAGAGATGTGCTTGTCGAGAAATAGGCTCACTCAAGGCAGTCAACTATAACAAAAAGAGGGCATTCGTGAGAGCACTGACTTCTAACAGGACTGTAATGTATTGCTGTCACCACTCATTTGGATCCATTGTTTCACCTTTTCAAATTGCATGAATAATTTCGACAGTCGATTGTGCAGTTTGTAGATCATGAGCATGTTTTTATGAATCACTATCAGATAGTGATGATGCCAGGTGTTCTCGAAAAGTTTAATTAAACGTTGAAGTTAAGTAATCATTATTTCTATTTCATTGGTATTTTCAGTTGATAATCAGTGAAATTTGCATACCTGGAGGACATGAATTCCATAAATCGTCATTCGCATTACAAAGAAATGTAATTCGCTGTTGTTTGCATTCTTTTGCACAGGTCGAGTAACCAAAAGAGAATCTCTATTTTGGACCATCTCAGTTAATTCAGTTTCTATCTGAGGAAACAATTTGATTCTGGGGGATACAAATTGACGTTCATTCGTGTCCCAGAGTTTTGTTTTCTATGATGTGATGTTGTGTCATGGAACGACATTTAGCCCAATGGGATCCAAGGGTATCTGCCCAAATAAGAACTGATTTTTTAGATAGTGCAATCGTCTGTTTTCTCTGTTTCGATCAAAATTGTGTTATTAAGAACTAGTATCTGTCAAAGTCGATTGTCTCCGTGTCTCTATACATGGCTGAACTATTGTATATTGAGACAGTCTAGAAAATATGGACATATAAATGTAACTGACAATTGGTGGAAGATGATTTGACAGCCACTATATTACACTTGAGCCAGGCAACACTCAAATTACACATGACGTCAGTTAAACCATTTGCGAAAATCCATTTTTTTGCATATGAAATTGACATATTTTCTGTGAACTCGTCCACTTATTGATGATTCCAACCTCACGAAATATATTCTTAAAAATTCGTTTAGTTTTGTGTCTCCCAGCTGACAAATTCAATTCCACTATAAAAAAGATTTAGATCAGTATCACCAGAATTTTAGAGTGTTTTACGAAACGTCAATGTACACACGGCGACTATGATACCATTTCTTCATTTCTGTCCATGCCGTGTCAAGTCCTTGAAGGAAACTTATGTCTTGTTATGTGTTCCTGCCAACAACGTTTCGTCACAAACAAAACTGTATATCATATTGGTCCAAGGTATTATCCGAATTTGAAAAGCATAAAGTGCTGGTATACTACCTTCCGGATTTGAATATTTCTCCAGGAACCTAACCATACCTCTTGATTGCCTTGACTCCAGAAGCGAATACTGACAGGATGCCGACTAGAATATAGCTGAGGGTGACCTCACACCATACACACCACATTGTTAAAAACTGAAATGATCACAATGATTTAACAACAACAGATCCAGATGAAAGTGAAGGCTATATCCGCTGGACAATGCTATAGAAAACTGATTAAACCCGAATCTACAAAGGAAAATTGATGAATCATGTGCTCTTCGTGCCTATTTTGTGTACAGCACCCATGCAATGTTAAAGTTGTGTTAGAATTTGGTATCAGATTGTTTCGAACAGTTTTGGCCATATTTGATAAACGATGAAGGTTGTTGTTGTTGTTGTTGTTGTTGTTGTCACAGTAGCTGTCATCTGTGACCTTTGATTATATGACCAACAGTATCCACAAGTGGTATCCTCAACATATTTACTGACAATGATTCATTGATAAGAGACAAATGAAGGTTCAGAATCAGTAGGAGTGAAAATGATTAATTTCGCAATATTCAACATGTTAACATGAAGGCTTATGATCTGATCCATATTTGTCAGTGAACTATGGTCCTTCGACATCAGGGATGCATTGGAAGATATGGTTCAGAAAGTTGTATAATAGCTTTAAGAGGTCCATAAACGAGTTATGAAATGTGAACCAGTCAACATGTAAAATGATATTATTTAAAAGACTGACGACGCTACATTTTTGCATGTACAGAAAGAGACCAACCATACTTTAACGCACTATTCATAAAACTAATTTGTATGTTGATCAGAGATGCGGAAATTCAATAAGACAGTCTATGACACCTCAGTAATAGACGTTCAGATTGGGTGACTCTTGGTAATAGTCTTTGACATCCACTGGTCACCTCACCAGACACAGGAGGTCAGCTATCCAGACCAGGCATGCTAGATGTCACCTACATTATATGTTGTTCATGGGGATGAGGACCCACAGTCATCGAGTCAATAATCTTTCAAATTTCCATCCAAGTCTTTGCTGAAAGAACTTTCAAAAACATTTCCATTTTCGAACATTTGAAAAGTGTGGAAACGGAAGGTGGCTGACCCATTTAATAACTAAGCGACATTTAATCTAAGTTCCTGCTTTTGTTGGGAGTGGTTTCCCTTTGTATGTATGCCGCCGCCCTGGGGGAACCGTGGTTAACTTAAAGTAATGACTTCGTACCCCGCAGTTTAAAGATATCGTCGTCACAGATGTAGCATATTACTGGTGCCACGTTAAACAATAAACACACTAAAACGATTCATGTCCAGATCAGAAGAAACTATCGCCCGTGTTACATTGTTTATCATTTAAAATACGGAAGAATGTAAGTTTGGTAATTGATTGCGTGCCATTATTCAGTCACCGGAACGTCTGATCCACCCGACCCAACTGATTATATTCATTAATTATAGCAGCCAACCTTGCAAGACATATTAGGAAAAAGACTTTACTACCTCTCGTACAGGTAGCTTTTTGATTTCTATATCCAGACAATGAAGTGAAAGACTGAAGAAGTTGTAAAGGTTGTAAAAAATATTCGTTTTTTTCATTTTTCCAATCAACGTTTAATGTATATACTTGAAGTCGCAATGCAAGAGCTGAGGTTAATGAACTACGAGACGAACAAGTACTCGTCATGAGACACGGGTATCATGTATCCAGGAGAAGCTTGGAGTTCCTTTAATTAACGGCCCGATTTTAGACTGATCTCCACATTCAATTTAGCTCATTGCAGTCTCACACAGTTCCTTCCTAGACACTGTATAATTAACGTGCTTGTTTCAGACATCAAGCAAATGATTCCTCCCAACAGAGAGGCTGGTGGCGTGACTGAGTGTGTCAAAACAGTTAATCTCCCGCAGATGGGTTGGCATGTATAATAGTTTCAGAAATGTGGAGTTTCAATGTGAAGATGAATCTACAAGATGAACTGCAAAGCAAGAAACACTGATAAAAGAATGAACGTCATATGTATGGCCGGAAGACAAAATATATTCTTGAAATATTTCATGTTGATGAACTGTTGGATGTTATCATGATTGATCATCATCGTACCCATGACTTAAAATTACTTTAAAGAAACAATGACATTTTGTCACCCATACACCAACTTGGTTACATATTATCTATTTACAACTTTTTACTTTAATAATTCTGTTTTAAAACAGAATCAGACGCCAGCGCATATGCTCGAGGGGAGACATAGTATGACAAGTTTAAAAGCAGCATCCAATATGGATCATCCAATCTGTTATGGACAATTTCTTTAAAAACATGAGCGAAAAAAGACCATGGTGTTCTTTGCTGACACCACTTGATATGATAATATGTTTCTATCTATTCGACTCCTGTCGTTTTTCAATGTTGCCTTCCTTTTCAAAAGTATAATAATACACACTTAGTAATAACAGTTTTTCAGAACAAAGCGCTCCCTTGCCTATATTTATATCCAGCATAATGTTTTTTCATGATTCATGATCATGTAATTACACTGACAGGTTTAGCTTGGGGAGTATTTAGTTCACGTTACACGAAGGATAACTGTGGAATTTAGTCATATGGAGTCCATATATGCAGCCTTGGGAGTTTCATACAAAGAGGCCCAAGGGATCACCTTTTTCTGCATCGAATGATTTAATGTGGAACATAACAAAGCATGTTCCAAGAACATAAATGCGAATTATGAATAATGTAGCACTAAATATGAATCATGGGGATTGAAATCAACTGAGCGCACAGAAAACAGTAACAGGTAGGTCCAGTTGGAGGATTCAACAGAATTTGTAATTGTACCATAATGTTTAACTGAAGGCTGAACAAATTTAATGAGAACCATAAGAGAGAAGTTGGATAGTGGATCTTTATGAGCAGGTGATTTTGATTATGGAAACCCAGTTTTATTTATTGCATTCTTCTGCAGTCTAGTACGTGGAACGTGTTCCGAAAGTAAAGTAGGTTCTAAAGATGGCTATTGTTGAGTATCATAAACTGCAACGTTGAATTTAGATGGCCTAGGACTAAACGTTAGCACAGGCGGTCTGTGAAATCAGATTACAATTAGTAAATACTCTTCATGGGTATGGATATCCAAAGACAGTGACAAAATCAATAAATTCCCTAATATTTTGTAAAACCGTCGTCTATAAATTTAGCAATACTATATCTATCGCCAAATCATCTATTGTAATTGTGATGTCACGCACTGACATCTGAGGTTTGATGTAAGCTTCACTAGAGTTGCTTCCCTTAGTTTGAGGTTGATTACCTCCCTTTTGCCAGCCATGTTGTACCATGCGCTCATCAGCGACAAGTGTCGTTCTCAAGTTTGGAAGTGTTTTCTTTGCATTAAGCCTCGCACCAAGACGTAAGTTGATTTACAGTGTTATAGGATTCATTCCTCGTGTTCTTGTGATAATTATTCCATGGTATCTTCTGTATTTTATGCATTTAGAAGAAACATGCATCTCCCTAATTTGTGAGGCTCTACATAGGTAGGGTAATGCTACGCAGTAAAAACGTACATCTCTGTACTTTCGTGAGGCTCTATACAAGTGGGCTTGACATTCGTATTATATATTTTATGAAACAACTTAGAACTGTCATGGCATTTTGATATCGCAAAAATGTTTTAATTGAACCAGTAAATTAGGCTCAATGTCTGGTATTGGTGTTGTTTACACAATTAAGTATAATTTAGCTAAAGGTGTGATTACACTCATCGAATGTACAGGAATATCACACTTATAGTTCCTTTGTTATTTTACAGCTTTTACCACGTCACACGTGATTGACCTCATCATGCATAGTCTTCATGATCGTACTTTTGGTACAAATAAAGGCAGTCAAGGTTAAACTAGCTGTTGAAGACTCTTCTTTATAGTTGGAGAACAGCATAGTAATATGTCAGTCTATATACAGGAATTTTAAGCATTAGAAAATAGAAGAAAAAGTCACTGCATGTGCAGATGTGCACATGCATCATTTATGAAAATGAATCCTGGGTCTTCACACATGGACAAAAGCATTTTTCTGAGAGCTTTTATGCAAATATTGTCAATGCCGTAAGCTATTTTGAAAAACATTCAGACTAAGAACTAATTACAAAAATGAAATATTATATCCATCTGATATTTTCATTCCCTCATTGATTCTTTCACCAATCGTGAATGGGACTTGTCTATATAAATGTGTTTCTTGCGATTGTTGAAAGGATTTCGTTACTTTATTCTGCAGATGTTTGATTTCAGCTAATCGTAAATGTCTTGTCGTATTCAACTCTAATGGTTCTAAGAATGGTTTCTCATGGTAATAAACATGTAGAGTATACCGTAACATTTTGATAATATACGACAAGCACCATACGCATTCTTATGACACTAAACGAAAATCAATTTCCTCTACAGACAAATACACCTTTAGTGAAATGCGTGGGACATTAAAATATTGACAAAGAATTTGTTAGAAAATATATCACCGTTGTATTCACTATTTACTGAAAAAGGATTACATGCTACGTCAGAAAGTTATTCTATTCCACGTAAGAATCAGTAAGATATCAGTTCTTGTGACATAACGTAGCAAGAAGCCGTTTCTAAGGCATTGTGAAATTGTTGAAACACAATAATGTTTTAGATTGTGCACGATCCTATTAGTAAGCATATAACATGGGGTCTTGTTGGATCTACATTCAAGTCAATATAAAAATATGTTATAAACTATTGACGTCAACGCAAATCAAGAATTAAAAAGCCAGCATGAGCTATGATTACATAGCGAACGATTCAGGATATACACTACTTAGCAAACCGTAACCTAGAATTCTCAGTTCCCTGTAATCAGTACGATCTGGTAACTATCTGAACTAAAGAATGTTGGGAAGAAACTCACACCTAACCTTCAGACACACTGATCAACCTTTAATCTGGTTGTTCCAAGACCTGTTGCTGAAATTACGTTTTATTGATGGCCAAGTGCATCGCGAGACAGTGCCGTGTCCCGCGTCCAGTTAACGGCATCTCAGTAGCAAATCATCCCATCCTTGACATTGTATAATTAAAGCGCTTGTTTTAAACAGATAAGTTAACGATTGATCCCACCCATCGTGCCAATTGCGTGACCGTTAGTTGGAAGCTTTAGTTAATTTGGGTTCAGGATATTTGGATAAAAGTTCAAGGAGTTGTCTTTCAGAATACCTGATTGTAGGAAAAGATCACATGCATCAAACTGTTCCTGAAATAGTTTTTATCTCACGCTACGTTATCTTAACTATTGATGTGTTAATGCTTATTTACATTCGTTACCGCTGCTGTGAAGTTAGTTCATAATTAAAACCATGGGGCGTGGACGTTAGGTGCGGTTGGATTGATATTTGTTTCACATCTGCGATTTTAGTGAATCAACTACTTAATTCAACACTGAAAACAAACTTAAAATGCAAAGATAAAATGTTCTAAGGTTTCAGGCGAATCTTTTAAATAGTGAATATTGCCTCAGGATTTAACCAGCAGTTAAATGCATATACATTCTTCGAATAGTTTGAATGTAGTGAGTGGAGGTGGTTTTAAGACGCTTTTAGCAATATTCAAGCAATATCAGGACACATTGTACACATTGTACACACGTGAGAAATCGAACCCAGGCATCTTTATGACCCGCAAACGCTCTATCAACTGGGCCTCCCTACCACCCAGAAAACCTAAGGTTTATCTGAGTGTACTTGATTCAAGTACATAGGTTAAAAAGTGACATTATAGTATGTATAATGGACACGTTTAATCCATGATGTCTACATACTGACTGAACAAAACGTACCCCAGTTGTTGTTTTCCCCAATCATTTACATACAGATGATTAAACAATTTCAATTCTTAATGTATGAATATCGATTGTTCTGCTAGGGACGAACTGACGAACGTGCTTGTAAATTTCCGTTCTATGAAGACCCCAAATGATGTTTATCAGCTGCGAATCGATCGTTTTTGTATGTCGACAAGTTTCTGGACGTTTCTAATGCGTTCGTCTACTTTATGAGTTATACATTGTACATCACTATTACTTTTATCCTACACTTTGGACTGTGAATATGCAACATAGCTCCGTTCAAATGAGACTCGGAGTAATCCTTGAATTAAGCAGTAATTTGATAAAAGCACCATGTAATTGTTCAGAATACATCGGCGAATAATTTTACGGCGAGGTGGCGCCAACGCTATTTATTTCGTGTTAATAGACTGTTTCAATTCCCAGAATATATCGAACTATCGCAGATCGTCGTCCAAGTTAATTTCCACGTTTGTTTCATGAATATATAGGGATCTCAATACGATACTGAAGGCTATTTGAGCTAGGGTAAGTTCCCTGGATAGAGCGTTGTATGCTTCATGTATTTGACCCATATCAAATACATACTTAACCTATATTCACGATACAGCCCGATTCTTTGTCTTGAATTTGATTCCTTCATTACCAAAATACTGAAGTCGTTTACGTTTTTTGAGGATGAGGATAATGTCAGAAGAAAACTATAAAAGCTCTAAAGACGTACCACCATTTCTGGTGTCCCCCGCCGTGATATTGCTGGAATACTGCTAAAAGTGGCGTAAAACCCAACTCACTCACTCACTCACTAAAAACGTACCCCACCATGATTAGATAGATGTAGAGTCATTACTGTGGACACGCTAAACCAGTGTAGTAGCTCATGTTATAGCGATGCCATGCATAGCTGTCCCAAAGGCAATCACAGAACGTCAGGAAGTTGTCAGCGACCCACTATGGTCAGGCTCGCTGACATATGTCATCGGTTCCCAATTGCGCAGATTGATGCTCATGCTGTTGATCACTGGATTTTCGGGTCCAGTCTCGATAATTTCCAGACTGCCGCCATATAGCTGGAATATTGCTGAGTGAAAAACTAAACTCACTCACTCACAAGACTCACTCATTCACTGTATTAATATTGCCTGGTCATTATCATCAGAGGTGGTCTGTGGTAGGGACCTTGATTTAGATTGAACTGCTTTGCTTGTACTAGGTCGATGCCCTCTTTTAATTCTCACTGTTTTCTCTCCTTCCCATTCCCCGGCACACTGACCTAGAGACATCCGGAGGAGCTTGGCATGAATCAGGAAAATTTAGTTGCACCCAGCGCTTTGAGGATGCATCTTCTAGAAGGATGGCTGTTCCTAAAACTGACTTCCAAAACAAAGTACACCAAGAGGAGTTTGGGTGAGTGAATGACTAAGGTTTTACGCCGTCATATTCCATCAATATCAGGGCTGGTGACGAACAAACTATTTAGACACTATTCTTCCCACCATCATCCTAATAGATACTTGGACTACGTCCTTTATTAAGTAGAATGGGGAAATGTCATCGTGTTGACAGAGTGTAAAAGTGAACTGTTTCCAAACTGCGCCGAACTATTTCCAAGATATTGAGAGGCGGTGACGATGATGGTGATCATTCCACCGGTATGGGTTCTTCAACAACACGAACATAAATGTTTTGCCATGGCCAGCTGGTTCTGATATATATATGTCTGATGTTACATATGTGTTTTGACACTGGCAACATAAATGATCACATCTTAATGTCATTCCTATCCCTGAAGTTTCTGGTACTGTTCAGTGATGTTTTTTTCACATGATGCAAAATGCCACTGTCATGTAATATGTCTGTAACATGTTTTCGGTTCGTTTCAATCGTCCATCAAAGTTTTCGTGTATTTTCTTTTGCACGTCAGTATAGAGATGTGCTTGTCGAGAAAAAGGCTCACTCAAGGCAGTCAACTATAACAAAAAGGTCATTCGTGAGAGCACTGACTTCTAACAGGACTGTAATGTATTGCTGTCACCACTCATTTGGATCCATTGTTTCACCTTTTCAAATTGCATGAATAATTTCGACAGTCGATTGTGCAGTTTGTAGATCATGAGCATGTTTTTATGAATCACTATCAGATAGTGATGATGCCAGGTGTTCTCGAAAAGTTTGAATTAAACGTTGAAGTTAAGTAATCATTATTTCTATTTCATTGGTATTTTCAGTTGATAATCATTGAAATTTGCATACCTGGAGGACATGAATTCCATAAATCGTCATTCACATCACAAAGAAATGTAATTCGCTGTTGTTTGCATTCTTTTGCACAGGTCGAGTAACAAAAGAGAATCTCTATTTTGGACCATCTCCGTTAATTCAGTTTCTATCTGAGGAAACAATTTGATTCTGGGGATAAAAATTGACGTTCATTTAATGTCGTGTCCCAGAGTTTTGTTTTCTATTTGATGTGATGTTGTGTCATGGAACGACATTTAGCCCAATGGGATCCAAGGGTATCTGCCCAAACATGAACTGATTTTTTAGATCGTGCAATCGTCTGTTTTCTCTATTTCGATCAAAATTGTCTTATTAAGAACTAGTATCTGTCAAAGTCGATTGTCTCCGTGTCTCTATACATGGCTGAACTATTGTATATTGAGACAGTCTAGAAAATATGGACATATAATTGTAACTGACAATTGGTGGAAGATGATTTGACAGCCACTATATTACACTTGAGCCAGGCAACACTCCAATTACACATGGCGTCATTAAACCATTTGCGAAAATCCATTTTTTTGCACATGAAATTGACATATTTTCTGTGAACTCGTCCGCTTATTGATGATTCCAACCTCACGAAATATATTCTTAACAATTCGTTTAGTTTTGTGTCTCCCAGCTGACAAATTCAATTCCACTTTAAATTGATTTAGATCAGTATCACCAGAATTTTAGACTGTTTTCCAGTTTTGAAACGTCAATGTAGTTTCAGGTGTCAAGCACAATGGGCGACTATGATACCAGTTTCTTCATTTCTGTCCATGCCATGTCAAGTCCTTGAAGTCTTTGAAGGACTTATTTCCTGTTATGAGTTCCTGCAAACCACGTTTCGTCACAAACAAAACTGTATATCATATTGGTCCAAGGTATTATCCGAATTTGAAAAGCATAAAGTGCTGGTATACTACCTTCCGGATTTGAATATTTCTCCAGGAACCTAACCATACCTCTTGATTGCCTTGACTCCAGAAGCGAATACTGACAGGATGCCGACTAGAATATAGCTGAGGGTGACCTCACACCATACACACCACATTGTTAAAAACTGAAATGATCACAATGATTTAACAACAACAGATCCAGATGAAAGTGAAGGCTATATCCGCTGGACAATGCTATAGAAAACTGATTAAACCCGAATCTACAAAGGAAAATTTATGAATCATGTGCATCTTCGTGCCTATTTTGTGTACAGCACTCATGCAATGTTAAAGTTGTGTTAGAATTTGGTATCAGACTGTTTCGAACAGTTTTTGGCCATATTTGATAAACGATGAAGGTTGTTGTTGTTGTTGTTGTTGTTGTTGTCACAGTAGCTGTCATCTGTGACCTTTGATTATATGACCAACAGTATCCACAAGTGGTATCCTCAACATATTTACTGACAATGATTCATTGATAAGAGACAAATGAAGGTTCAGAATCAGTAGGAGTGAAAATGATTAATTTCGCAATATTCAACATGTTAACATGAAGGCTTATGATCTGATCCATAGTTTGTCAGTGAACTATGGTCCTTCGACATCAGGGATGCATTGGAAGATATGGTTCAGAAAGTTGTATAATAGCTTTAGAGGTCCATAAACGTGTTATGAAATGTGAACCAGTCAACATGTAAAATGGTATTATTTAAAAGACTGACGACGCTACATTTTTGCATGCACAGAAAGAGACCAACCATGCTTTAACGCACTATTCATAAAACTAATTTGTATGTTGATCAGAGATAGGGAAATTCAATAAGACAGTCTGTGACACCTCAGTAATAGACGTTCAGATTGGGTGACTCTTGGTAATAGTCTTTGACATCCACTGGTCACCTCACCAGACACAGGTCAGCTATCCAGACCAGGCATGCTAGATGTCACCTACATTATATGTTGTTAATGGGGATGAGGACCCACAGTCATCGAGACAATAATCTTTCAAATTTCCATCCAAGTCTTTGCTAAAAGAACTTTTAAAAACATTTCCTCTTTCGAACATTCGAAAAGTGTGGAAACGGAAGGTGGCTGACCCATTTAATAACTAAGCGGCATTTAATCTAAGTTCCTGCTTTTGTTGGGAGTGGTTTCCCTTTGCATGTATGCCACTGCCCTGGGGAAACCGTGGTTAACTTTAAGTACAATAAACACACTAAAACGATTCATGTCCAGATCAAAAGAAACTATCGCCCGTGTTACATTGTTTATCATTTAAAATACGGAAGAATGTAAGTTTGGTAATTGATTGCGTGCCATTATTCAGTCACCGGAACGTCTGATCCACCCGACCCAACTGATTATATTCATTAATTATAGCAGCCAACCTTGCAAGACATATTATGAAAAAGACTTTACTACCTCTCGTACAGGTAGCTTTTTGATTTCTATATCCAGACAATGAAGTGAAAGACTGAAGAAGTTGTAAAGGTTGTAAAAAATATTCGTTTTTTCATTTTTCCAATCAACGTTTAATGTATATACTTGAAGTCGCAATGCAAGAGCTGAGGTTAATGAACTACGAGACGAACAAGTGCTTGTCATGAGACACGGGTATCATGTATCCAGGAGAAGCTTGGAGTTCCTTTAATTAACGGCCCGATTTTAGACTGATCTCCACATTCAATTTAGCTCATTGCAGTCTCACACAGTTCCTTCCTAGACACTGTATAATTAACGTGCTTGTTTCAGACTTCAAGCAAATGATTCCTCCCAACAGAGAGGCTGGTGGCGTGACTGAGTGTGTCAAAACAGTTAATCTCCCGCAGATGGGTTGGCATGTATAATAGTTTCAGAAGTGTGGAAGTTTCAATGTGAAGATGAATCTACAAGATGAACTGCAAAGCAAGAAACACTGATAAAAGAATGAACGTCATATGTATGGCCGGAAGACAAAATATATTCTTGAAATAGTTCATGTTGATGAACTGTTGGATGTTATCATGATTGATCATCATCGTACCCATGACTTAAAATTACTTTAAAGAAACAATGACATTTAGTCACCCATTCACCAACTTGGTTACATATTATCTATTTACAACTTTATACTTTAATAATTCTGTTTTAAAACAGAATCAGACGCCAGCGCATATGCTCGAGGGGAGACCTAGTATGAAAGGTTTAAAAGTAGCATCCAATATGGATCATCCAATCTGTTATGGACAATTTCTTTAAAAACATGAACGAAAAAAGACCATGTTGTTCTTTGCTGACTCCACTTGATATGATAATATGTTTCTATCTATTCGACTCCTGTCGTCTTTCAATGTTGCCTTCCTTTTCAAAAGTATAATAATACACACTTAGTAATAACAGTTTTTCAGAACAAAGCGCTCCCTTGCCTATATTTATATCCAGCATAATGTTTTTTCATGATTCATGATCATGTAATTACACCGACAGGTTTAGCTTGGGGAGTATTTAGTTCACGTTACACGAAGGATAACTGTTGAATTTAGTCATATGGAGTCCATATATGCAGCCTTGGGAGTTTCATACAAAGAGGCCCAAGGGATCACCTTTTTCTGCATCGAATGATTTAATGTGGAACATAACAAAGCATGTTCCAAGAACATAAATGCGAATTATGAATAATGTAGCACTAAATATGAATCATGGGAATTGAAATCAACTGAGCGCACAGAAAACAACAACAGGTAGGTCCAGTTGGAGGATTCAACAGAAGTTGTAATTGAACTGTAATGTTTAACCGAAGGCTGAACAAATTTAATGAGAACCATAAAAGAGAAGTTGGTTAATGGATCTTTATGAGCAGGTGATTTTGATTGTGGAAACCCAGTTTTAGTTATTGCATCCCTCTGCATTCTAGTACGTGGATCGTTTTCCGAAAGTAAAGCTAAAGATGGCTATTGTTGAGTATCATAAACTGCAACGTTGAATTTAGATGGCCTAGGACTAAACGTTAGCACAGGCGGTCTTTGAAATCAGATTACAATTAGTAAATACTCTTCATGGGTATGGATATCCAAAGACAGTGACAAAATCAATAAATTCCCTAATATTATGTATAACCGTCGTCTATAAATTTAGCAATACTATATCTATCGCCAAATCATCTATAGTAATATGTCAGTCTATATACAAGAATTCCAAGCATTAGAATAAGAAAAATTCATGTGCAGATGTGCACATGCATCAGTTATGAAAATGACCCTGGGTCTTCACACATGGACAAAAGCATTTTTCTGAGAGCTTTTATGCAAATATTGTCAATGACGTAAGCTATTTTGAAAAACATTCAAACTAAGAACTAATTACAAAAATCAAATATTATATCCATCTTATATTTTCAATCCCTCATTTATTCTTTCATCAATCGTGAATGGGACTTGTCTATATAAATGTGTTTCTTGCGATTGTTGAAAGGATTTCGTTACTTTATTCTGCAGATGTTTGATTTCAGCTAATCGTAAATTACTACTACTTTCTTTTTTAAATGTGAGCATTATACATAATTAGACCTAAACGAGATTTGAGAACCTATCCTTGAATCCAACGGTAAATGGAATCTGGAACTATGGTGAATGCTACAAGCAAACTGACATAATTGTCATTTTAAAAAGTTAAATAGGCTACATAATTACATCCGAATGAGATTTGAGAATCTGTCCTTGAATCAAGCGCATATTTCTACCAACTCTCAAGGAATTCGCGTTGAACAAAAGGTTCAGTTCACTACGACCTCAATTTAGACGCCTATCTCAAGTACACGAATGTCAGTAACAACGGGTTAAAGGAACTAGTAGAGGCGCATTCAGGAAATGGCGTCACATATTTCACGTATTTAACCCTCAAAGAAACTTCAGAAGAATTTGATTCATCTTCAAACCAGGAAATAATTTTGCATTGTTAATGCATGTTTATTCAGTGTCTTGTCGCATTCAACTCTAATGGTTCTAAGAACGGTTTCTCATGGTAATAAACATGTAGAGTATACCGTAACATTTTGATAATATACGACAAGCACCATACGCATTCTTATGACACTAAAAGAAAATCAATTTCCTCTACAGACAAATACACGTTTATTAACAGGCGTGGGACATTAAAATACATGTATTGACAAAGAATTTTTTTTTTTTTTTTTTTTTTTTTATTCCATTTCAAGTCTAACATAAAATACATATGGCAAAGAGGACAACAACCAAATATATATGTACATAGCTTCAGTGATGTTTTGCAAGGTTCTATATGACATATAATGCAGTATTGCAAACATATACACACACGCGCACACATACATATATACATATACATACATATGCACATACATACACGCATGTATACATATATATAAATATAACATCATGAGATTACAACAATTATATAGATAGATAAGATGTCATTAAAGTTTCTGTGGAGGGAATATGAAATTGAGGGGTAAGGTTGAATAGTATGGTTGTAGTGAGTAGGGTCTGGAGGTCTCAGCTGATATTATAAGTAGAATTTAATGTTTAGCACATAGTAAGGTATCTAAATGTTTCCATTTCCTTATAAAGGATCTAAGCTATTGTTTTTCCTAGCTATATATTTTCAGTTGTATATATATCTTTTAATAACTTAAGAAATCCCTCAAGGGAAAGTGTTTGTTGTTTTATACTTGAAACATAAATGAATCTTTTGGCAAGAAGTATAATATGGTTTAGTGTTTTATTGCTTGAGAACATTCCAAACATGATAGTGAATTTTGTAAATGTGACATCACACTGGAGGTGGGCATTTAGAAATTGTTCTACTTTTCGCCAAAAGTTTTTAACTAAATGACAGTAAAAAAACAAACATGCAATATGTCTTCTGAGGTATTTTTACAAAAAGTACAAGTATCATTATCAACTAGCTTCATCTTCAAAAGTTCTTTCTTTGTATAGATTATTCTGTAAATAAATCTGTACTGAAAATCTAACAGCTTACAATCATTTGTGCATTTCCTGTAATATCTGAATACATTACTCCACATTATATCCTGCTGAAAGACAGTTTTCCAATACTCTAGTACTTTAGGGGTATTGTTGTTCTTAATCAATTTATCATAGAATATCCTTGAACCTTTAATATTTGAGATCATATCTAGGTAAACTCTATTAATGTTTAATTGATTTAAGCAGAGAGTTCTGTTTCCTACAAGTTGTCTCCAGTTCATTGGAATGTTATTTAACAAATGATGATAGTCTAGGAAGGTCCCGCTTATTTTGTACCTCTGTTTTACATCTTCAAAACTGAGAAATCCATTTTCATTACAAATATCGCTGACATAATGTATACCGCACTTAAACCAATTTCTTATCATGTATGAAGATTTAAAGAAATGGTTTAACCAGAGTGGCTGAGCTAAGATTTGGTCTAAGTCATCGCTGTCAAAAGTGTGTTTTTTATAAAATATTCTCCATGCAGATAAAACATCTCTCCAATAGGGATTATCTTTGCCAGATAAGCAATCAACAGCATTAGAACCTAGAAAGTACAGTTGACTTAAGGGAAAAATGCTATTAAAATTTGAAGTTTTCTTTAAGTGACATTTCAGTGACGATAATTTCGAAGCGTTAATGAAACATTCAATGTCAATCATTCTGAGGCCTCCATCTTCGTAAGTTCTACTGATATTAGACCTTTTAATCTTATCATTTTTATTATTCCATATGAATCTATAGATTATTTTATTGAGTTCATCGATGAATGTTTTTGGCGGGTTAGGAAGTGCTGAGAAAATATGTACTAGAGTAGAAATTGCTAGAGTTTTGATAACAGTGATTTTCCCGATTAGAGTCAGGTTTCTTCTTCGCCAACTAGCAAGTAATCTATTAATATGTTCTAGGCGTTTTCTGGTGTTAATTACCCAAAGGTCTTTAAGAGAAGCATTAAGTGTTATTCCTAAGATTTCAAAGTCTCCACTGTGCCAGTCAAGATAGGAGTCATTGGCTAAAGTTATATTACTACCTGTCATTGAGCCTATCCAGATAGCTTTTGTCTTGTTTATGTTCATTTTGAGTCCAGACATTTGATAGAATTTATTCAGTGTTTCAATTGCAACACTGAGACTTGTTTCGGATCCATCTAGAAATAACTGTGTATCGTCCGCATATTGTCCGAGTTTCTGTTCTGTATCATTAAGTGTTATACCCTTTATATTAGGATTCGACCTTATCATAATACCTAATATTTCAACGGCAAGGATAAATAAATACGGCGAGACTGGATCTCCCTGTCTACACCCTCGTTCCTGGTGGAAAAAGGAAGAGATGTGCCCGTTTTGTATCACAGCTGCTGTATTATTACCAGTTAGAATTTGAATCCATTTGATAATATTGGGCCCAAACCCAAATGCTTTCATTACCTGTATTATAAATGTTTTGGAGATAGTTTATACATGTTGATTCAGTGTCTTGTCCTATTCGACTCTAATGGTTCTAAGAACGGTTTCTCGTCGTAATAAACATGAAGAGTATACCGTAACATTTTGATAATATACGACAAGCACCATACGCATTCTTATGACACTAAAAGAAAATCAATTTCCTCTACAGACAAATACACGTTTATTAACAGGCGTGGGACATTAAAATACATGTATTGACAAAGAATTTGTTAGAAAACATATCACCGTTGTATTCACTATTTACTGAAAAAGAATTACATGCTACGTCAGAAAATTAATTTATTCCAAGTAAAAATCAGTAAGACATCAGTACTTGTGACATAACGTAGCAAGAAGTTGTTTATGAGGCATTGTGAAATTGTTGAAACACAATAATGTTTTAGTTTGTGCACGACCCTATTAGTAAGCATATAACATGAGGTCTTATCGGATCTACTTTAAAGTCAATATACAAATATGTTATAAACTATTGACGTCAACGCAAATCAAGAATTAAAAAGCCAGCATGAGCTATGATTACATAGCGAACGATTCAGGATATACACTGCTTAGAAAACCGTAACCTGGAATTCTCAGTTCCCTGTAATCAGTACGATCTGGTAACTATCTGAACTAAAGAATGTTGGGAAGAAACTCACACCCAACCTTCAGACACACTGATCAACCTTTAATCTGGTTGTTCCAAGACCTGTTGCTGAAATTACGTTTCATTGATGGGCTAGTGCATCGCGAGACAGTTCCGTGTCTGTCTGGATACCCGAAGTACCATGAACCTCGGGAAAAGTTTTAATTTCCCCCAAATAATGGCAGGTCCTTCGTCAGATCTTCACGATCAATTAAGTGCATCTCAGTAGCACATCGTCCCATCCTAGACATTGTTTAATTAAAACGCTTGTTTTATACAGACAAGTTAGCGATTGGTCGCACCCATCGTGTCAATTGCGTGACCGTTAGTTGGAAGTTTTAGTTAATTTTTGTTCAGGATATTGAGATAAAAGTTCAAGGAGTTGTCTTTCAGAATACCTGATTGTAGGAAAAGATCACATGCATCAAACTGTTCCTGAAATAGTTTTTTTATCTCACGCTACGTTATCTTAACCCTTGATTTCTTAATGCTTATTTACATTCGTTACCGCTGCTGTGAGATTAGTTCATAATTAAAACCATTGGGCGTGGACATGAGGTGCGGTTGGATTGTTGATAAACACGACACAAACTGCACATTATACTTGTTAATTTCACATCTGCGATTTTAGTGAATTAACTACTTAATTCAACCCCGAAAACAAACTTAAAGTGCAAAGATAAAATGTTCTAAGGTTTCAGAGGAATCTTTTAAATAGTGAATATTGCCTCAGGATTTAACCAGCAGTTAAATGCATACACATTGTACACACGTGAGGAATCGAACTCAGGCATCTTCATGACCCGCAAACGCTCTATCAACTGGGCCTCCCTACCACCCAGAAAATCTAAAGTTTATCTGAGTGTACTTGATTCAAGTTAAAAAGTGACATTACAATATGTATAATGGAAACGTACTCTAGTTGTTGTTTACATACAGATGATTAAACAATTTCAATTCCTAATGTGTGAACATCGATTGTTCTGGTAGGGACGAACTGACGAACGTGCTTGTAAATTTCCGTTCTATGTAGACCCCAAATGATGTTTATCAGCTGCGAATCGATCGTTTTTGTATGTCGACAAGTTTCTGGACGTTTCTAATTCGTTCGTCTACTTTATGAGTTATACATTGTACATCACTATTACTTTCATCCTACACTTTGGACTGTGAATATGCAACATAGCTCCGTTCAAATGAGACTCGGATTAATCCTTGAATTAAGCAGTAATTTGATAAAAGCACCATGTAATTGTTCAGAATACATCGGCGAATATTTTTACGGCGAGGTGGCGCCAACGCTATTTATTTCGTGTTAATAGAATGTTTCAATTCCCAGAATATATCTAACTATCGCAGATCGTCGTCCAAGTTAATTTCCATGTTTGTTTCATGAATATATATGGATCTCAATATGATACAGAAGGCTATTTCAGCTAGGGTAAGTTCCCTGGATAGAGCGTTGTATGTTTCATGTATTTGAAACAACTGCTATCGATTTTACCCATATCAAATACATATTTAACCTATATTCACGATACAGCCCGATTCTTTGTCTGGACTTTGATTCCTTCATTACCAAAATACAGAAGTCGTTTACGTTTTTTGAGGATGAGGATAATGTCAGAAGAAAACTATAATAGCTCTTAAGACGTACCACCATTTCTGGTGTCCCCCGCCGTGATATTGCTGGAATACTGCTAAAAGTGGCGTAAAACCCAACTCACTCACTCACTCACTAAAGACGTACCCCACCATGATTAGATAGATGTAGAGTCATTACTGTGGACACGCCCAACCAGTGTAGTAGCTCATGTTATAGCGATGCCATGCATAGCTGTCCCAAAGGCAATGACAGAACGTCAGGAAGTTGTCAGCGACCCACTATTGTCAGTGAGTGAGTGAGGTTAGTTTTACGCCGCACTCAGCAATATTCCAGCTATATGGCGGCGGTCTGTTACTCATCGGGTCTGGACCAGACAATCCAGTGATCAACAGCATAAGCATCGATCTGCGCAATTGGGAACCGATGACATGTGTCAACCAAGTCAGCAAGCCTGACCACCCGATCCCGCACTATTGTCAGATTCGTTGTTCTAGATCAACTCTCATCGTTGAACACATCTCGCCCAACTTGCTATCTGTCACTGTCATAGTCGAAAGAAACTATATTATTGAAGCCTCACAGACCAGAATGGACATGTCCCTGATTAACGGTATCACAGACATATTCGTCTGATAAGATACGAAAAAACCCATTTGGTCAACCAGGTGATGTTTCCACTTGAAATGCTTCCAGGAAAAATATTTTGGATTATGAGGAGCCAAAGTTCACCTTTGATGTACAGACGTCTTGGAAGCAATCAGTAAATATCAACCTATTCCTGAACATGTATTTTAGTGTATCTCAACAAGGATTACAACCTTTCCATCTTCTTGTTGATTATAAAAGCTAGTGCATGGGACAATAACCTGGTTTCAAGTCTTTCATCTTACATGACTTCACACGATTCACTGACCCGTGAAGGTCCGGGTTAGAATATTGGCCTTCAGTACCCCATGCTTGTCGTAAGAGGCGACTTATGGGATCGGGTGGTCAGGCTCACTGACTTGGTTGACATATGTCATCGGTTCCCATTTGCGCAGATCGATGCTCATGCTGTTGATCACTGGATTGTCTGGCCCAGTCTCGATAATTTCCAGACTGCCGCCATATAGCTGGAATATTGCTGAGTGAAAAATTAAACTCACTCACTCACAAGACTCACTCACTCACACGACTCACTCATTCACTGTATTACTATTGCCTGGTCATTATCATCAGAGGTGGTCTGTGGTAGAGACCTTGATTTAGATTGAACTGCTTTGCTTGTACTAGGTCGATAGCCTCTTGTAATCCTCACTGTTTTCTCTCCTTCCCACTCCCCGGCACACTGACCTAGAGACACCCGGAGGAGCTTGGCATGAATCAGGAAAATTTAGTTGCACCCAGCGCTTCGATAATGCATCTTCTAGAAGGATGGCTGTTCCTAAAACTGACTTCCAAAAGAAAGTACATCAAGAGGAGTCTGGGTGGGTGAGTGAGTGATTATGGTTTTACGCCATCATATTCCATCAATATCACGGCTGGTGATGAACAAACTATTTAGACACTATTCTACCCCACCGCCCCCCTAATAGGTATTTGGACTACGTTCTTTATTAAGTAGAACGGGGAAATGTCATCGTGTTGACAGCGTGTAAAGTGACTGTTTTCGAACTGCGCCGAACTATTTCCAAGAGATTGAGAGTCGGTGACGATGATGGTGATCATTCCACCGGTATGGGTTCTTCAACAACACGAACATAAATGTTTTGCCATGGCCAGCTGGTTCTGATATATATATATATGTCTGATGTTACATATGTGTTTTGACACTGGCAACATAAATGATCACATCTTAATGTCATTCCTATCTCCTGTAGTTTCTGGTACTGTTCAGTGATGGATTTTGTTCACATGATGCAAAATGCCACTGTCATGTAATATGTCTGTAATATGTTTTCGGTTCGTTTCAATCGTCCATCAAAGTTTTCGTGTATTTTCTTTTGCACGTCAGTATAGAGATGTGCTTGTCGAGAAATAGGCTCACTCAAGGCAGTCAACTATAACAAAAAGAGGGCATTCGTGAGAGCACTGATTTCTAACAGGACTGTAATGTATTGCTGTCACCACTCATTTGGATCCATTGTTTCACCTTTTCAAATTGCATGAATAATTTCGACAGTCGATTGTGCAGTTTGTAGATCATGAGCATGTTTTTATGAATCACTATCAGATAGTGATGATGCCAGGTGTTCTCGAAAAGTTTAATTAAATGTTGAAGTTAAGTAATCATTATTTCTATTTCATTGGTATTTTCAATTGATAATCATTGAAATTTGCATACCTGGAAGACATGAATTCCATAAATCGTCATTCGCATTACAAAGAAATGTAATTCGCTGTCGTTTGCATTCTTTTGCACAGGTCGCGTAACAAAAAGAGAATCTCTATTTTGGACCATCTCAGTTAATTCAGTTTCTATCTGAGGAAACAATTTGATTCTGGGGGATAAAAATTGACGTTCATTTCATGTCGTGTCCCAGAGTTTTGTTTTCATTACTTTGATGTGATGTTGTGTCATGGAACGACATTTAGCCCAATGGGATCCAAGGGTATCTGCCCAAACAAGAACTGATTTGTTAGATAGTGCAATCGTCTGTTTTCTCTATTTCGATCAAAATTGTGTTATTAAGAACTAGTATCTGTCAAAGTCGATTGTCTCCATGTCTCTATACATGGCTGAACTATTGTATATTGAGACAGTCTAGAAAATATGGACATATAAATGTAACTGACAATTGGTGGAAGATGATTTGACAGCCACTATATTACACTTGAGCCAGGCAACACTCCAATTACACATGTTGTCATTTAAACCATTTGCAAAAATCCATTTTTGAAAATTGATATATTTTCTGTGAACTCGTCCGCTTATTGATGATTCCAACCTCACGAAATATATTCTTAACAATTCGTTTAGTTTTGTGTCTCACAGCTGACAAATTCAATTCCACTTTAAATTGATTTAGATCAGTATAACCAGAATTTTAGAGTGTTTTGCGAAACGTCAATGTACACACGGCGACTATGATACCATTTTCTTCATTTCTGTCCATGCCGTGTCAAGTCCTTGAAGGAAACTTATGTCTTGTTATGTGCTCCTGCCAACCACGTTTCGTCACAAACAAAACTGTATATCATATTGGTACAAGGTATTATCCGAATTTGAAAAGCATAAAGTGCTGGTATACTACCTTCCGGATTTGAATATATCTCGAGGAACCTAACCATACTTCTCGATTGCCTTGACTCCAGAAGCGAATACTGACAGGATGCCGACTAGAATATAGCTGAGGGTGACCTCACACCATACACACCACATTGTTAAAAACTGAAATGATCACAATGATTTAACAACAACAGATCCAGATGAAAGTGAAGGCTATATCCGCTGGACAATGCTATAGAAAACTGATTTAACCCGAATCTACAAAGAAAAATTTATGAATCATGTGCTTATCGTGCCTATTTTGTGTACAGCATCCATGCAATGTTAAAGTTGTGCTAGAATTTGGTATCAGATTGTTTCGAACAGTTTTGGCCATATTTGACAAACGATGAAGGTTGTTGTTGTTGTTGTTGTCACAGTAGCTGTCATTTGTGACCTTTGATTATATGACCAACAGTATCCACAAGTGGTATCCTCAACATATTTACTCAATATGTTGACAATGATTCATTGATAAGAGACAAATGAAGGTTCAGAATCAGTTGGAGTGAAAATGATTAATTTCGCAATATTCAACATGTTAACATGAAGGCTTATGATCTGATCCATAGTTTTTCAGTGAACTATGGTCCTTCGACATCAGGGATGCATTGGAAGATATGGTTCAGAAAGTTGTATAATAGCTTTAGGCGGTCTATAAACGTGTTATGAAATGTGAACCAGTCAACATGTAAAATGGTATTATTTAAAAGACTGACGACGCTACATTTTTGCATGCACAGAAAGAGACCAACCATACTTTAACGCACTATTCATAAAACTAATTTGTATGTTGATCAGAGATGCGGGAATTCAATAAGACAGTATGTGACACCTCAGTAATAGACGTTCAGATTGGGTGACTCTTGGTAATAGTCTTTGACATCCACTGGTCACCTCACCAGACACAGGAGGTCAGCTATCCAGACCAGGCATGCTAGATGTCACCTACATTATATGTTGTTCATGGGGATGAGGACCCACAGTCATCGAGTCAATAATCTTTCAAATTTCCATCCAAGTCTTTGCTGAAAGAACTTTTAAAAACATTTCCTTTTTCGAACATTTGAAAAGTGTGGAAACGGAAGGTGGCTGACCCATTTAATAACTAAGCGACATTTAATCTTAGTTCCTGCTTTCGTTGGGAGTGGTTTCCCCTTGTATGTATGCCACCTGGGGAAACCGTGGTTAACTTAAAGTAATGACTTCGTACCCCGCGGTTTAAAGATATCGTCGTCATAGATGTAGTATATTACGGGTGCCGCGTTAAACAATAAACACACTAAAACGATGCATGTCCAGATCAGAAGAAACTATCGCCCGTGTTACATTGTTTATCATTTAAAAATATGGAATAATGGAAGTTTGGTAATTGATTGCGTGCCATTATTCAGTCACCGGAACGTCTGATCCACCCGACCCAACTGATTATATTCATTAATTATATCAGCCAACCTTGCAAGACATATTAGGAAAAAGACATTACTACCTCTCGTACAGGTAGCTTCTTGATTTCTATATCCAGACAATGAAGTGAAAGACTGAAGAAGTTGGAGCTTGGCATGGAGCTTGGCATGAATCAGGAAAATATAGTTGCACCCAGCGCTTCGAGAATGCATCTTCTAGAAGGATGGCTGTTCCTAAAACTGACTTCCAAAACAAAGTACACCAAGAGGAGTTTGGGTGAGTGAATGACTAGAGTTTTACGCCGTTATTTTCCATCAATATCACGGCTGGTGACGAACAAACTATTTAGACACTATTCTACCCACCATCATCCTAATAGGTATTTGGACTACGTTCTTTATTAAGTAGAACGGGGAAATGTCATCGTGTTGACAGCGTGTAAAAGTGAACTGTTTTCGAACTGCGCCGAACTATTTCCAAGAGATTGAGAGTCGGTGACGATGATGGTGATCATTCCACCGGTATGGGTTCTTCAACAACACGAACATAAATGTTTTGCCATGGCCAGCTGGTTCTGATATAAATATGACTGATGTTACACATGTGTTTTGACACTGGCAACATAAATGATCACATCTTAATGTCATTCCTATATTCTGAAGTTTCTGGTACTGTTCAGTGATGGTTTTTTTCACATGATGCAAAATGCCACTGTCATGCCACTGTCAAGGCAGTCAACTATAACAAAAAGAGGGCATTCGTGAGAGCACTGACTTCTAACAGGACTGTAATGTATTGCTGTCACCACTCATTTGGATCCATTGTTTCACCTTTTCAAATTGCATGAATAATTTCGACAGTCGATTGTGCAGTTTGTAGATCATGAGCATGTTTTTTTTTATGAATCACTATCAGATAGTGATGATGCCAGGTGTTCTCGAAAAGTTGAACTAAACGTTGAAGTTAAGTAATCATTATTTCTATTTCATTGGTATTTTCAATTGATAATCAGTGAAATTTGCATACCTGGAGGACATGAATTCCATAAATCGTCATTCGCATTACAAAGAAATGTAATTCGCTGTTGTTTGCATTCTTTTGCACAGGTCGAGTAACCAAAAGAGAATCTCTATTTTGGACCATCTCAGTTAATTCAGTTTCTATCTGAGGAAACAATTTGATTCTGGGGGATACAAATTGACGTTCATTCGTGTCCCAGAGTTTTGTTTTCTATGATGTGATGTTGTGTCATGGAACGACATTTAGCCCAATGGGATCCAAGGGTATCTGCCCAAATAAGAACTGATTTTTTAGAGAGTGCAATCGTCTGTTTTCTCTGTTTCGATCAAAATTGTGTTATTAAGAACTAGTATCTGTCAAAGTCGATTGTCTCCGTGTCTCTATACATGGCTGAACTATTGTATATTGAGACAGTCTAGAAAATATGGACATATAAATGTAACTGACAATTGGTGGAAGATGATTTGACAGCCACTATATTACACTTGAGCCAGGCAACACTCCAATTACACATGACGTCAGTTAAACCATTTGCGAAAATCCATTGTTTTGCATATGAAATTGACATATTTTCTGTGAACTCGTCCACTTATTGATGATTCCAACCTCACGAAATATATTCTTAAAAATTCGTTTAGTTTTGTGTCTCCCAGCTGACAAATTCAATTCCACTATAAAAAAGATTTAGATCAGTATCACCAGAATTTTAGAGTGTTTAACGAAAGGTCAATGTACACACGGCGACTATGATACCATTTTCTTCATTTCTGTCCATGCCGTGTCAAGTCCTTGAAGGAAACTTATGTCTTGTTATGTGTTCCTGCCAACAACGTTTCGTCACAAACAAAACTGTATATCATATTGGTCCAAGGTATTATCCGAATTTGAAAAGCATAAAGTGCTGGTATACTACCTTCCGGATTTGAATATTTCTCCAGGAACCTAACCATACCTCTTGATTGCCTTGACTCCAGAAGCGAATACTGACAGGATGCCGACTAGAATATAGCTGAGGGTGACCTCACACCATACACACCACATTGTTAAAAACTGAAATGATCACAATGATTTAACAACAACAGATCCAGATGAAAGTGAAGGCTATATCCGCTGGACAATGCTATAGAAAACTGATTAAACCCGAATCTACAAAGTAAAATTGATGAATCATGTGCTCTTCCTGCCTATTTTGTGTACAGCACCCATGCAATGTTAAAGTTGTGTTAGAATGTGGTATCAGATTGTTTCGAACAGTTTTGGCCATATTTAACAAACGATGAAGGTTGTTGTTGTTGTTGTTGTCACAGTAGCTGTCATCTGTGACCTTTGATTATATGACCAACAGTATCCACAAGTGGTATCCTCAACATATTTACTGACAATGATTCATTGATAAGAGACAAATGAAGGTTCAGAATCAGTTGGAGTGAAAATGATTAATTTCGCAATATTCAACATGTTAACATGAAGGCTTATGATCTGATCCATATCTGTCTGTGAACTATGGTCCTTCGACATCAGGGATGCATTGGAAGATATGGTTCAGAAAGTTGTATAATAGCTTTAAGAGGTCCATAAACGAGTTATGAAATGTGAACCAGTTAACATGTAAAATGGTATTATTTAAAAGACTGACGACGCTACATTTTTGCATGTACAGAAAGAGACCAACCATACTTTAACGCACTATTCATAAAACTAATTTGAATGTTGATCAGAGATAGGGGAACTCAATAAGACAGTCTGTGACACCTCAGTAATAGACGTTCAGATTGGGTGACTCTTGGTAATAGTCTTTGACATCCACTGGTCACCTCACCAGACACAGGTCAGCTATCCAGACCAGGCATGCTAGATGTCACCTACATTATATGTTGTTCATGGGGATGAGGACCCACAGTCATCGAGTCAATAATCTTTCAAATTTCCATCCAAGTCTTTGCTGAAAGAACTTTCAAAAACATTTCCATTTTCGAACATTTGAAAAGTGTGGAAACGGAAGGTGGCTGACCCATTTAATAACTAAGCGGCATTTAATCTAAGTTCCTGCTTTTGTTGGGAGTGGTTTCCCTTTGCATGTATGCGACCGCCCTGGTGAAACCGTGGTTAACTTTAAGTAATAACTTCGTACCCCGCAGTTTGAAGATATCGTCGTCATAGATGTAGTATATTACTGGTGCCGCGTTAAACAATAAACACACTAAAACGATGCATGTCCAGATCAGAAGAAACTATCGCCCGTGTTACATTGTTTATCATTTAAAATACGGAAAAATGGAAGTTTGGTAATTGATTGTGTGCCATTATTCAGTCACCGGAACGTCTGATCCACCCGACCCAACTGATTATATTCATTATCCAGACAATGAAGTGAAAGACTGAAGAAGTTGTAAAGGTTGTAAAAAATATTCTTTTTTTTCATTTTTCCAATCAACGTTTAATGTATATACTTGAAGTCGCAATGCAAGAGCTGAGGTTAATGAACTACGAGACGAACAAGTACTCGTCATGAGACACGGGTATCATGTATCCAGGAGAAGCTTGGAGTTCCTTTAATTAACGGCCCGATTTTAGACTGATCTCCACATTCAATTTAGCTCATTGCAGTCTCACACAGTTCCTTCCTAGACACTGTATAATTAACGTGCTTGTTTCAGACATCAAGCAAATGATTCCTCCCAACTGAGAGGCTGGTGGCGTGACTGAGTGTGTCAAAACAGTTAATCTCCCGCAGATGGGTTGGCATGTATAATAGTTTCAGAAATGTGGGAGTTTCAATGTGAAGATGAATCTACAAGATGAACTGCAAAGCAAGAAACACTGATAAAAGAATGAACGTCATATGTATGGCCGGAAGACAAAATATATTCTTGAAATATTTCATGTTGATGAACTGTTGGATGTTATCATGATTGATCATCATCGTACCCATGACTTAAAATTACTTTAAAGAAACAATGACATTTTGTCACCCATTCACCAACTTGGTTACATATTATCTATTTACAACTTTTTACTTTAATAATTCTGTTTTAAAACAGAATCAGACGCCAGCGCATATGCTCGAGGGGAGACATAGTATGACAAGTTTAAAAGTAGCATCCAATATGGATCATCCAATCTGTTATGGACAATTTCTTTAAAAACATGAACGAAAAAAGACCATGTTGTTCTTTGCTGACTCCACTTGATATGATAATATGTTTCTATCTATTCGACTCCTGTCGTCTTTCAATGTTGCCTTCCTTTTCAAAAGTATAATAATACACACTTAGTAATAACAGTTTTTCAGAACAAAGCGCTCCCTTGCCTATATTTATATCCAGCATAATGTTTTTTCATGATTCATGATCATGTAATTACACTGACAGGTTTAGCTTGGGGAGTATTTAGTTCACGTTACACGAAGGATAACTGTTGAATTTAGTCATATGGAGTCCATATATGCAGCCTTGGGAGTTTCATACAAAGAGGCCCAAGGGATCACCTTTTTCTGCATCGAATGATTTAATGTGGAACATAACAAAGCATGTTCCAAGAACATAAATGCGAATTATGAATAATGTAGCACTAAATATGAATCATGGGAATTGAAATCAACTGAGCGCACAGAAAACAACAACAGGTAGGTCCAGTTGGAGGATTCAACAGAATTTGTAATTGTACCATAATGTTTAACTGAAGGCTGAACAAATTTAATGAGAACCATAAAAGAGAAGTTGGATAATGGATCTTTATGAGCAGGTGATTTTGATTATGGAAACCCAGTTTTAGTTATTGCATTCTTCTGCAGTCTAGTGCGTGGATCGTTTTCCAAAAAGTAAAGGTTCTAAAGATGGCTATTGTTGAGTATCATAAACTGCAACGTTGAATTTAGATGGCCTAGGACTAAACGTTAGCACAGGCGGTCTGTGAAATCAGATTACAATTAGTAAATACTCTTCATGGGTATGGATATCCAAAGACAGTGACAAAATCAATAAATTCCCTAATATTATGTATAAACCGTCGTCTCTAAAATTTAGCAATACTATATCTATCGCCAAATCATCTATTGTAATATGTCAGTCTATATACAAGAATTTCTAAGCATTAGAAAATAGAAGAAAAAAGTCACTGCATGTGCAGATGTGCACATGCATCAGTTATGAAAATGAACCCTGGGTCTTCACACATGGACAAAAGCATTTTTCTGAGAGCTTTTATGCAAATATTGTCAATGACGTAAGCTATTTTGAAAAACATTCAGACTAAGAACTAATTACAAAAATCAAATATTATATCCATCTTATATTTTCAATCCCTCATTTATTCTTTCATCAATCGTGAATGGGACTTGTCTATAAAAATGTGTTTCTTGCGATTGTTGAAAGGATTTCGTTACTTTATTCTGCAGATGTTTGATTTCAGCTAATCGTAAATTACTACTACTTTCATTTTTAAATGTGAGCATTATACATAATTAGACCTAAACGAGATTTGAGAACCTATCCTTGAATCCAGCGGTAAATGGAATCTGGAACTATGGTGAATGCTACAAGCAAACTGACATAATTGTCATTTTAAAAAGTTAAATAGGCTACATAATTACATCTGAATGAGATTTGAGAATCTGTCCTTGAATCAAACGCATATTTCTACCAACTCTCAAGGAATTCGCGTTGAACAAAAGGTTCAGTTCACTACGACCTCAATTTAGACGCCTATCTCAAGTACACGAATGTCAGTAACAACGGGTTAAAGGAACTAGTAAAGGCGCATTCAGGAAATGGCGTCACATATTTCATGTATTTAACCCTCAAAGAAACTTCAGAAGAATTTGATTCATATTCAAACCAGGAAATAATTTTGCATTGTTTATGCATGTTGATTCAGTGTCTTGTCCTATTCAACTCTAATGGTTCTAAGAACGGTTTCTCATGGTAATAAACATGTAGAGTATACCGTAACATTTTGATAATATACGACAAGCACCATACGCATTCTTATGACACTAAACGAAAATCAATTTCCTCTACAGACAAATACACGTTTATTAACAGGCGTGGGACATTAAAATACAATATTGACAAAGAATTTGTTAGAAAATATATCACCGTTGTATTCACTATTTACTGAAAAAGGATTACATGCTACGTCAGAAAGGTATTCTATTCCACGTAAGAATCAGTAAGATATCAGTTCTTGTGACATAACGTAGCAAGAAGCCGTTTCTAAGGCATTGTGAAATTGTTGAAACACAATAATGTTTTAGTTTGTGCACGATCCTATTAGTAAGCATATAACATGAGGTCTTATTGGATCTACTTTTAAAGTCAATATAAAAATATGTTATAAACTATTGACGTCAACGCAAATCAAGAATTGAAAAACCAGCATGAGCTATGATTACATAGCGAACGATTCAGGATATACACTGCTTAGCAAACCGTAACCTGGAATTCTCAGTTCCCTGTAATCAGTACGATCTGGTAACTATCTGAACTAAAGAATGTTGGGGAGAAACTCACACCCAACCTTCAGACACACTGATCAACCTTTAATCTGGTTGTTCCAAGACCTGTTGCTGAAATTACGTTTCATTGATGGTCAAGTGCATCGCGAGACAGTTCCGTGTCTGTCTGGATACCCGAAGTACCATGAACCTCGGGAAAAGTTTTAATTTCCCCCAAATAATGGCAGTTCTTTCGTCAGATCTTCACGATCAATTAAGTGCATCTCAGTAGCACATCGTCCCATCCTAGACATTGTTTAATTAAAACGCTTGTTTTATACAGATAAGTTAGCGATTGGTCGCACCCATCGTGTCAATTGCGTGACCGTTAGTTGGAAGTTTTAGTTAATTTGGGTTCAGGATATTGAGATAAAAGTTCAAGGAGTTGTCTTTCAGAATACCTGATTGTAGGAAAAGATCACATGCATCAAACTGTTCCTGAAATAGTTTTTTTTTATCTCACGCTACGTTATCTTAGCCCTTGATTTCTTAATGCTTATTTACATTCGTTACCGCTGCTGTGAGATTAGTTCATAATTAAAACCATTGGGCGTGGACATGAGGTGCGGTTGGATTGTTGATAAACACGACACAAACTGCACATAATATTGTTAATTTCACATCTGCGATTTTAGTGAATTAACTACTTAATTCAACACTGAAAACAAACTTAAAGAGCAAAGATAAAATGTTCTAAGGTTTCAGAGGAATCTTTTAAATAGTGAATATTGCCTCAGGATTTAACCAGCAGTTAAATGCATACACATTCTCCGAATAGTTTGAATGTAGTGAGTGGAGGTTGTTTTAAGACGCTTTTAGCAATATTCAAGCAATATCGGGACACACTGTACACATTGTACACACGTGAGGAATCGAACCCAGGTATCTGCATGACACGCAAACGCTCTATCAACTGGGCCTCCCTACCACCCAGAAAACCTAAAGTTTATCTGAGTGTACTTGATTCAAGTACATAGGTTAAAAAGTGACGTTACAGTATGTATAATGGACACGTTTAATCCATGATGTCTACATACTGACTGAACGAAACGTACCCGAGTTGTTGTTTTCCCTTAATCATTTACATACAGATGATTAAACAATTTCAATTCTTAATGTGTGAACATCGATTGTCCTGCTAGGGATGAACTGACGAACGTGCTTGTAAATTTCCGTTCTATGGAGACCCCAAATGATGTTTATCAGCTGCGAATCGATCGTTTTTGTATGTCGACAAGTTTCTGGACGTTTCTAATGCGTTCGTCTACTTTATGAGTTATACATTGTACATCACTATTACTTTCATCCTACACTTTGGACTGTGAATATGCAACATAGCTCCGTACAAATGAGACTCGGATTAATCCTTGAATTAAGCAGTAATTTGATAAATGTGCCATGTAATTGTTCAGAATACATCGGCGAATAATTTTACGGCGAGGTGGCGCCAACGCTATTTATTTCGTGTTAATAGAATGTTTCAATTCCCAGAATATATCTAACTATCGCAGATCGTCGTCCAAGTTAATTTCCATGTTTGTTTCATGAATATATATGGATCTCAATACGATACTGAAGGCTATTTGAGCTAGGGTAAGTTCCCTGGATAGAGCGTTGTATGTTTCATGTATTTGAAACAACTGCTATCGATTTTACCCATATCAAATACATATTTAACCTATATTCATGATACAGCCCGAATTCTTTGTCTGGAATTTGATTCCTTCATTACCAAAATACTGAAGTCGTTTACGTTTTTTGAGGATGAGGATAATGTCAGAAGAAAACTATAAAAGCTCTAAAGACGTACCACCATTTCTTGTGTCCCCCGCCGTGATATTGCTGGAATACTGCTAAAAGTGGCGTAAAACCCAACTCACTCACTCTCTCACTAAAGACGTACCCCACCATGATTAGATAGATGTAGAGTCATTACTGTGGACACGCTAAACCAGTGTAGTAGCTCATGTTATAGCGATACCATGCATAGCTGTCCCAAAGGCAATCACAGAACGTCAGGAAGTTGTCAGCGACCCACTATTGTCAGTGAGTGAGTGAGGTTAGTTTTACGCCGCACTCCGCAATATTCTAGCTATATGGCGGCGGTCTGTACATAATCGAGTCAGGAACAGCATGAGCATCGATCTGCGCAATTGGGAACTGATGACATGTGTCAACCAAGTCAGCAAGCCTGACCACCCATCCTTCTTAGGTCTCTACCCTCTGAGGATATGATGTAGGATCTGGGTGACTGATCTAGTTGTTTTACCAACCCAAGTCTGTCAAATCCATTTTCTGTAAAGATTCTGACTTTGTCACCAGGTTTAAGTGGTGGCAGTAGTTTAGCTGTCTTGTCGAAATACTGTTTTTATTGACCTCTCAGCTCCTCAAGCCGTTTGTGAACAATGGATGGTTTTCGGACAACAGGTGTAAATAGCTTGGATGACATAGCTGTTTCAGTTTTGGTTCTGCGTGACATGAGTCGTTGTGCCGGCGACCCTAGGACTTGATCTCTTGGTGTACTTCTCTGGTTAAGCAAGGCAAGGAATGGGTCACTCCCATCTCGACTTGATTTTTCCAAAATTCTCTTTGCAGACTGCACTGCCTTTTCAGCAAGTCCATTGCTCTGTGGATATCCTGGACTGCTGGTTTTATGTGTGAATTCCCAGGTTTGAGCAAAAATGGCAAATTCACGTGAAGAAAACTGGGGTCCATTGCCTGACAGGAGAGTGTCTGGCACACCGAATCTTGCAAAGTGCCCTTTTAGTTTTCTTATCACATCATTGGAAGTTGTTGTAGTTAGAGTGTTAATTTCTATCCAGCTGGAGTATGAATCCACTAGTACGAGGTATTCAGCTGAATTCCAGGTAAATATATCTGTGGCAAGTATTTGCCAAGGTCTGGTTGGAATATCTCGACACTTTAGAGGTTCTTTCTGCTGTTGAGGTTTACAGCTGTTACATACTGCACATTCATCTGCCCACTGTTAAATATCAGAGAGTTCATGTTGCACCAAAACAGAAAGTCTCTTGCTCTTCTTTTACAAAGCTCAGCATTGAGGTGTCCTTGATGAATATGTTGCATATAGTCACGCCGCAGGGATGTAGGGACAATGACTTTGTCTCCTTTGAATAGTATACCGTCAGATTCTGTGATTTCATCTCTGAAAGTGTAATATTTCATTGATTCTGTGTGCACATCGAGGCCAGCCACGTTTCACATACTGGCGAATTAGTACAAGTTCTGGGTCACAGGCAGTTTCTGCTTTGAGTTGCTCACTTCTAGCATCTGTCATGGGTACAACTGTCATTACCTCGAATTCTTCATAGTCAGGAATGTTTGAATCACCTTTCATGAAGGCTATTGACAATGTGTCCGCCACATGAAGTTCTTCACCCTTATTGTAGACTAACTTCAGATTGTACTGTTGAAGATGCAGAAGCATTCTTTGCAGTCGTGCTGGTGCAGCAAAATGTGCTTTTTCTTATATGCTGATCAATGGCTGATGATCAGACTCCACTGTGACTTCTTTCCCAAGTATATAATCGTGGAACTTCTCACACGCAGATACAATGGCCAAGAGTTCTTTTTCGATTTGCGCGTAGTTCACTTGTGTATTCGTCATAGCCCGTGAGGCATAAGCAATTGGACGACTGCTTTGGAGTATAGCCGCCCCAAGTCCATTCTTCGAGGCATCACAGGTTAGAGTGATGGGCTTGTTGACATCGTAGTACTGTAGAGCGCTGGGTTCACAAATGTTTCTCTTTATACCATCCAATGCTTGTTTTGAGTATAATTCCAGTGCCACTGAACGTCGCTTTGAAGCAGTTCTCTCAGAGGTGCCGCTTTCTCACTTAGATGAGGAATAAACTTGTCAAGATATGTAACCATACCCAGAAATCGTCTAAGCGATGGGACATCTTCTGGAGTGGGCATTTCAAAGATCGCTGTGACCTTCTCTGGGTCGGGTTTGACTCCTTGATCAGTTAAGAATGTCCAACGTAACTGACTTCTTTTACTTTAAAGTGAAATTTGCCCTTGTGGAATTTCAGTCCTATTTCAGCAGCTCTGTCAAACACTTTAATGGCATTTTTGTCGTGCTTTTCATCATTTTCACCCCATATTATGATGTCATCAATGATGCTCTCACATGGGTAACCACTAAAAAGCATGTCCATGTTCTTCTGGAACACCTCGCTTGCAGAGGTGATGCCACACGGCATACGCAAGTAACGGTATCTGCCAAATGGGATGTTGAAGGTGGTAAGTAGTGAAGTCTCATACGTCAAAGGTATCTGCCAAAACCCTTTTGAGGCATCCATTTTGGTGAATATCTTTGCTGATGCCATTCTGGACACTATTTCTTCTATTGTTTTCATTGGGTAGTGTTGTCTCTTCAATGCACGGTTTAGATCTTTCGGGTCTATACATATCCGTACACTGTCCGAACCCTTTTTCTTTGCCACTACCATCACTGACACCCAGTCAGTTGGTTCGTTCACTGGAGCTATCACTCCATCTTCAACCATCTTATTTAATTCTTCTTTGATCTTCTGTCTCATGGGTGCAGGAACTCGACGTGCAGGTTTGACCACAGGGGATACATCAGGATCCAGTTGTGCATGATATGATACAGGTAAGTTTCTCATTTTACCATCAAACAATTTGGGGTATTTATCAACAATGTCCTGTTTTGTCATTCTTGTTTTAGATGCCAAATGATGTATATCAAGTTTCACCATGCCCAGAGCAATGCTGTCTTGAATGCCGAGGATGGGTTTCACTGGACTGTCAATGATGTGGAAGACTAGTTTGTGCAGCTTGTTCTTCAAGTGAATATCCATGTTGCATGTGCCCAAAGTCATCATAGTGTCACCACTGTAAGCTACTAGTTTCACTGCTCCTGATCTTGAAATCAGTTCCTTGTCTCTCACTTGCTTGAATGTGTCATCTTTGAGGTCGTTGGTGTGTTATTGATCGTTATTGTTGCAAGTGCTTCTGATGGAATGTTGTCTATACCATCTATCTCTATGGTGTCACTGAACAAGCACTCATTTTCATCATCTTCGTACCAGTCGTCTTGAGTTTCTTGATTGCAGGCTGGCTGCAGATCATGAATAGTTTGTGATCCCTTATACTTTGGTTGTCTGGATCTTGTATGCAATCTTCCCTTGCCTCTTGAATTAGATTTCCACATGGGGTTTCCATTGGCACTGTCATTACGTGTGTACTTGCCAGCGGGACTGGACCTACTAAGTGACAGGAAGTGGTTGAAATTATTGCATCTGTGGCACCTTTTTCCGAAGGCTTGGCACTGGCCATGTAAGTGTTTGCGTCCACAATATCTGCAGTCACTCATATCTGTGCTTCCATGTACTGGACTTGATTTACAGGTTTGACTTACAAAGTCAACTTCTGTCAATGTCTGTGTAATTTCTTGTACCCCTTTTTCTGATAGTTCATTGACATTACACAACTGCACAGCTTTGCTTAATGTTAAGTCTGTCTCTTTCAATAGCAACTTCCTCAATATCTGACGCTATTCCACACACAATTCTATCTCTAAGCATACCTTCTTTCAGAACTCCCATAAATATTAGCTTTGGCGCGTAAGTTCGTGTAAAACGCAACTTCTGTCAATTTCTGTGTAATTTCTTGTACCCCTTTTTCTGATAGTTCATTGACATTACACAACTGCACAGCTTTGCTTAATGTTAAGTCTGTCTCTTTCAATAGCAACTTCCTCAATATCTGACGCTATTCCACACACAATTCTATCTCTAAGCATACCTTCTTTCAGAACTCCCATAAATATTAGCTTTGGCGCGTAAGTTCGTGTAAAACGTCTGAAAACTCTCACCTTTCACTTGTGAACGAGTGTTGAACTTGAATCTTTCAATTGTCGTGTTTGTGGCAAGCAAATTTCTTCAAATTTCTTTTTCAAGCATTTGTAAGATTCTTTCGATTCATCCCAACTATAAACAAACGTCTTTTCTTTCTCTGTTGCCTGTTTTCCAGCGATGTTCAAAAACACATACGACCTGGCCTTATCCGCATGTGCTGCTTCCACGAATATGGAGAATTCTAGTTCGAATTGTCGCCAGTTGTCTGCGACGTCTCCTTCGAAGGATAATGGTGCAGGTTTATTGAATGCTTCCGCCATCCCACTTCTGACACCATGTAAGTTACTGTGTCAACTTTGACAAGAATATCAGGAAGAGTGAACTTCTGAATAAACTGTTTAATGCTCCGTATGGTCCACACACAATCATCAACATGTGCTCTTTCATAGCCAGGCGGGCTTTCCCCGCACGTGCGCTCGTGAGCCATGGAAGAGAGATAACTCTGTCACTCATTAGAAACCAACCACTAGTCAAATTTACAGCGTGTAAAAGTGAACTGTTTCCGAACTGCGCCGAACTATTTCCAAGAAATTGAGAGGCGGTGACGATCATGGTGATCATTCCCCCAGTATCGGTTCTTCAACAACACGAACATAAATGTTTTGCCATGGCCAGCTGGTTCTGATATAAATATGTCTGATGTTACAAATGTGTCTTGACACTGGCAACATAAATGATCACATCTTAATGTCATTCCTATCTCCTGAAGTTTCTGGTACTGTTCAGTGAATTTTTTTTCACATGATGCAAAATGCCACTCTCGTGTAATATGTCTGTAACATGTTTTCGGTTCGTTTCAATCGTCCATCAACGTTTTCGTGTATTTTCTTTTGCACGTCAGTACAGAGATGTGCTTGTCGAAAAATAGGCTCACTCAAGGCAGTCAACTATAACAAAAAAAGGTCATTCTTCAGTGCACTGACTTTTAACATGACTGTAATGTATTGCTGTCACCACTCATTTGGATCCATTGTTTCACCTTTTCAGATTGCATGAATAATTTCGACAGTCGATTGCCCAGTTTGTAGATCATGAGAATGTTTTTATGAAACACTATCAGATAGTGATGATGCCAGGTGTTCTCGAAAATTTGAATAAAACGTTGAAGTTAAGTAATCATTTTTTTCCATTTCATTGGTATTTTCAGTTGATAATCAGTGAAATGTGCATACCTGGAGGACATGAAATCCATAAATCGTCATTCACATCACAAAGAAATGAATTCGCTGTCATTTGCATTCTTTTGCACAGGTCGCGTAACAAAAAGAGTATTTTGGACCATCTCAGTTTATTCAATTTCTATCTGAGGAAACAATTTGATTCTGGGGAATAAAAATTGACATTCATTTAATGTCGTGTCCCAGAGTTTTGTTTTCATTACTTTGATGTGATGTTGTGTCATGGAACGACATTTAGCCCAATGGGATCCAAGGGTATCTGCCCAAACAAGAACTGATTTGTTAGATAGTGCAATCGTCTGTTTTCTCTATTTCGATCAAAATTGTCTTATTAAGAACTAGTATCTGTCAAAGTCGATTGTCTCCGTGTCTCTATACATGGCTGAACTATTGTATATTGAGACAGTCTAGAAAATATGGACATATAATTGTAACTGACAATTGGTGGAAGACGATTTGATAGCCACTATGTTACACTTGAGCCAGGCAACACTCCAATTACGCATGGCGTCAGTTAAACAATTTGCGAACATCCATTTTTTTGCCGAAGAAATTGACACATTTTCTGTGAACTCGTCCATTTATTGATGATTCCAACCTCACGAAAGATATTCTTAACAATTCGTTTAGTTTTGTGTCTCCCAACTGACAAATTCAATTCCACTTTAAATTGATTTAGATCAGTATCACCAGAATTTCGTGTGTTGCAATATTATCAATCCAGTTTTGCAATGTTTCCTTATATGTTTCACCATTTTATACTTTTGTAGTTTCAGGTGTCAAGCCTCCATTAAGATATATTCAATGGTTTATTGCTGATGGCATTTACAAATTCCTTTCGAGCATGTTTCAATCGATTATAGTTCCTTTACTGCTTTGAAAAAACATATGCAATATTTTAGAGTGCTTCACGTTTTACGAAACGTCAATGTACACACGGCGACTATGATACCATTTTCTTCATTTCTGTCCATGCCATGTCAAGTCTTTGAAGGAGACTTATTTCCTGTTATGAGTTCCTGCAAATCACGTTTCGTCACAAACAAAACTGTATATCATATTGGTCCAAGGTATTATCCGAATTTGAAAAGCATAAAGTGCTGGTATACTACCTTCCGGATTAGAATATTTCTCCAGGAACCTAACCATACCTCTTGATTGCCTTGACTCCAGAAGCGAATACTGACAGGATGCCGACTAGAATATAGCTGAGGGTGACCTCACACCATACACACCACATTGTTAAAAACTGAAATGATCACAATGACTTAACAACAACAGATGCAAATGAAAGTGAAGGCTGTATCCGCTGGACAATGCTATAGAAAACTGATTAAACCCGAATCTACAAAGGAAAATTTATGAATCATGTGCATCTTCGTGCTTATTTTGTGTACAGCACTCATGCAATGTTAAAGTTGTGTTAGAATGTGGTATCAGACTGTTTCGAACAGTTTTTGGCCATATTTGATAAACGATGAAGGTTGTTGTTGTTGTCACAGTAGCTGTCATCTGTGACCTTTGATTATATGACCAACAGTATCCACAAGTGGTATCCCCAACATATTTACTGACAATGATTCATTGATAAGAGACAAATGAAGGTTCAGAGTCAGATGGAGTGAAAATGATTAATTTCGCAATATTCAACATGTTAACATGAAGGCTTATGATCTGATCCATAGTTTGTCAGTGAATTATGGTCCTTCGACATCAGGGATGCATCGGAAGATATGGTTCAGAAAGTTGTATAATAGATTTAAGAGGTCCATAAACGTGTTATGAAATGTGATCCGGTCAACATGTAAAATGGTATTATTTAAAAGACTGACGACGCTACATTTTTGCATGCACAGACAGAGACCAACCATGCTTTAACGCACTATTCATAAAACTAATTTGTATGTTGATCAGAGATAGGGGAACTCAATAAGACAGTCTGTGACACCTCATTAATAGACGTTCAGATTGGGTGACTCTTGGTAATAGTCTTTGACATCCACTGGTCACCTCTCCAGACACAGGAGGTCAGCTATCCAGACCAGGCATGCTAGATGTCACCTACATTATGTTACTTGCCATCTACATTAGATGCTTTTTATCTTGAGCTGCAGAGTTTATCTCTTCTAACAGTAAAATCATGTTTCATCCATGACAATGAAGACTTGCTTTACATAAAAAAAACATGGATAACTTTGACAAGCCAATACAAGCTTATGAACTATTGATAAACTTTAAGATTGCGATCTTGAGCATTGGCTACAATCACCATACCTCCACAACGAGATTGTTTTGGTAAAGATAATTTAAGTCCCCGAATCATCTTGACAAAATGGCAAAATGTGGTGCCTGTGACACAAAAGGAATCGGCTTTATCTTCAAACATTTACATCAACTACTGGGCAAATGAAATCAGCAATTCGACAATTCCCCATGTTGTTAATGATGATGATGACCCACAGTCATCCAGTCAATAATCTATCAAATTTCCATCCAAGTCTTTGATGAAAGAACTTTTAAAAATGTTTCCTTTTTCGAACATTTGAAAAGTGTGGAAACGGAAGGTGGCTGACCCATTTAATGACTAAGCGACATTTAATCTAAGTTCCTGCTGTTGTTGGGAGTGGTTTCCCTTTGTATGTATGCCACCTGGGGAAACTGTGCTTAACTTAAAGTAATGTTAAAAACGACCAAGTCTGCGTTTATTTCTTCTTGATCCGAATTGTGTTCATCCTTTTTGTCAGTATTTTCTAATTTTTTAACAAATAATCAATAGTTTGTGAAGCAGTAAACTGAAACCATGACTGTTTTTATAAGTTGTCCCGCCTTACACAAGGGGGAACGAAATCCTATGTCTTGAATGTTTCGCAAATACATTTGTGTATTCATTGTTTAAACAATGGCATACACTGATAATAACGACATGATGGAGATTGTGATATGTAACAAACAAATCGTGCTTGGAACATTACCGTATCAGTGTAAATTGACGGATTGATGTGCATACTGTTCCTGCGTTAAAATGGAGTTAAAACACCCTTGCGCCTCATTTTTAATCTATGCAATCACTATTGGTATATACTATCATCTATTCGTATTTATCGAAACTTGTAGGCAGGTGTAAAGTGTGAGATTACGCTGCCTCCATCACTGACGATTTCTGCTTAGATCAGTTTGCGCAAATGAACGGAGAAGTAAATATGTTAGTTGTGAAGTTAATTGTAATCACTTAAGATCCTTGTATTTGTCTTCTGTTCGAATATTAATACTGCTGAAACAATCAGAGAACATGAATGAGTAGGGCTGTTTTACGCTGCTTTAGCAATATTCAAGGAACATCACAGCAGGGGACACCGGAAACGGACTGAACACATGGCAACCACATGGGGAATCGAACTCTGGTATTCGGCGTGACGAGCGAACCTTTTAAACGTCAGAATCACAGTAAGAGTGAAGTAATTGATGTTATTTATATAAAGAAATCGAATCAACAAATACAGATGTGCAAAATGAAAACAACCCAGTGTTAGAGAATAGAATGTTTGTTTAAATGTTCATCATATATGTCACCGTGGGCTTTAGTTAGATCGACTTCCATGAGGCTTGCAATATTTGGCTGGAAGCATTTTGGCACTTCAGACGAAGCTCGTGCTTCCAACACTGAAACAGAACCCACGGCTAGAAGGATCGTTTGGCATTTAAACTCCTCGTGTTTTGCATGTGACCAGTGTGCAGTGGCTTCAACAGAAATCACATTTTCAACTCACAGGATCTTGATTCCTTTTTCGATAGCATTTTATCTTTAAAAACAAAATGTTTAACCAGATGATGTATGTTCCTCAAAGCTCTAATTATAAAACGTAGCAGGTTCCAAATTAGATTTAAATAAAGCATTGTTCATCTCTTGCAAACCCAAATTAAGCGTGGAATGAATTCAGAGCTTTTGAGGTTTCCACTTCAGAACTTGACGTTATACCGCAGCTGCAAATCTACACGACTGGCATGCTATGAACACTGAATTAATGTAAGGAAGATGTGAAATAGATTACTCTTAGGTGCAGGTTCAAAACATACTGAAACGTTCTGAAAACAATGCTGAATACCTCCTTATGCTCAACATATCTACAACTGATTCTTCACGCTACTTTCGCTTTACACAAGTTTTCAAGTCCTTTCATTTCGTTGGTGAGATCAATGTTTTATTAAAAAGGAAATCTATAATTCCTGGAAACGAACTACTGGTCTAATGAAGGTCGGTTCCATGGTTTCTTGAGACCCTTAAGTCACATCAGACAATAGTGTGTTTTAACCTTCAAAGGCATAATGTGCTTTTGACCTTAGTCACTCAGAATTCTTTCAAATCCAATGAAGAAAACTTTCAATATTCTATTTCTTTTTTAATCAGCCAATACACGAAATCAATTTCCCTCGATCGATTTGGGATCGGTATCGTCAGAGTTGCATGTACTGATGGTCAGATCGGTTTATCATCATCCGTGAAGCATTTTTACCTTCCCATTTCGACATTTTATTGTAGCTGCATGAATGAAGACACAAAATGTAACATTCTATCACTATATTTGATGAAACAACCCCTTTGAGAAAACTGTATTTGAAGGCATCAACATTTTGAGGTATACTATGTTCCATATGAGTCAAACGCACGAGGGTACATATATCGGAACGTGCATGAATAGTGAGTGAATGAGTAATATGGTTTTACGCCGTTTTTAGCAATATTCAAGCAATATCATGACAGGGGACAGCAGAAATGGGCTTCACACATTGTACCCATGTGGGGAATCGATCCCGGGTCTTCAGCGTGACGAGCGAACGCTTTAACCATTAGGTTACCCCACCGCCCTGCATGAATAGACTTTTCTCAAGTGGTTTGGTGTGTGATGGAGGCAATCCCTGTACACTGAATATCGATAAGATAAGGACATTTCCAGGATATCAATTCGCGGTGTTTCACCACACTGGGAATTGAAAAAGTACATGGAATAGATCCTTACTGCCAATTTCTAGTAGTTGGGATAAGGCGCATATATATTTTCAAAACCTTTTCGCAGTGGGCGTTTGAGAGAAAAACATATTCATTTCATGACAAATTGGTGAACAAGTACCATATTCCCCTTGTTACATGCAAGGTGAAAGCAATTATAGAGTTGTTGCCGCGTAACACACCTGGAACCCTTAAATCACATAAAATACGCACTTGTTGAAAACTTTCGTATGCCGGTCTAAATTTGAAATTTAATACATGACTCAAAATGTGACAACAGAATTTCATTAAATAACAAGTGGTTCTTAACCAGCTTTAGTGTAATCTATATATTCCTTTTTCAGATTTGAAGAGCATGTGTTTTATTATTATGCTTTCGCGTCAGCTATCTCCCATACTAGTATATTGCAATGTGAAGGTAATATCCAAAGCTGGTGGTTTTGTGACTGTCACGCCATGCAGACCGACGAGCTAGTTATTCTGATACTTCATGTCAATGCCTTAAGCGCCCTCATATTCGTGTCGCCATTAGTAGAGACCTAATATTAACAGTGGCTACTTTAAATCTTGCACCAACCAATCATTTTCAACTAACAGTGATGACACCAGCTGTTCTTAATGGTCTCCGAATACCGTTCCCAAAGTAATACATTTTGTGCCCGTTGTATATGTATGTTGCCTATGTTTCCATGACCTTCATTTTGTCACGGACGAGAGTATAATCTGAGTATTTAGGTTTAATAATATTATAATTTGGAAAGATGATTATCTTAAATATTTTAAAGGAAAGCATTATTCCTTTACATGGAACGTGTATAGAACATTGTCAGGCAAGAGAGGGACAACTTTATGTTAATATTGTAAATGATTTGAAACTGCTGCTATTCTTGCCTTCACTTTGTTCCTCGTGGGACATAGATATAAATACAGAAATACGCAAGCCGTGACACATTGGGACACTAAAGGTCAACTGTGTCATATACCTTATGGTATTTCTTTTGTCATATTTAATCATATACTCTCCTAAAAACAAAACGCATATAGGAATTTCAACTGTATTTTTATGTATATTTTGAAACATCTTGTAGGCGTTATGAGTCAATGAAATATAGCGAAATTGCACAGTGTGACTGGGAATGCAGACTTATCCGTCTTTGGCACCAACTCAAGGAAAGTCAGTTTGAGTGTCACATGGAGACGTGTGGTGGCGCTGAAGTCAATACCTCGTGTGACCACCGTGGGCATCCAGAACTGCACGGCATCGCCTCGGCATCGAACGAATAAGTCTCAGAATCTCGTGTTGCCCAATCGCAGCCCACTCTGCCTGTAGCGTCTGTGCGAGTTGCTGAAGTGTCTGGGGATGAGGGTTACGGCGTCGCACCCGTCTGTCCAGGGCATCCAACAGATGTTCGATCGGGTTTAAGTCCGGTGATCTTGAGGGCCAGGGGAGCACATTGATGTTTTGGTTCTGGAGGAAGTCTCTAGTGTGACGTGCTGTGTGGGGCCTGGCATTGTCCTGTTGAAACAACTCCCTCTGGCGATCAATGATTGGAAGGAGGTGTGTGCGTAGGATTTCGTCACAGTACCGTTGAGCTGTAAGGTTGCCCTGGCTCATCACCAAATCACTTCTCCTACGGCAGGTGATCGCTCCCCACATCATAACACTGCCCCGGCCGAATCTGTCCACCTGGGAACGCAAGCGTCGGCGAAACGTTCACGTCGACATCTGTACACCCGCATTCTTCCATCGCGTCGTTCCAATAGAAATCGTGATTAATCACTGAACCAGATTCTACGCCAATTCGGTAGGTTCAAGGCCTGAACGTGCACCATTGAACTCGATGTCGACGATGTTGTTGTCGAAGCACAGGGCCAAAATATGGTCTTCTGGCACGTAAACCAGCCTCTCTCAACCTGTTCCTGATGGTCTGTGCAGAAAGCCTCCTCAATCCGGGTATTTGTCGAGCGGTACTGGTCGCCGTAGCTGTTCAATGACGCTGGTGATGTACCCGGATGTAGCGATCCTGCGCCGCAGTGGTCGCTCGAGGTCGCCCACTTCGAGGGGCATCTGCTACCGCATTCTGCCGGCGATATCGCTCCCAGAGCCGTGAAATGGTGCTCTGGTGTCCATTCATGCGTCGGGCAACTGCACGTTGAGACTGGCCAGCTTCAAGCAAACCAATGGCGATATGACGGTTGGCTTCACTTAGACGTGGCATTTTGCGTTCGTCTACAATATTCCAAATACAGTGAATAATCGACAGACGGCGATCAACCTTTTATACCCATTATTGAGACTATCTGATCCCCAACTTTCACGTGCATTACATGTGAATTGTGTATTCTGTGACACTACACGCCGAAATTGAAAATCATGCTGTTAAATACGGGTATTTTACGGATGGTGCGTTTTGTTGTGATGTTTCAAAACATAAACACCATAGGACTCATAAACAGAGCAAAACCTTTTGTAAAATGAATCACGTTTTAATTCATTGCTACATGAAATTGCTATTTTCATGATGCGTTTCTTTTTTGGGAGAGTATAAACTACACCTACTGGTGTATACTGTCTTAGGCAGGATCTTTGCTCTCTTCATTCAATATACTTCAACAGTGCCATAAACTTCAGACAGGAACAAACATAAGAAAAGTGGTCTAGTCTGCAAGCAGTTTCCAATCTAACGCAAGACTGAAATATCTGCTTGGAAACTTGTGTATCATGAACCTTTAGAAAAAAATTAATTCCCTTCAATTGGAGGCAAGTCTCTTGCTGGATCCTCACATTCAATTTATCCCTTCTCAGTCTCACACCGTCCAGTTCTAGACAGTGTATAATTAACGTGCTTGTTTTAAACAAGCAGTAAACGATTCATTCCAACCGTCGTGTCATTCGCATGACCGATTGCGTCAAACCCGGGTTAATTTGGCTCCGTGTGGTTTGGCTAAAATTTAAAGCAGTGATTTTTTAAGCTGTGTGATTGAGCAAAAGGATTATTTGGCATGCATCTTCCTGACTTAGAGAAAATGTCATCTCTAAGCTTTCATTATCTCTTAACATTCCTGATTTTCTCAACGTATTTGCTGCTGCAGCGCTCTCCCAAATATAGCGAATAAAACTATTTTGATGATATCTCGCCTACAACTTGAGATTATAAAATAGTAATATCGGAGAAAAACATCAGTAGACCGATTCTTTAAATCAATTGTTTGAGATATAAATAACCAAACAGAAAACATACTTAGTATCTCCAGACATGTTCATAGAATCAAAACTACAAACCAAACATAATGAGTAATTTCTACTTTGATATAACGGACAAGGAGAATACAACATGAGTCATCGCCCAACATTGTTATTTTTTAATCTTCTACGCTGTCGAACAGCTGGAGGAAGAGAATATGACCCGAGTTTAAGTATATGTTAAAATGTATGTTTAATGAATTTTGTATGTACAGTAATTACACTGACGTAGGTATAAACTGACGTTTGATTATTGAGATGTTTCGTCAACTGGGATATAGGATGAGACGGAATTAGCTGATACCACACTGGTAGTAGTTCTTTTGAAGGAGGGCCAAGGTAACGAAAATAAGCAACTTTGATTATTCGTCTATCGGACAGAAAAAGTGTCCCGTCACAGCACATTGACACCATGCCATGAACTCACGTATGTGTGTCTTCTCGGTCAGTATTATTGTCATGTTACATCACGTTTCAATATATTTCAGTTCAGTTCATAATTATTGAGAACCCCATGAACATTACTAAAAAGCAAATAATGAGTGAATCTAAAATTACTCAGTATTCAATACTTGTACATACCCTGTGGATTTCTGCAGGTATGAAATTAGTATTTTATCAGATCCCGGTTACCTTCCATGCAGAGTCTAATACGGGTAGGCATCCTCCCTATCAGAGACGTTAGAGTTTCATGGGAGATACTGTCCCAATATCGCACTACCTCTCTCTTCATGTCTTCAAGTTTGGTGAGTCCCTTTTGGTTAACACTCTCCTTCATCATCCCCCAAATGTTCTCATAGTGATTCGGATCCGGGCTGTAGCTGGGAAATAAGGGCAAAGTCACATTTTTCTCTTGGAATCGCTGTTTAGAGTGCTTTGTCGTGTGTTTGGGGCCATTGTCTTGTTGCAAAATCCAGTCATTCCCATAAAAGACTCCTGCATTTGGAAGAAGAAAGTTCTCAAGAATATCTGTGTTCTGCTCACTAGTCAAAGTTCCCTCAAACACGCACAAAGGAGTCGTTCCCAGTTGCGACACTCAACCCCACAAATGAAACTTAGGACTGTATTTTCGGCCTTTGCTACGCCGGAGCTGAAGCAAATTTTGTCCACATCTTAACATTATATAGGGTACACCCAGATTGAACTTTCATCAGTGTAAATTATGTTGCTCCAGTCAAAGTTTTCATGGTCCTGACACCACAAAACACGGCTTTCCTTATGCTTGGCTTTCATGTCTGGAGTCGGCGTTCCTCTCTTTTTCTCCCATCCAAGATCAATTAAATTTCGTCTGATAGTGAATTTAGAAACACAAGGTGACCCTCTATTTAGCATCTCATACCTGATGTTGGATATACTTGCTCTTTTCATAGTTGAAGTCAAAATACCAAGTCTGACCCGATCTCCAAATTCCAGTTTTCATGGCCTCCCTGCTCCTTTCTTGTGTTCAATCCCAGCTCCACTCTCAATATTCTTCTTAACCCTGTACACAGTTGAAAGTGGTGTCTGCTCTTTCTGACTATATATGGACATCAGTGATACCTCCATTGTACAACTCTAAAATCAACCTTCTTTTCTCTTCAGCAGCCATTTTGTACATTGTTTTGGAAAATGTCGTCTGCTTAAATTTCAGGAGCGGTAACTCTAATCTGACATGTCTAGAAAGGTAAGAACAGTTGCCTCACTTGGACTGATAGCAGAATTTCATCATCAGTGCACCTCATGTCAAACTGACATGAAAAATTCTCAACAATTATGAACCGAACTATATATTCATTTGCACAGTAGATAAAATTTAGTTATTGTTTTGTCATATCCATATACTATGAGTAAGTGGTGTTTTTTTGCAAGTTGTCACTTGTATTATTCGACTCGACATTTCATCACAGAAACACAACCAAATAGAGCCTTGACATTTTCAATATACATATCTGATTAATTCAGAAGGATAATTCATATAGAAAATTAATCTTCAGTTACGTTGATGTGTATTCTATAGTATTCTATGTAACACTGTTACCCTGATTTCCATCACTTTGCTTCCCGGACCCGTGAAGATCCGGGTTAGAATTGGTCTTTAGTAACCTATGCTTGTCGTAAAAGGAGACTAACGTGATCCGGTGGTCAGGCTCACACATGTCATCGTATCCCAGTTGCGTAGATTGATGCTCATGCTGTTGATCCCTTGATTGTCTCATCCAGACTCGATTATTTACAGACCGCCTCCATATAGCTGGATTATTGTTCAGGGTGGTGTTAACCAACAAACCAGCCACTTTGCGTCCCCAATACATCATTGGATGACAAGACCGCCTCCGTGGCGTAGTGGTTAGAGCGTCCGCCCGGAGAGCGGAAATTGTCGCGGGTTCAATCCCCGACCGCGTCATACCAAAAAACGTTAAAATATGGTACTTGTTGGTCCCTGCCTGGCGCTCGGCATTAATGGGTACAACAAGGACTGGTCGGATCGGAGTCAGTATAATGTGTCTGAGTGGGGTATTCATGCTTCACTGCGGCATGGTATCTCAGTGGGCTAGCACTATAAAACCAGCTTAAGTCTGGGCTAGTACAGGCAGCCGCACATACACATACACACGCATGCACGTCGTCATATGAGCGAAATATTCTCAAGCACGACGTTAAACCCAATTTCACCTCACCTCACCTCACTCACTGAATGACAACCTTGTTTAAGGTTCAGAATGCATGTTTATGTTACAACAACGAACCAGCGCTGAAAATAACCTTTCCTGTTCCTTATATTAGTAGGTATTGGTCCACCATATAGTGGCAATTCCCGCATCTATCCCACGAAGAATGCATAGGAATTGCCCACACAGCACATCAACCCACTTGAGATATGATTTACATGACAAACCACTAACAGGTTGATGAAGCTACAGATCATGTCAGTAACCCATATAAATACTCAAACGGACATTTCAGTACTTTAGAAGAGGAAATTAAAAAGTGCCTCAGAGGAAATGCCCCATCAGATAAATGCTTGAAAATGTAAATTTCGAGTCTTGTTGCATGCAGCTACAAACGTAAAAACAAAATAAAAAGTCGGAAATGGGAAAATGAAAACCTTACAAGGATGATAACAAACTAGTGACATCCGTCCACCAACACACGCGATTCGGATCTTAAATCAATTCCAAGTAGAATTGAATTCGTGAGTGGAGGGACTACAAACAAAAACAATTTTTTAGAGTATCCTTCGTTGGGTTTGCGTGCAGTCTGTAAGAGAGGGAGGTGTATGGGAAAATGCTGATTTAGAAACTCAAATGTAACAAACAAATGTTTCTGTGTGGTGTAATAAAGTTTAGATACGATGCAAAATGGAACATGGCGTGAAGGACAATGATGACGTTAATTTGATCAGAAATTTATTTCAATGGAGACACGTTACTTCTTGTTATCAGATGGCCACTTGAAGAGACACAAATCACTTCGTCACATAGGTTTGCTTGTCATCTATGATCTTGGGTTTGAATCCATGGTTTCCCGGACAGTGTTTCACTAAAGCGGTAAAGTTCTGCAAAAATGTATATCAGTATGAACGTACAATGATTTCTGATGTCAATAACATATCGAATTTATCTGTTTTCATCTTGTAGGGTTCGATTAATCCACATTTCCATATCCGATTTTGAAAGATGACTTATATTAACGTGTCATGACTCTCAATGCAAAACGATATGGCTGAATTATTGCCGGTGGGACGTTAAATAATAACTCACTCACTCACTCACTCAATGCAAATATCAATTGTTTGAATGTGAAAATAATATACGACTTCACTCGACACTCTGGCAATTCTGTAACAAATGTGCTTCTTGAAGAGGGATACATAAATGTCAACCAGACATCTGAGCTTGCGTAAATCAGGCCTTCAAGTGCAGCGGCACACAAAAGAGGTGAATTGAAGGGCCTCCATGTTATGTGTATATATCCATTTGAGACCTGTCTTGAGTATCATTTGGAATTATGCAACCACGATCAGCAGATCCGTGCGGAAAGTCTTGAAGAGCAACCTTTGTATTTTGAGTATGATTCCGGAGTATTTCCGAAAGGCAGACTGGTGATTTAGTGATATTATCTATATGTTAACTATGTTTTTCATGACTAAAGTATTTGTTCATTGTATTGGCCGGCCAATATCTGTACATGGCGTACAGTCTTTGGATGATGAACGTCAATCTCTCGAGTAACCAAAATGATTGGATCTGTTCAGTTGAGTGGGTTTTGTCGTGACACAAGAGTATTACAACAAAGATATAAGCTTTCACGTGTCATGACTGACTGACTGAGTTTGGTTTTAGGCCTCTTTTAGCAATATTCCAGCAACATCACGGCGGGGGACACCACAAATGGGCTTCACACATTGTACCCATGTGGGGATTCGAACCCGGGTCTTCGGCGTGACGAGCCAACGCTTTAACCACTAGGCTACCCCACCGCCCCTCACGTGTCATGAAAGCATGAGGCTGTGCAGGTATATGAACACCTGCTGTCATCACATAGTCCAGTCACACAATTCGCACTCGTATTTTGCCTATTACGCCCAACTGGAATGTTTCTTACGGATAGTCGAGAATGGTTTTTCCCTGGTTTTGACGTATCAAATACATTTTGAAACCCATGATGCAGTATCCCATGACAGCGATCGGGATAGAGTGAATCCGGATTTATGAAGCCACGATGACTGGATTCTTGCGGAAGGCAACCAAGTTTTTAGCAGGGCATTTTCATCAAAGGGTCAATCGTGCCAACTAGCAAGGTTCGAAAAAATTCCACAGAGACCACTCACCTAACTTACATTTCATTACGAGAATATTTCATCATGTGTAACTTGCACGGTGCATCTGTCACTGCTTCGTAATAGGGCATGACTGATGCAAAGGTTTCACGTGACTGACGTAACTTTTCGTTTATAGATAGCGTTTTGACTGTCTTTTATAATCCAAACTCACAATCATATGTTTTCATATACAAATAGTTCCATTGCCATAAGATACGTCTGCTTTCTAGATTCCTTCATCCAGCCATATCATAAACCCACAGCATGTGTTTATGAATCACTTACAAAAACGGTTTATATCAGGTGAGTGTATTCTACACCAATTGTGGCACGGAATGTTTTGTATTGAGTCTTGTTTTGCTTTGTATTGAGTCATTATAAACAGTCCAGATAGAAACTGTCGAGTAACCAACTGTCACATGTAGTCAATGTACTTGAAAGAGATGATGGTATTGTATTCAAAGTTATTTTAAGGTTCTGTGTCTGTGTTTTGGGATAAAAATATCATCTTCTAACACATAATCCATAGTCATTTTCAAAGCATAGTGTTCACGAACAAGAGGGTATTGTTTCAATAACGATTTAGCGACAACGATTTTGTCACAGGACACAAATGGATATACACATTCAGATCGGAAATATATTATGATTGAACGGAGCAGTTCTTGAAAAGGAAACAGGAAAGCGACGACACATTGTTGGTGTCTACGATATTGAACAATGAACATGGGGCAGTAGATTCAGTGGAATGATAATAAAAACTGGACATCATGTGTAGCCATATACTTGTACCCTACCGTGATACATCGCACTGGATACCACGGAATTCGTTGAAGTCACGCCACCAACCCATTTGTCCACACATCAACAACAGAACTATTTGAAAATGAAACCCCTCTGCGCAGTTCGTGTCTATGACGTAATATTCCACAGAACCATTTTTTTCTGCTATTCCACGCTATATTTAAAAAAGCATGTAATATCTGCAAGCCACTGGCATCATGTAAATAACTTCGATCAAAATATATGTGAAATGCATCTTTTTCTGGAGGCAATATGCCATAAAGCTCATCATTTTTCAAATGCAAATCGATAGATGACATTCGCAAAAGTAGTGTAAGAGGACCGTTTTACGCAGTAAAGTTTAAGAACAGAGACGTATACATATAAATAGCACAATCTACAATTTAACGTGATTGGCAAAAAGAGGGAAATATTATAGGGAACATTTCACTGTCTGAATTACAATGCCCACCATGTACATGAAAGAACTCTGCACTTAATCTGGTATTACACGGATGAAGACCAGTAGAGCTGTTTGTGACAAGTCCAAAGCAAAGCTGATCTCTATCATTAAACCGAGTTAGTTAATGCGAATGGAACGTTTTTAAAAGGAATTTTATGTACATTCTTGTTAGTTCATTTCCATTTGCATAGACACTGGCTAAAAACAAATTAACGTGAAGTGGCTCATAACATAGATCACCCGGTTATCTGGTTCAGAATCCCCAGCTTATGGTTGCAATATTGGTGCGTGTTGATGGTATTACACCACATAATAACATGTACAGTAATCAATTCAGAACAGGCATAAAAATAAACACGTCATGATCGAAGGAGCAGTATGACAGTGAAGTGTGTCGGAGACATTAAGTTTGATATACCTTTGAAACTTGTTTAACTCTCCTCAGTTAATGTCAGGTGATTTTTGCAGTTCTCATTGAAATTAGCCCTCCCCGATGCCTAAGCAGTATTTCCAAACCATTCCATAGCTGATTCTATCTGTTGTGACACACCCACTCATATATCAGTTTGTGTGAATGAGTAAACGATTATCTAATAATAATTTCCCGGACATCTAGTCCCTGAAAATTTGACTTTACACTTTCATTACCTCTCCACATATAAAGTCCACGAACAATCTAATTATTTTGTTTGATGAGATATGAGAGACCATACAAATTTATTCAATCAAATATTATAAGTTGACACCCTATTGATTATCAAAGACAGAAAAAGCATCTTAGGTTCCTTAAAAACACGAGCAAGAATCTTTCCAAAGAGCTAACCTGTTTTTGTGTTGAGCGCCAAGGTTCTTGGGAAATGTGCAAGTCAGAATCATTACTTATCCCAAATAATACGATCAGTGTTGGTCCTTGTTTTAGCTATAACTTGCTAAGTCACATAATCCTATAAGATCTGTACCTTGACATTCATTCCAGGGAGAAAGAAACCATGAAAATATTTGACTTAAAGAATTAGCTGCATATAAATTGTGTTGTTCATACGCTCTATATTTCGGAAATGCTTGAAGTTGAAGAGTTACTTCCATAGTTACCATTAGTGGACAAGCAAATGCTTCCAATGCTTTCAAGTTATAAGAAAGTGCTTTCAAGAAGTGCAGTCCTTTAATAAAAAGATGAAGTTTATGTTTTTCAAGCTTGGGTAAATAAGTAAGTTTCATGTCCGATGTGACATTCCAGAAGGCATTTGAAATCAATATATACATGATATATGGTGCCTGCAGTTTGTCCAATAATAAATCAAAGCATGTGCACATACGCTCGACACTCGACATACACTCACACATCTTTCCTACGATTTTGCCAATGAGTGATTACGCCCGGAAACATCGATGACTGGAGCCACTGCATAGTTGATCCCAGAACCATTCCATAACATCATTGTCCAGGAAGTATGTTTCTGGAAGCAAATTTGAAGGTGACATCATTTTCAAAGTGCGTTACAATATATGTTAGGGATCAAAGGGCAGTTATCACTGGATTGTCATTTGAGGTACAGTTATTTCTTCCAGGTTTTGCAACGAAGTAAATCAACAAATTTCCAATGATGGAATTTCGAATGTCGATTCCATCAACACTTTCCAGAATTTACCGACCATGATGGTTCTGTCAGTGTGGCGGATCATGCCTAACCGGTTCCTCAAACACTCTGTAGTTCAGGTTTACATCGATTCAAGAGAGTAGGCTTCTGGGATTGTAACTTTAAATCGCTTGAATCTGTTAAGTTCTTGTGACAAAGACACGACTTAGCATGGGCATCAGGCTTTGACATTTGTAACATATATGACTGGTTCAGAAGGGTGTTGTATGACAGTTAGAGCGTTTGGAGTTTCAGCTGAAATTTCAAATCACAATGTGCTGGTGTTGAAAATTGTGAAGTATGCCATCATAGGGGACCATTGACTTTCTGCATCGTTTAAGATTTAGCAATCTGTAACTGTACTCCTATGTTGGCGAACACCCAGAGGATCGGTTCTGATTCTCCTTCTGCAGTAAACCCAAATTCTATAAATGCCATTATCATTTCCACCTTGTAACACCAGTCTTGTTTTCAATGTGGAAGATTTTATGCGTTTATGTTGGTGTGGTATGCAAGAGAAACACTGGTTATTTTAGTTTTCTAGTTACAAAGGATATACTACTTTCCCATTTCAATATTTGATAAAGTCAGACTGGTTTGGAATACCACCACCTCTTTTCGAATGGACAGAATCACGGCGATCAGGTGATAAAACGAACCGTCATTTGCATGTGAAAATTCCCTACATAGTTAAGCATCACGAATCGACGTCCTGGCAATTTCCCCACCTAATTCAAGAAAACTAGTATGGGAATCGCACACATCAAACATTAAACCACTTGAGATGCATTTTTACATGAACATCCAGGAAACAGATATATGTGTTTATATAGATCATGTAAATAATACCAAAGAACACACGGTCTAGTATTTACGGAATAGGAAATAACATCGAAAAAAATACCCTCAAAGAGATTGCTTCGTCAGATAATATTTGGAAATGTAGATATCGTATTTGCTGCACGCAAATACAAACGTAAAAACTAAATTCCAAATTGGAAACTAAAAAACGCTCTATCGAAGATAACAGACTGGTGACATCCGACCAACACAGCACGCTATACTGACGACCAGTCGATTACAGGATAAATTGAATTCGTGTGTTGAGGGGTGACAAACAAAAACGATAATTTAAAGAAATCTTCACTGGGTCTGAGTGCTTAGTCAGGTATGTGTAGGCAACAGGAAATAAACTGAGTCTGTAGATGGAAAGCAAGTGGCCATAAGTGGGGGGCGCGGTGGGCGAACTGGGCGAACTGGCTAAAGCGCCAGGCTAGTGATCCAGCGAGCTCGAGGTGACGGGATCGAGCCCACCTGTGACCGGGTGTAAAAACTTTAGAGTCAACTTTTTGTACTGACTCTTTCAGTGTTGTCACAACCCCTAGTGTACAGTACACAACCATGTGCACTTAAAAGAACCCACGATCCGTTGGTATGTGACCAGATGGTGGCCACATGAATACGTGCAAACACCTAGTTGCGGGTACAGCAACGTGCAGTAAAACTTGGACAAAGTACTGTGACTATGTGTCCCAGTCCACCCAGCGGTGAATGGGTACCTCGTAAGGATGGGAATGCCACAATAACTCGGTGCGCCTAGTGGCTGCAAGAGTTGTATGCTCCCCAGGGAGTTGAGATTGACAATACGATGAGCCGTTGAGATTGACATCCAGTGAACGAGGGAAAAACAAAGCGCCTTTGAGCAGCTGAGCTGAGCTGGATATCGGCGCTATACAACTGTTAGCATGTAATAAGTGGATGATTAAAGAGAGGCTCAAGGGGGATTAACATTGCAGTCCACATTTTTAGTCCACTCACATAGATGTGTGTGCGTGCGTGCGCTTGCGAGTGCGCGTATGTGTGTGCGAGTGCGCGTGCGTGTGCTGTACTGACTCCGAGCTGACCAATCCGCTTGCTATCCCTTTATTCAGTCAGACAAGAACGAAGTAGCACTTCTACATGCATGTATACAATGGTGTGTGGACCAGACAATCCAGTGATCAGTGTCGTGAGTAACGACAAACGTCAATACGTCACGACTTCAAGCTGTCAACCAAGCCACCAAGCAAAACTACCCAATCCACTTTGCCAAGATCTCATTGTCTAAGTTGCAGAAACGGATTAGCTTATACACATGCACTAAGTCCTCTCTGACAGACGAATGCATAAGTGAGTTAGAGGGTTTAGAACACCAATAATTGGACTTGCATGTGAACAATATTGCTCTAAATGTAGCAAGACCGTGTTAAATAATTAGCAGGTTAATTGTAAGATAATATAAAAAAAGTCAAGTTATAATGCGTCAGCTGTTTATTCCAACATTTAGCTGACAAGCTGTGAAAAAATGGTAGAATTGTTCAAAGCGGTGTTAAATCCACTCACACAATCATGGCGCTATATCATTATCATTATTGTTCCGGTTTGTATCAACATGCATTCACGTTTCCTTTTCAGTTTCTTGGGGAATATTTAGCCGTCTATTATCTGCCGTATGAAGCACAGGAAGTGTTGCAGTCACGTCTTTGGGTACCCATTCACTGAAGGACGCACAGTGGCATATACGGAACTAGGTCTCATATCTAAGAAGAGCGACAGCCTCCGTGGTTAAGTGGAGAGTGCGTTTGCCGAGTAGAATGCCGGTGGTTCGATACCCTGGTCGCTGGGCATTAAGTACTATCAGTAGCCAAGTATTATCAGTAGGCATCCACAATCAGTAGGCATGCACAATCATAAATCATGTCCAATGAGTAGGCTTTCACTATCAGTCGGCTTGCACAATCAGTAAGCGTGCACAATCAGTACGCTTGTACTATCAGTAGGTATGCACTGCCAGTAGGCTTGCACTATCAGTAAGCATGCAGAATCAGTAAGGTTGCACAGTCTGTAGGCTTGCACAATCAGTAGGCATGTATTACCAGTAGGCTTGTATAATCAGTAGGCTTGCACTATCAGTAGGTATGCACTGTCAGTAGGTTTGCACTATCAGTAGGCATGCACAATCAGTAGGCATGTACTATCAGTAACCTTCCACAATCAGTAAGACTGCACAATCAGTAGGTTTGCACAATCAGTAGGCACGTACTGTCAGTAGGCTTGCACAATTAATAGGCATGCACAATCAGTAACCTTGAACTATTAGTAGGCTTGCACAATCAGTTGGCTTGTACTATCAGTAGGTGTGCACAGTCAGTAGGCATGCACTATTAGTAGGCATGCACAATCAGTATGGTTGCACAATCAGCATGCATGTACTATCAGTAGGTATGCAGTCAGTAGGCTTGCACAATCAGTAGGCATGTACTATCAGTAGGTTTGCAGTCAGTAGCATGTACTATCAGTAGACTTTCAGTAGCAATACAATCAGTAGGCAATACAATCAGTAGGCATGCACAATCAGTAGGCATGTACTATCTATAGGTTTGCAGTCAGTAGCATGTCCTATCAGTAGACTTGAACTATTAGAAGGCATGCACAATCAGTATGGTTGCACAATCAGTAGGCATGTACTATCAGTAGGTTTGCAGTCAGTAGCATGTACTATCAGTAGACTTGAACTATTAGTAGGCATGGACAATCAGTATGGCTGCACAATCAGTAGGCATGTACTATCAGTAGGTTTGCAGTCAGTAGCATGTTCTATCAGTAGGCTTGATCTATAAGTAGGTATGCACTATCAGTAGACTTGTACTATCAATCTGGATTATGACCTGGCTGGTTGTAGTACGAACCCGTGCAACAGCCTCGACCACGGTATCATCACCATTACACGTACCATCTCAACTAAGGGCACGTCACATGAAACCTGTATTTCATTGTGGCAGGACTGAAGCTCCAGAAACTCTCAATTTGCCGAACAAAGCCACAAAGCCATGACCTCACCTCTGTGGGTAATCAGTTCTTCCGGACTAGCGTTTTAACTTCCACTGATTTGCGTATGGTGTTCAATACAAAGTATCGATTTCAAACAAATAACAAATCCAATCAATACAACTTGAAAAATGTCTAGGACAACATTCATAATCTAAGACACATAATGTGCTTCTACACAGACAGATGCAAGTAATGATAATAATAAGAACCTTAAAAACAGGTAAAAAAGTCCTGTGATTCAATGTTAATGCATGTTCTAAGTACAAACATTAGGTGAATATCTGTAGATCCGCCTATGTAGAACGTGCGTTTCTTTCTGACCTTAAGTTCGTGGGGTACGTATGGCAAAACATTTAAAAGATCTTTTCAGCTGTGGGTCACATGACCTTTTCAGACTTGATGCATGCAACATCTGTTACGAGTCAATCAAATTCAAATATAAAATAAAAGTAAGATAAGGTTAACAGACAAAAAATACATTCAGCGTTATTTGCATCATAAACTAGTTTACATCACGCTCACATGTTTTGACTGACATGACCAGAAGTAGAAAAATACTTCAAAATTACAACAAAACAACAACTATACTTAAAAAGCAAAATTTATTTGAAAGTTAAAAGTTAAAAGACAGAAATAGCTAACTGCAGTATGTGAGTTCAACGCAAACACGAGTCAATTACCTCCTATATCCGGGTGGTCTGCTGAAGGCTTTCAAGTAAAAGTAGCCTTTTTTCAGAATACAGGAATATATGAGGTTTACTTTCAAACCAACAGTTCCACTGTCGAAGGAAGTTCACTACTTCATGTTTCAGTAAGGCAGGCAAAACACTTCAAAGACAAAATGCTTCTATCATATGTCCATGCGTTGTAGGTCGTATAAGGCCCCGCAGTTTGCTTTAGAAGGTTGCGTCTATTATGCTCACAAGAGCATCTCTGATGGTGAGTTCAATCGTGAAGATCTGGGTTAGAATTGGTCTTCAGCAACCCATACTTGTCCTACTAACGGGATCGGGTGGTGAGGCTCGCTGACTTGGTTGACACATGTCTTCGTATCCCAGTTGCGTAAATCGATGCTCATGCTGTTGATCACTGGATTGTCTGGTCCAGACAGACCGCCGCCATATAGCTAGAATAATACTGAGTGTGGCGTAAAACTAAACTCACTCACTGATAGTGAGTTCGAATCCCTGTTCTATTGATAGGTTTGTCAGCTACAATCTGATGCTCACCGATTTCACATACGTGGATACCTACATCACTTGTAACTTTACTTCCACTTTCTGCTGGAGCATCGCGAGACAGATGAAACACTGGTCAACGTGGATTGAGCCGAACTCACACGCTCATACTCAGCATTCAAATATTCGCTTTGCCAATCTGGAATCCGTATGTATGAAGTCGTTAACGGCATTGTACTGGCTATACACGCGGTCGTTTTCCAAATACACATGTAAATTCCAAAGGTCAAATACTATGTAGAAAAGATATGCATAACTTAATTGCAATTATATATATGAAGCTAATGCCCATTCTTAATCCCCATTACCGACACCGACATCAGCTAAAACGTGACACTCAGTAACTTTCATTAAATACTGTTATTTATATCCTGACATATATAGCTTTAATCGAATATACTCGGGACTCTGTGGGTAATCACGCCCACAAGTTCCACTTTCCAGCGCAAACAACAATGTCCATGATATTCATTCAGGTATTCCGACTGTGTGAGGACGACCAAGAGCAGGATGTGCCGCTCGTAGGAAACGCCCTGAGGTTGAGCTGGATTTATCTCATTCATGTCTGAATCTGAACCTCCGCTCTCTGCTTATCTTTCTGAAGTGTTGTGTATTGTTTAAATCGTGAAAAGTGGACCGTTTTCAAAACAGGACAGTGCCCTTACATGTTTATATTACGCTTCCGACTGAATCATGAGGTGGCGTTTCTAAGCAAGTGTTTATCGAACAGGCATGATAACAGGCGTCCCCTAAAACATGCGCGCATACTGCACAACCGACGGCACCCGTCACAAACACATGCATCTGATCACCTAAATACACAAGGCAACATGTGGTACAGGATAAAACCTTTGTGAAAGATTTTCTGAAGCCTTGAATGTTGTAACCTTAATCAAGAGTCATAAGAAATGGAGTTCTTGACAACAAGAAATACATCAGCAGCGAAAGTTCTTTGGGTGAGACCCGTGAAGATCCGGGTTAGAATTGGTCTTCATTAACCCATACTTGTCGTAAGAGGCGACTAACGAGATCGGGTGGTGAGGCTCGCTGACTTGGTTGACGCATGTCATCGTATCCCAATTGCGTAGATCGATGCTCATGCTGTTGATCACTGGATTGTCTGGTCCAGACTCGATTATTTACAGACCGCCGCCATATAGCTGGAATATTGCTGAGTGCGGCGTAAACCTAAACTCACTCACTAGTCTAAAGTTTAACTTTCGGCGGAACAGTGGTGAAACGCCAGGTCAATAACAGTGACATCTAGTGCTTGTATCATGTACTTGTATCATTCGTGTTCCATCACACTCGAAATCACCAAATTCTTCGAAGTCAGGCCCACAAGTGGTCTTCCTCAAACATTGTCTAATATGATTTAAAGCTGAAGTTCAACTGAGGAGTTCGTCAGTGTGACGTTATATTCCTCAGAACCAGTTTTTCATTCGCCATATTTTAAAAAACGAGTAATATATGAGACGTGGAAGCTTCCAGAGTCTCGTAAACCATTTTCATCAAAATATACGTGGAATGCATCTTTTTCTGGATTTAACATACCATAAAGCGTATCATCTTGCAGATATAAATCGATTTTTCCACGATACTTGACATTCGCTTAGACGTTCAAGCAGTGTAAGTTGGCTGACCAGAAAACGCACACGTTATAGCGTCTTAGTAACAGGAGACGCTTGAAATATTGTATTTCAACCGAAAATATATTTTGTAAACATCTTATTTCTGGGTTTAGAAGACTCGGTGTTAAATATTTATAACTTACTGTCACATATATAGTGCCCAGCCAGTTGGAACGAGGATACGTGGTCGCATGTCTGTTCTTCGATTCTATTACACCTCTTTTTACGGAGCGTCCTCAAAGTAATTGCACGTGCATGTCTCATTAAAGAAGTATTGGAGTATTTTGCAAAGGCAGGGAGATGCATGTCCAGTAATATTTTCATGAACTCCACAAGGCTAAAGCTGAAAGCTTTAAGTTTACCCAAATCGAATAGAAGCAATTTAAGACAGCTTTGCAGCAATCCATCACGCAACTGACACGGCAGTTAGGATGAAACGTTTACTAGTCTGTTTGAAACAAACGTTTTGATTGCTCAGTGTCTAGAATGGGATGGCGTGAGACTGAGAATGGCAACAGTGAATGTGAGGATCTGGCCAGAGACTTGCCATTAATTGAAGGGAATTAAAACGTCTCCCCAGATACATGATACTCAGGTCTGCACAGACATTTCACAGTCTCTAAGTTCATTTGCCCATAGTTGGGACTCGGCTTCAGCACACGTCTTCAAACAGATAGTTTAAAGGTTGATTGGGCGGTGGAAAACACCGTTACTTCTATTCGCCCATGGTTTCGACAATATTAAACTATCGTGGATTAAAATTCACAATCATTCATTTAATTACGATAGACAAAATATCACATCAGAGACGTGAAGATTAAAAGAGTTATTTCTTCCACGTACACTGACGCAAGTGTATTAACCTTAGAGGAGACCAATGCATCTCAATCACTGCTATTTGACACATGTATGAGTTTGCATGAAGATCAAAGCAAAATTGCACCGTCTAGGGCAAACAGATATATTTCCTTATTGGCTACAAGTTCCCTTAAAACATATTTTTTTGCCTGTCAAATTTTATATGTGATGGTCTACTTTAATCTTGCAACAACATCATCCACAAGGGACTACTAGCAATTGCATACTGGGCAATAATCGTACAGATTGTGGGAATCCTCAGACAAAGGAAACAGGCTGTGGAGTGGATGTAACTTTTAAAGTATGCCCCGGGAATTGTACCGAATAAATGGGTGTATTATGGCTGAACATTACTGTGATCTGTAGATGCATCACTGCGGGTGGGGCTCATGATTGCAAAGACACCATCTCAGTATAGGGAACAACTTCTTTCGAATCATCGTCCCTTCTTGAAAATAGATTACTGCAAATTCAAGGGGGGTGTTATTTTACAGTAACAGTTATTATAATGAGAAACGGGCAGCTGATCACTTTATTAATGCAGTAATGTGTTGAGCATGACATGTTCTCCCGTGGTGAGACTTACATATTTCTGTAACAAAGAACCCAGGAATTAAAGACCTCCAATGTTTGTCAAAGGAGAACGGGATTTTGCGTTAACCGCATTTAACAATACCATACTTATGTTACGTGGGTCTATCGAAGCAGAGACTGAAAGCACTGGCAACGCCCCTCGCTACAGAGTCACAATGGCGTGCAATTAACCGAGACAGAGTTAGACCACCCGACACTTAGCGAGGAACTGGGAACATATTCCAACCGTAAATCACTTATGAGTGCTCGGTGCAATACGTATCACTGACAAAGATGAACGCATCAATGGTTATACCTGCGTGTCAGTTTAGCCAAATGCAGCATGCATTTGTGGTGTGTGTATCGTCAGAGAGAGACAGAGGCTCCAAACAAACATTGGAAACTTGATTTGTTGTTCAATGCAGAATACGTAGTATTCATACTGTATCAAGGTGACCTCTAGTTCATCCAAGGTGGAACAAATACACCAGTTACATATTTTATAAGCGATGTTTACCTTTGTTGTTAAACGCCACACTCATCAGCATCCGGGTATGTGACACCAGTCTGTATAAAATTGAGTCTGAATCCAGCAATTTATTATGAGGAACCATCCCTGCTTTTGGAATATGTAATCGATCAGGTCACTGAGCCAGACCACCCGATCTGTTGGGCACCTCTTACCTCCAGGGCATGGTACTGACAATGTAATCGAACCCGAAATTTCCACGACGCAGGCAGGCTAATGAGCACAAACAGGACAGACAGAAGTGGTATATATTCTTGCAACTTAACCATCGCAGAAAAGAATGCATTTTATTGGCTGTTTTGTCTTTCGAGAATGATTGATTAGCGTTTCTTATAAAACAAATATATATGGATGTTTTATTACACTTCCCTATATTAAGGAATAGAAAATATCACATTAAATCAGTTCCAATGCACATGTGTGGCCGATTCAAAATATATGTCAATAGCTTTAATTCAAAGCAGGGATTCCCAAAGTCTTGGTAGAACCGAACGACGATATCTGAAACCAAACAAGCATCCTGGAAATGTCATTTAATTTGACGACAAATGAATAACTCATCTATTGCCCGTAATGACAAGGTGCGCATTGGATTTCTCCTAAATATAGCGAACAGCCGGAAGGGTTGTGACTCTCCAGTCGAATGCAGACAAATTGAAACTTCAAAATCTCGTCAATCGTTGGATGTACAACATGGCTGACGTCACGTGTTGAAATGAAACTTCCCTCTGCAAGACGTTGCAATCTTTCTAGGGCCAACATCCCGCACCTCTCGTATTAGACGTTAAAAAGTGGTTGACGTCCTCAACTGGAAATCGATGGCTGGTCATCAGTCTTGCGATTTGTTCTCATTTTGTGTATGAGCAGTTAATTAAGATTGATGTCAGAGGAAATGTACCTCTCTTGTAGGAACCCGTTTCTCAGAAGGGGGCATCTATTTCAATTGACGATCAATTGCAAACTTGGCCCTTCTCATGTCGCCCAAAAGAGTCTTCTCAACTCCGAGGTGAAGTGCTCAGCCTGTGCCTATAGGGGTTTCTTTCCCTTCACGCCAATCCCCAAAAGGGGTCAGCTTTTCCATAGTAAAGTTCAGACACAGTGTTTGACCTTCTTGTGATTGAAGTCTTTGATACTCAACCTTTGTTGAAGTTCTTGACAAGGATCAGGGAAATGTTCAGGATTAGAGTTCACAAGAAATCGTTCCCTCTTCTATCTCTAAGGGTTCAAATTAAGCCTTTAAGGCAATACACGCCGATCGTTGTCACTTGGTTTGTTTGGTCGTATCAATGTGTAATCTATTGGGAAGAACACATGCCCTGAGTTATAGAGTGGTGATTGTGCATCCGTCACTGGGAATAGTTTCAAAGCCTATACTGACAGACAGATAGACTTGGTGATTGATCGGGAATTACTAGTGAGTGAATTACCAATTTCAGTGTTCACTGATACTAGGAATTGTTCATATAATTAATTTTGTCTCTTACAATTCGTGCACAAAAGTTGTTTGACCAGGGTCACAACATGAAAGGCCAATGTTTATGACGGGCGCCGTTCTGTGGTGAAAGGTACTTCTGGCATCATGTTACTATTTGTTACAGAATATGGCAGCATGGCTATTTCAATCGGAATGGTACAATAAGTGAGTGAGTGAGTGAGTTTAGTTTTACGCCGCACTCAGCAATATTCCAGCTATATGACGGCGGTCTGCAAATAATCGAATCTGGACCAGACAATCCAGTGATAAACAGCATGAGCATCGATCTGCGCAACTGGGAACCGATGACATGTGGCAACCAAGTCAGCGAGCCTGACCACCCGATCCCGTTAGTAGCCTCTTACGACAAGCATAGTCTGAATGATACAATGACATTGCGCACTTATTTCTGATGGTTATGAAAAGGGTATGCTCGCTTTTATTTGCTGGGATATGAAATGTTATCATACCTTCCAGACATGTGAATGTCCGTGTACTAGAGCGGGAAGACACATCATAAGTCGATATATCATGTTACCCGTGAAGATCCGGGCTAGAACTGGCCTTCAGTAACCCAGGCTTTTCGTAAGGGGCGACTAACGGGGTCGGGTGGTCGGGTGGTCTGGATCGTTAACATGGTTGACACATGGCATCGTATCCCAATTGCGTAGATCGATGTTCATGCTGTTGATCACTGGATCCCGGATTGTCTGGTCCAGCCTCGATTATTTACTGACCGCCACCATATAGCTGGAATATTGCTGAGTGTGGCGTTAAACAACAAACCGACCAACCAAATCATATATCATATCATGTCGTGACGTTCAGCAAGAGTAAGCATAATAAGAAACAACTCGTACTCTGGGTACACCCTTCTACCCATAACAACAATTATGGGGTTCGTTTTAGTCTGCTTTCTTGAGCAAACATAAAACGTGTGTCTATTCTGTCCTGAAATGCTCTGTGGTACATATGGACAAGACGTATGCATTTCCAGCATCATTATGAATAAGCGCACAAAACAAGGAAAAAATTATGTGCACATTTAATCCGCTTACGTAAAACACGAAATGAACTTTTCATTTTGACAATGAGTTTTCCAGAAAATCGCTATCGACAATATGTCGATCAAAGCTACTATACAAAAATCCAAAGTCACATTCCTAATAATCAAAACGAAACTAGTCGCTTGGCTGCCATTATCACCTGACGAGAACTCCTTATCAATTCAAACAAAAAGTTTGAAAAAAAATCAGCGAACCTTGTGTGTCAAGATTGTGAAGGCAATGGTTGAAAGGTTCCTCATTTTCATCGTGGGGGATGCTCTTAGGATTGTAGGGGTCTGATTTAATGACGCAGTGAAGAGAAAGACAGGCCTCGAGCTGGCATGGTCCGGGTTTTTGTAGCCTACGAGATCTGGAACAGCTGGCTTGAACGCTACGAGACGGCAGATACCTGTGCTTCTCGTGAAGAGACGTGAAGAGACGTGAACATGCGTGATGAAAGAAGGGGATGAGATTCAGCAGACGACATTGTACTCCGAATCTCTGTGAGATTTCACAAGAACATGCTCAGCGTTTCCACCTTTTTGCGCATTTCTTCCACAGTGATAAAGTGTTAAGGGTCGTCTTGGTCTGACTGCTAATTTGCGAATGTTTCTTTTGTTCAGAATAGAGCACCTTTGTCTGGAGATGTATCTGTTTTGTTAACCCTTAGGGGCTTTCACTATTAATTTGATTTCGTTTTGGGACTAGACAGCAAAATACCAATGTTTCACCTCAAAACAACGTTAAGAGTGATAAACACAACGATATATAAACACATCTTCATGTGTACTGTTTCCCACATGGGATATATTCTAAATATTAAGTGCTTCTCATAAATCCCAGCTGGCCCCACTGCCTGTCACTTCCTGAACAAGATGTGTATATCTGACAAGAAACTATATACAATTTTAAATCCTACGCAATTGAGCAAAAAATCTGTGTTGTCTGGCGTTGTTAGGTAATAGCTCTTTGAGATTGCAGATGGTTCTATAAACACTTTATATCTTGCTATCAATATCTATTAAAACAATGTTGCTAAACAATGAATCAAATAACACAACCGTATTTATTGTTCCTTTCTTTTATCTTGGCTGCTGCAGGAATCAGCGGAAGCTGGAGCGCTCCATCATTCGTTTCTTATTCCAGACTAAACATCCCCTTAATCCAGTATTGTTTATATGTGGCCAGTCTTTCTGACAAGAATGGTTTCCAATGTATGGCTGTCAGTGGACAGTAGTGCCATGAACATATTTTCGTAAGTATAAGATACTTAGTTTACACAAACGACGACCAAGTTGATGTTGCCCTTTAATGCGGAAGGGTTCAATGGTTTTTTTATTCCGGTGCATATTTAGTAGCTTGGCCTAGTGTATTCTTTTAGAAAATTTCAAATAATGTTTACGTGTTAGTAGATGGTGTTAATTATCATTCAATGGCTAAGTTAACGATAAGTATGAATTGTTTGTCAAATTGCTTACAAATTAAAATCCGTGCAACTCTCAGTGAATTCTGAGCAGTCTGTAATCACTGATGTGTTCAATTTAGTAAGTTTATTTTGATTCCATTCTAAAATTTAGAATTTCATTAGTTAAACCGACAGCATTTCATTTATGATTTTGTACTTAATACATAAGTGAAGTTATGATACAATTCATATTTCGTAAGGTTAGTAAGTTCCACCCGTCAACTGCAGAGAACAGGCATTCTCGTTAATTTGCCGAAATGAAATGAAATGGGTGTAAAAGCCCAAATGGTGAAAGACATATAAAATTAGAGGTGATGAACCTGCGTTCGGGAAAATATATTTTGTTGTATGTGGAAATATCCTACACATGTCAACCATAACACAGTTTGAAAGTTTTACTGAGACCTTGAATGTGGTAACGTTGATGATACAACTTCTGAAATCTTCGTAGATAAGTATGCATGTTTGTACCGCAAACTGTACGATATGTACACAAGGATGGAGCTGTAAGAATAAGCTTCTGTTTAATTTCGTGGCCAACCTACCTCTATGTTACGATGTTAATTCCAGTTATGAGCATAAAAGAAACAGATCGAGTGTAGCCCATCGTGAGGATTGCTTCTCCCTATGTCTTTCCTTGAAATGTGACATTGATACTATCATTGAGCAAATCCAACGATTAACTAATAGTTAACTTCATGTGCTTTTGAAAAGGTATTAATTCAAATTGTAAACATAAAGGGAGACCTCCCTTGATAGTATTATATCATCAGGCCATTGGTTAATCATTTATACATGGATTTGGTTTGATGGGTGCATATGGAACTTTGAATTCCAATACAAAAGAGAAATGCACATTACATTTTAGAAACAATTTAGACAGGTATTCATACATAATTCTAAAGTGGTGTATTTATAATAATAACTACATGAGCATTGGTCTTAAGCTTCTGTGGGGTGGCAAGGTAGCCTAGTGGTTAATGTCCTCGCTTCTCACATCACAAACCCGGGTTCGACCCCGACATGGGTACAATGTGTCAAGCCTATTTCCCATTGTTTTAATGTTTCTACATTGACAGTTCAAATGTAACGTGTGCATACCATCCGTGTAATGAACATTGTAATTCCACTGAATAACATATATTTAATATTTTATTCATATCAGGAACAAACGTAAACATGTTAATCATAAATTTTAAACTTGACATAACTTCAATTCAGCGAAACCAGTTGTGGGACTAAATACGGAATATATATTATAGTAGACGTTAAGAAATGTACAAATAGCAAATCACTTTGTTGAACGTATTCCCATAACGCCAGGACGTGGGTTTAGAAGCGAGGACATATAAATGTTAGAAGCTAGGGCCATAAAATTGCAAATGGATTGTTAAGAAAATGTCCGACCTATGGGACCCGTTCTCCATCAAATGTCACAGTACCTACTTGCTTCATCTGTTTTACTGTCAAGGCAAATAAACCATAATGACTGAAGATTTGAATAGCAACGGACTTCATCCCTAAACATTAACTATTAATAACGCCAGCTCCCCTTTCCAAGAAAACAGATTACATCCGAACCAACTGGCTTGAAACACACATAAACATAACTGTAAGTTATAAACCAATGAAGGTCGTGCATTTAATTGCATTGATGCAATGCTTGACACCGATAACGTGCACGGGTAACTTCTGTCTCATCAGAACCACCTTCACTGCTGCCCATTGGGCAGATCGATTATGTTATGCCATAAACGGTAATTCCATAAATGGAAATAAAGGTGACCCTAAGCCGCTTACAAACATCAACCGGATTAGACGGACTTGAAACTGGGAATCCACGTGAAAACGAAAATATAGAAGAACGGATCTTATCTGTGACCCAGAACTAATTTTCTCGTGTTGGGGGATAGGAAAAAAATGAAGAAATAATCTAACTTCAAAGAGAATTTTACATCTCCTATTGATTGGTTGAGAGCGAAATTGACTAAGTTTAGGTGACATGTACGGAAGTGTATTTCAGTGCCGATCAAACATGACAGACTCGTCCCTCTGCACGACACGCTGAGTGATTGGTGTTGAGCTCACAAAGCGATTGTCTTTGATAGAATGTACAAAGGATGAATATTCTTAAGAAGCAAGCCAAGTGTGAGGTTAGATAACTAATTTATCTGTTGTCGATACGTTTGATGCAGGGAAATGATACAGAGCCATTGAGATATTGTAATTTCTTTGTGAAAAAGTATCTCAGCGGGGTACAGGGATGAACAGAAGCTTTGGGGTCGCTTCACTGAACTTGGTATGGAGGAAGATGGGTTTCATCTTTTGTTGGAAATGTGAAACATTGTTGTGCAAGTCATGTGGCAAATGTTATCACATTCAGTTTCCTGGGGGTAATATGAATCGTACGGCGCTGAGGAAGAGGCATGTATGATGTGGAGGCTGGAGTATCGGTATGCATGTAGCTGAAACTTTCAGAGAGTCTGGGAAAGTAGAAGGTTAGCAAGTGCTTGGAGCCAGTCTGCGTGTGCATTGAACACATGGTACTCAATGACAAAGTGCTAACTAAGAGTACTGAAAACGGTATAAGAATCTATACCGAAACGTCGTCATTGTCAGAATAAAGAAGTCGATCACCCATAAAGTCTTGTCATCTCTAACTAAGAGTATGTTTGTCTTGGCCCTTGACGACTTTCAATCAAGTGTCTTGCACAGACTAAAAGCCGTGATCCTCAACCGGTGTAGAATTGTCGCTGCACAAATTGAAAGACGCCATGTTTCACAAGTATACTACCCTTGTCTAATTACATCGACTTGGTGACATGATTATCAGCCACCGAGCCATTGTTGCCCATATTACATTGTTAACATTAAGAATATATATATTTGCCAACAGTTTCCTGTCGCATGTATGTCCATACTCATCTGTATCTTTATTCATATAGATGTCATCTGGGAGAGGCAAAATCAAAACAAAAAAATCGACATGATTTTCATCTAATATCATTCAATAATGGTCAATATACAATTCCCTTCCACAACAAGAACAGACAGGTGAAACCGCCTCAACTGCTTCATAGTTAGATCTATACATAAAGATTTAAATTGACACAAGATTATATTGTTCAATAACACCAGAAGAATGAATTTAGTTTTCCAAAAGTCAACTTCCCCTTTTTGTCGAACATTATTCCTGCAGCTTCATCCGTTCGTGTCGGCATTTAACACATTTCATCTTGTTTCTCAGAAGGTGCCATGAATCGTAATATGAGTTAAGGTTAGTAGCAAAATTCAAAGTCTTGTAAATTTGTAAAGCTTTGAAAATGTTTCATAGAAAAGTGAAGGAGATTTCTACATTTATCTCCCAAATTGATGGTTTATTTTAATGTGTACGCTCTCGTGTTTGTTTTTCGGATAAATAGCTGCTTGTAACGGGTGCCATTGATTGGGTGATTAGGCTCTGGACATTAGAGTGACACTGGACTGTATGTCACCTATAATGTCTGATTGCATCATATTATATATGTTGGTTGCTTACTATACGTTACGATACGATACGATACGATACGATACGAGCGTTATCATCTCAATATAAAACGTGGACCAGCATTTGGCACTTGTGTGTTGCCTCGGTACTACTATCATGTGAGTCTTCCACTGGCAATATCCAGTGTGGTATTCTGGCACCTCATAGTGACCCCGCCATACAGACCCACTCGTGAAGAACCGAGTTTGAATTGGTCTTCGGCAACCCATGCTTCTCGTAAGGGGATCGGGTTGTCAGGCTCACTGATTTGGTTAACACATGCCACGGTATCCCAGTTGCTTAGATCAATGCTCATCTTGTTGATCACTAGATGTTTTGGTCCAGACTCGATTATTTACCGACCGCCGCCATATAGTTGGAATATTGCTGAGTGCGGTGTTAAAAAACAACCAACCGTTTTACAGACCCAACCAAAATCTCCCATGTTGCAAATGTATACATTCTCATGACCTTCGTTAGGACGCTTGCGGACACGTCTATGCTCATCCAGAAAGGTATCCCAGACTATCGGAACACATTACACCAGACAATAGGCGATTCTCCCAGATTCTACAGTTTTCTACTGACACCACCGGTGTCAGACTAGAATGTATTGATTTGTCAACAGTGGTACAACACGTGGTCACACAGGTTAGCTGCACGATTTCCAGTATCTCCTCTGGCGCTAGTGGACAGCGATTAGATTGACAGTTTGGACTCGATTTCGTGAAGCCAAGCTTCTGATAAATCGATTCTGGACCCGGGGCGCCCTGCGTTGACCCGGTCACTAACATTTGTGTCTAAGCCTGCATATCAAAGACTATATCATGCTGAATTCCTCTGGTTTATAACATGCCAACTGCCCATAGGCATTCACCACCTTGTAGTCGACGCATTCGGAATCCGATACCAAATACTGCCTTCGAGTAGGAAGCTTATATGTTACTGTAGATAAGGAAATAATGAAAATCAATAACACTAACGGCTCAGAGAAATTTGACGACATTTCACTGAAGTGTCACAATAAAGAATTATCCACGTGTAAGAAGGAAATGCATGGTCCAAGTGCAATGTTTCGGGAGTGTTGAGTTTTAGTTTTGGTCCAAGCACTCATATTTCAACAATAGTCTTTCTTCTTTCCACCGATCATACCATGTTTGTACATGATCTCCTACCTTGTGGGGAGAGTATAGTTTGGATGGCTAAGATTTTGATAATGTTTTGAAGTTTCCCAAAACCTTGTGGCGTGAGAAATATATTGATATTGTTGTGATTATGTTTCTTTAATAATATACTGACTGTTTAACCTTGTGTGAAGTGATACTCTTGCAGTCATGTACATATGGATCCCTCTTACAAATGAACCCGTGAAGGTCCGGGTTAGAATATTGATCTTCAGTAACCCATGCTTGTCCTAAGAGGCGACTAACGGGATCGGGTGGTCAGGCTCGCTGACTTGGTTGACAAATGTCATCGGTTCCCAATTGCGCAGATCGATGCTCATGCTGTTGATCACTGGATTGTCTGGTCCAGACTCGATTATTTACAGACCGCCGCTGGAATATTGCTGAGTGCGGCGTAAAACTAAACTCACTCACTCACCCTCTTACAAATGCACTATACGTAACAAATCTTAAATTTCGTACAGACATACGTGAAGCGATATACACACATCATTTTTTGAGCGCCTCGTATCATCATATCAGCGGAATTGTACAATGGCCATTTTGCTTGGTTGTCAAACACAGCACAGTTGCTTCACAAACCTCGTGCGGACATGTTTATCAACCAGACTATATTCGCCCACCTTGTCCATCTGGCTTCACAGACCTCGTGCCGGTATGGTTGTCAACCAGAGTATACTCGCACACCTTGTCCATCTGGCTTCATAGACCTCGTGCCGACATGTTTGTTAGCCAGAGTATACTTGCCCGCCTTATACACGTTGCTTCACAGACCTCGTGCCGGTATGGTTGTCACATACAGTATACTCATTCACTTCGTCCATCTGGCCTCACAGACGTCGTGCCGGTATGGTTGTCAAACAGCGTATACTCATTCACTTCGTCCATCTGGCTTCACAGGCCTCGTACCGACATGGTTGTCACATACAGTATACTCATTCACTTCGTCCATCTGGCTTCACAGAGCGTGCTGTTCTGAAACGGAATATACTTGTTAACCTGTCTTTAGAGATTTTGGATGACAGGGTTCTCAATCAGAATATCTCACAGAGCCTCGACGACTCAAAGAAGGTTCTCAACCCAACGGATAGTACTTATACTGTATCACACAAACTTAGGGAATTCCGGATTCAAATGCATCAAATGCTTAGTGCTCTTAGCAAAAGTCAACCGACTCTGAGACAACGGGTTTAAGCTCTATGTCTTGGCTTATCGTGTGTCACCGGTTTTTGATAACCTTGCTAACTAAAACTAGTTTGCCAGCACTCGACTACATACAGGTTGCCGTGTTACAGTTTGAGCATTGCCAAGGTTGAGCATAATGTGTCCATAAAGGAAAAAAGTGTAGAATGTCCTTGTCGTATATGACTCAAACGCAGGATCCTCAAGCAGTTTATCTGTGTCTCAGAGACAGCATTCTATGTAATGGATACTCTCAGATTTAACAATGTAGTTTTTACGCTTCATATAGTGGGTCTTCGGATTGCGACAGACCAATATGTAAGCACGCATGTGCATTGACACACGCACACACACACGCATATGTGCAAATGTAGCCCAACCAGCTGATATGGGTATCACGACCCAGAAAAAACAGACGAGTAGGCTAAATGAGAATTGTTGTTAACCACATAAAGAGAAAATCGAAACAGAATACGGGCAGACATGTTAATGATCAAGATAGAAATATGCCAGTCTACCATCTGATTCACTCCACTGTAATTTCCATCTTTTTCCTGCTGAACGTTTTTTCTTTGCATCAAAGAGGAAATTTCGATTTGGGAAATATCAGTAATTAGGAAGAAGCTTTTTGTGCTTCCTGATATCTTAACCAGCGGTGTATACACGCGCGGGAGACACACAAAACACCCGCCGTTAATGTCTTCCCATTTCTCAACAATCAATTTCTCCCCTTGCAGTAATCAGTCGTTCACGTATGAGTAAGCCATGTTACACCCTTGATTCGATTACTGAAATTTACCACAGGAATTCATACCACTTTTACCGGATTATATGACTGTATACAATAAGTAATTACTCTCGTTCCCTCTAACCCGATAACGCTGATAGGCAGACGTCGACTCATATTTAGCTGGACGTATTTCACCGAGATAAATGAAGTTCTAATAGTGCTTGAAAACTTGGTATGTGAACACTGTCCCGCCGATATTCCCCGGGTCCCGTAGCTTCAGTAACGATTTTCGGGACGTTATTGAATGCTCAGGCTGATAATCAAATCAGGGCGTAAGTCACTGTAGCCTAGCTGGTAATTTTAACACCGTTGCTGCCACAATTGAGTTACAGGGATTGAGAAAGAAACGGTTTTGCAGATAGTCGGGTTTAGGATACGGAGGCAGCTGGGTGATGATAGTTGGGGGAAGAGATACACAGTGGATCGGATGAGCCCACCCTGTCTTGACGTCTGATGTTTTCTACACAGACAAACGGAATTTGATTATTTGCAGGCTCGTTGGCATATCAGAGAATCATGTTCCAATCTGGCTGGGTCGTTCATGAACTGGATACATAATTGAATATCGCATGTTTTCCTGTCTACGGGTTGTTATTGAAATAATTGGATAGAATATGGAAAACAATTTATAAACTGATAAAATAGGTTATTTATAACTGGGGATATTCTGTATTTCGCAGAATCAGTCCTTGTGGAATAACACATGTGTGCATCTGGTGATGCTGCAGTATTTGAGGGAAAGACGAAATTTCAATCATTTTAGAGTAAGTTTAAAGTCAAAGTTTATTCTGTTAATTTGTATAACGTGGACCGATGGAAACAAAAAAATATATCATCTCTATTAGTACATAGGTAGGGTATAAGAAGTCTGAGACTGCGCGTTTTGAATCAGTGATAAAAAATACCTGGTCTCCCAAAAATCATAGGATCACAGGAACGTGGTGCGCCTGAAGGGCGAAACTGTACAGCCAATAGCGACAGTTGGTCGACTGGGCATCAAGGGTCCCATTGGAGAACACATTGTATCATATATGAGTGCTGGTTCTGTGGAAGTATGATATAGTAGTATATCTAGGTTCTGTGGAAGTATGATATAGTAGTATATCTAGGTTCTGTGGAAGTATGATATAGTAGTATATCTAGGTTCTGTGGAAGTATGATATAGTAGTATATCTAGGTTTTGTGGAAGTATGATATAGTAGTATATCTAGGTTTTGTGGAAGGATATAGTAGTATATCTAGGTTCTGATATGATATAGTAGTATATCTAGGTTTTGTGGAAGTATGATTTAGTAGTATATCTAGGTTCTGTGGAAGTATGATATAGTAGTATATCTAGGTTCTGTGGAAGTATGATATAGTAGTATATCTAGGTTCTGTGGAAGTATGATATAGTAGTATATCTAGGTTTTATTGGAAGTATGATATAGTAGTATATCTAGGTTCTGTGGAAGTATGATATAGTAGTATATTTAGGTTTTGTGGAAGTATGATATAGTAGTATATCTAGGTTCTGTGGAAGTATGATATAGTAGTATATCTAGGTTCTGTGGAAGTATGATATAGTAGTATATCTAGGTTCTGTGGAAGTATGATATAGTAGTATATCTAGGTTTTGTGGAAGTATGATATAGTAGTATATCTAGGTTCTGTGGAAGTATGATATAGTAGTACATGTATATCATACGCGGTAGAGTTGCATGTACACTTACGTCATCACCACAGCTTCATTTCTGATCGTAGTTGAAACGCCACAATAGCTCAGTCCAAAATGATGATGCTGAAGCTCCTGAGGGAAATGTCCGAGGGTCTTCGTGAAAAACTGATTGTCACAGTGGCATCATGACTGCGTGTTGGAATCCAAACATTCCATACAGCTAGAGAACCAGGTCCTAAAATAGTAGTGAGTGGGTGAGTTGTGTTTTACACCGCACAGCAATTCTAGCAATATCACAGTGGGGGACACCAGAAATGGGCTTCACACATTGTACCCAAGTGGGGAATCGAACCCGGATCTTAGGCGTGACGAGCGAACGTTTTAGCCACAAGGCTACACCACCACCACCCTAAAATAGTAAAGACTGTAGTATGTACGGGCCACAAACTATCCGAAACAATCGTAAAACAAGAAGCAAGTACAATTCAGAGTAGTAAATTATAAAATGGCGTTCCGGAGATGATCATTGTCCCCGAAAGGTTGGTTGGTTGGTTGGTTTACGCCGCACTCAGCAATATTCCTGCTATATGGCGGCGGTCTGTAAATAATCGAATCTGGACAGACAACCCACTGATTAACAAATGAGTATCAATCAACGCCGTCAATTTTGCGATAATGCTTCATGTTAAAGGTCACATAAACCCTAGGGGTTAAAAATACATAAATCACTAACTGGCATCGTTATAAATGCAACCCCGTCATTAAAACTACTCATTTCGACCTTTAATTGACTTAAATCGACCTTTTTGACAACAGTGCACAATTCTCACACGCGAACGAAATTTCAACCAATCAGAAGCGGCGCGACTCTGTGACGTCATATGAGGAATAGCTTTGAGGGCCGATGCAGAATTCATCTACATTTTAGGGGGGTAAATTATCTTGTTTACAGGCTTGTATAAACCTGAAATCGTGACAAATGTTGTGGAAAATGAAAGCTATATGTTCTCACAATCTACTGTCATTTAATTTTGTCTCCTGCTTTGCCTAGTTTCCGAGTTACAACTTGTTTTCATAGAGGCTTCTGTCACAATTGATTGGTGTCGTTAGGCCCTATTTGTATAATGACTGATCCAAATTGATCCCATTTCTGTGTTTTTTTACCTCGATATTTAATCATGTCATGTAAAAATCTGTTTGTATTCTCAAAACAGTGTCGGCCCATAAGTTTTCACATGCAATACAGCAATTAATACTCCCTTGTTGTAACCCGTGTTAGGTGGTATAAACCTACACATGTTATTTGTCATCATTCACTTGATGGTCAGTTAATGAATTTATAACAGGTATAATTAGTGGTAACACACTTAGATTACCCGACAAAGGTTCCCATTTGGCATTTCTTGTGTCTGGAGTAAATATTCAACATTATGAACATCGATCAAAGGATTAACCGATAACACGCTGATTGATTAATTACTTTTATCTTACACAGCGGAATTGTCAAAAGGTAGTGTTTATGTATGTAGATTTACTAATCTATACTGAATACACTCTGCCCTGTCGGTGTCTGCGTAAAAACAACGTCCTTCTTTCAAACGATTAACCGGCAATACATTGATTGATTGCCCATTATTGGCTAACTAAATTACTGTTTTTAATGAAAGGCGGACATTATGCAATTAGTTGCCAGGTGTGCTATCTTGGGTGACCAATGAGACTATACACCAATACCTGAAAAGATTTATCACTTTTTCGTATATTAAACTGTTAAAAGACACATCATTTGGAACAGTTCTGTGGATATTGATGGATACATTCCTCAAACAAGGTATGGCCTGATATTGTTCCTATAACTTTAATCTGTTTTAATTTTAATATTTGCATTTTGTTTTTTAATCATTTGTCGTAGCATTCAACAGAATCATTGTTTTCGCCGTGAAGTGTAATGAGACAGACAACATACACTAGGGTGTGTGTGCGAATTATGATTCACATTGGCAAACTATAAAATGTCTAGATATTACAGTTCTGTTATAAATTCACTATAAGTATCAGCAGATCGTCAGCTTTTTATTTAGTTTCAAAATGCATAAAAGTATGATAATAAACTAATTAGGATTATAAGACCAAATATAAAGACGCACATTGACTAGTATCTACATACTGGTGAGTGGACATTTACCATGTGAATGTAGCAAGAAATTTATCGCGCAGTATTGTGACTTCGACTCCCACCTCGCTTCCGTGGAAGAAATCGTTATGTTATAAGTTGTGTCATGCAAAACCCTTTTGGTTATGATTCCAATACATATTTAACTACGAGTAGAAAGTAGTTTTGATTTTCTAACTTGATGAAAACAAACTATAATCTCATTAATTCTAACAGACTTTTACGATTTTCAAAATGGCGGCGACTGTCGGGAACATCCGCCAGTCTGTGGATAAATGCTATTTAGGTTTGTTTTCACCGAGTTACAAAATCAAAACTACTTTTCACTGGTAATAAAATATGTATTTTATTGATGGCCAATAAGTTTTGCATGACATAACGTATAACATGACAATTCTCTCCTGGCAGCGAGGTGAATAAGTCAATATAATACTACTTACAATATTATTGTTACTTCGACCACAACCTCACTTCCGAGGAAGAAATCGTTATGTTACAAGTTGTGTTATGGAAAATCTTTATGGTCATCAATCATATACATATTTTACTATAACTAGAAAGTAGTTTTGATTCTTTAACTTCCGTGAAGCGATCTGAACACAAGTAAGATATCGTTTCAGGCTTCCACAACGCTCGCTTCGCACTCACAAACATAACCCATTTAGCACGAACTGCGGGATACTGTGGAAATCTGTGCATGGTGACACCATCACCCGACCCCTAGGAGCAATTGACGACAAAGCAACGATTCGGCATGTCGTCGTTGATGTCGAGAAATCATCAAAATGATGAGCGTGCTACACACTTTCTATACAACTAACTGAAATTCGTTCCTCATATGACGTCACTGCAGTGCTCTGGCGGCAGAGTTACGTAACCTGTCTGTGGTTTCGTTGGCGGGCGAGAGGGAAGCAGGCGACTTTTTGGCCACTTTTAATCGCTCGGTATTAATTAACCACAAGTTTTTAAAGAATAAATTTGGTGTTCCGCATAAGACTAACCACCAATCTTTCATATGTAATGGTTAAAAGAGTAACAAAAAACAAAGTTTAGTGGTTCTTTAACAAATACGTTCTTACACACACGGGGCGGTGGGGTAGCCTAGTGGTTAAAGCGTTCACTCGTCACGCTGAAGGCCCGGGTTTGATTCCCCACATGGATACAATTTGTGAAGCCCATTTCTGGTGTCCCCCGCCGTGATATTGCTGGAATATTGCTACAAACGGCGTAAAACCATACTCAGTCAGTCAGTCAGTCTTACACACACAACATTTTGATATAAATCTTAGAACAACCTCTCCAGTAATCGGAGTGTTTTATCATGAATATAAAACATGTACCGAGCGGAGATAAATATTATCATATGTAACCACACACATCAGTGTTGTCATGAATGTGCTTACTATATATTCATTACCAATAACCTCCACGTGCGTTTTGTAATGGTATCAATAACCAAATCAGTCATAAAACTACATGTAATTATATTATCGATAAGCGTACACATATCTTTTATTATGAATCTATATACAGTATATGTATCATCAACAGCCAAATACATACATGTAAGTATGTACGTAAACACAATACATTGTAAGTCATGAATCTACGTAAAGTAATTTATCATGTACATCAGGGTTTTAATTAATCTAAATACAGTATATATGTATATGTATACAATATATTTATATAACTAACCAAACACAAACATTACGTGTGTAAGTAAGTACAGAATCTTGAATCTACACACATTACATCAATAGCCATCTTAATCTACACACTCCATCGCTCACCACACAGCTCTGTCATGGACATCCCAACAACGTCGGTCGAGGTTTGATAAAAACATCTAAACCTTTTCATCAGAGCTACACAGAACATCTTCATCCTTAATAACCACCAACTAATACGATAACATAAACAGCAATCGTTGTTCCGTGGAGCGTTAATAACCAAGTTGATTTCTGTATCATCTTTCATCTCTGAAAATCCCAGAGCATCGCATTCAAGAAAACTATCATCGTGGAAATCCCTGTCTAAAGATATGCTACCAATGAGGTCTTCCTTCGCCGTGCGATACCATTGATCGCTGAGCTGTGTTTATCATCGTTAAATTCCAAAAAGCTCATGTTATCAATTAGATTTTGCAATATTAACTGGGCGCGTTTCTTATGGGTAAAATATAAGATCTTCAAGGGAAACGCAAAGCCGGTTTACATGCTGTATTAAGTCATTTCAGTGGTGTTGTCATACTGGTATATCCGGTTGTTTTTAAGGTTGGAATATCTAGACAGCTGGGGCCGCTGTGTCATCCAGTGTTGCACGTCAACACAGTTTGTTAAAAAGCATCGTTAGGGGAAGACGTATACACAAAGGTAGCTCACACCAAAGTCTTCCTTCGTAGAACGTAAACAGATGATTCATGATCAGTTCTCGGTTTAGCCAAGAAATTGGAAAGTAAACATTCCCACGAACTTGTTTTAACACGACTGGATTTGCAAAATTGTAAATATACAGCAGACAATTTGAAATGTATGCATGTGGTAATTTGAGATGGAATCGTTTATGAAAAGACCATTTTGAAATTGATTATTGATGGCAAATAGGATAATACAAAACCCTATGTACCCTATGTAATACTGAAACCAAACATCTTCAGCTACTTAAAGGAAAAATTGAACCTGGTAATAAGCGTCTCTTCCTGCATTGCCGGGGAGGGGTGCATTACATTACAATTGAAAGCCTCGAAAAGAAAAGTGAATAGATCGAAGTCAGTTATATTTTGTTCCATAAGCCAAAATAATAATATAACATTAGAAATGAATCTATTTGATGGCATTTCGATGTGCTGTTATCGGAATTTCAACATTGTTTCTCTCAACGTTCTCACTGACCGCCAGAGGATGTTATACTGTTACGCAGAGATGACGCTTTGTGGGTGATGCTATGATAATGATTCTTGAACATATTAAGAGCTTAATTAGTTATTTTTCTAAACAGCACAGGAATGTCTGATATTGTGTTTCTTGATCTTGTATACATCATTGGATATGAAACCAATGATATGTTTAACTTTATAAAGAAACAGTGGTATCAAGCAAAAAACGCTCAGTGACGTGAACCACCTTGATATTCAAATTAATTTCAAACCGAACTGTTGTTATATCTGTATTCAACCAAGTGACTTCACGGAGGAGAGATGATTGCTGTGTGAAATATAACCACTGTTGTTTTGGGTTGAGTGTTGCAATCACCCAAGGTTGTATTACAACTTGTAAACATACATGATCCGATGCATAGATAAGTATGAGGAAACATCAGTATACAACGTCACTACAGATCATTCAATGGAACAGGCAACGCAGTCGTCTTCTGTGGTTTCAGAAGAACTGGCGTCGATTCCGTCTTATAATAGAGTGAGTCTAGGAATCCATTAAGTGAGACAGAAGGTGCGTTACGCTTATCAGCTACATGATTACAATGTGTGTAAAGGTAGTGTATCTTCATGTCGGCATAATGAAAACTCAACAACAAACCATTTACATGTCTAAACATCAATCTGACCTCGGCACTGAAGTGCAAAAACACAACTTGTTTATTAACATCACGTAGAGCTTCTTCGCGTAGAGTCTCTGTCTTCTCTGTAGATGTATCAATATGTACAAAACATTGTTCCAGGTGCACCTGTGGGTGATCGAAAGATATGGAAAAATGGGTTTCTTTGGCATTGATGGAAACACGTCGAGAAAATCAAGTGCAGGTGTATTCCTCATGCGTTTTCATGTTTTTTATGACTGGTACCATTTCCTCAGTAGAACCAGCGTTATTGGGGTGCATGGATTCACCGTGTAGCGTACAGGCAGTTGATGAGGCGAATGTGAATTTGCGCGAAAATGCAGCTAAGTCGACAACGACGGATACTTACTTGCAAGGACGGGAGGTTTCACTTAAAAAAACTTTCAAGTCAAAACATTGATTACACAACGGTCTCTTTCCTGTTGACTGGGTTCCGTCCTATTGCGCAACTTAGTACAATAACCAGTCCAGAATTGTGAGACCAATTCATTTAGCTGGACCCATAAATATTAATCAGTATTATTTGATACATCTAAGCACTTGACATGCTTGCAAATATGTCGAGCAGCGCGCTCTGTCGTACAGCGAGCACTGACAACAGAAACCTGGACATCTCAAAACGAGGCTCTGCCTCTCACATTGTGCGTTACAGAACTACACTGAATAAGCGCAAAAGCACATAACAGGTGTAACCAGTGAGCCAGATGCATTGTGAATCATTTTACGACCTCGTCAAACTGGGGCAGTCTGTGACGTCTTAGTTAAGGTCATGCTGCCTACACCTCGCCATAAATTATAGAAATACGATGTTATTAAAGTTTAAAATTAAAATTCAGTTGTAAATACCTTTTTCTTATGAAACAAGGAATTGGAATTCAGTGTATCCATCGTTTTTTTGTGATGTCTATTTTCACTTTCACATGAGAAAATTCGGATCGGTTTGGTTCAGTTTAAGTCCTCCTAAGCTCTTAGGCCAGTAGAAACTGCACTGAACCTAGACATTTCTGATAACAGGCCAAATTTGTGTTTAACCTGACCAGAAGGGTGTTATTGGTCACCATAAAAAACCCAAAGAAAATCAAGGTTGGGGAAATATATTTTTTGTGCACGGTTTTGGGGGTGGGGTCTATTGTATTTTCACCCACATTTCAGCATGAATGCGCTTGTCACGGCTACATAGTTCACAACAATGTTTTGGTTTATCATCATACTGGTTATTAAGTTCATTTATAAAAAAGCCTTCTTTCATCAAAATGTAAAATATTTTAATTATTTACCGATGTCGACCATCTTGAATTACAAAATGGCCGCCATTTTGAATTCAAGATGGCCGCCATATCACAATCAAGAAGGTCAGCTTCTATTGACTCTAATGTATATGAGGTCGTGAATCTCAAGGTTTATGGTTTCAATAATTTTCTGTTATATTTCATCAACTTGCTCTTTAATTGCCTGACGTCAATAAGAAACATTCACTGACATCAATCTTTTGCAATGTTTGAATAAGTTTTGGATCAAATGGAGCGAGATGCAAAAACTGTTTGCCTTTCTTGACATCTGTTTGCTTCTGGTTAAACCTGTCTCATCAAATACAATGTTTTACCTGACTGATGCTGTTGGCAATCTCATAATACACTGAATATTTTTGGACAGTATCATTGGGACCTTTTTTGGACACCCTCAAAAACATATTTCCCCACTCTTGATTTTTCTTGGGTTTTGTGTACATGATAAATAGACACCAGTGAACAGTATTCTGCAATAATTGGCCTGTTATCTCAAATGTCTAGGTTATTGTATTTTGACGTCGATTTCTACTGGCCTATCTAAAAAGCAGGCTTTGATTTTGAGCGTACAATGATACGCTGATCGTATGAATGTTTTGTAGCTCCAAGGACATAAAATGCGTTTTTCATCATTATCTTTTGGGAATTTGTGGCCATGTCCATGCTGATATTGCCCGAAAAGCTCCCAACGGTAGCAAGTGCTCCAATCCATATAGCTCGTTGTTATACGTGTATTTTGTAGATAAACGTATCACTCGCCAATGCACCGGCTATATGACGGCGGTCTGTATATAATTGATTCTGGACCAAACAATCCGGTGTTTGACATCATGAGCATCCAGTGTGAACAACGGTTAATGCAATCGGGGTACACAAACACGCTGTCACGTGTTGATTTAAAAGTTGAAATGCGAAGATTAAGCCAGAAATCTATGGTGGCCGAAAGGGGATATCGCTTTATCGACTTCAGTATTACGACCCCGAGGAAGCCATTAAACCGTTCACGAGACGGGAAAGAGACAGCACGAAATAGCGATAGAGCGAGAACGCGAAGAAAGAGACAGAACAACAGACCGAGAACGCGGCAATGCCGATCATTCCGTACATTAAAAAGGTTATTGCTGATGTTCAGCGATCCATTCGTAAACTTTTCACAGCTGTCTGATACTGAGACTATTCAACATATCGTAAGAGGTGAATGTGTTAGATCATCAGTGTACATCCAGAATACTATCAGGTTTACATATACGCTGTAGTAGGCATGTAATACATAACATTGGGATAGTACATTGACAAATCTATATCAGTCACTGAAATTAGTCACTATGAATATTGTTTGCATTGCCCAAGAATAATTGTGTCGGTCAACTTCCAGATATAGTCTTGACGCTGAATATGTGCTTGGCCTGTTCCGGAATGACCACTATTTGATTTTAGAGAATAAATATTATACAGACAAACTTTACTCTAGTATTGTGTTATGTTTCCACTGTAAACAATACAGATGGAATAGATACATGTCTTCCAAGTTAAGTCGCATACGGCCTTCGAGCGGATTACTGACTCATAACAACATTCCCTGAACAATAGAAATGGAATGCTTCGTCAGTTATTATTTAGAACAAGTGCATATGGTCGATAATAATAATACTTCCTTTCAATCAAGCTGTCTTTAGAATTTATATGAAAAGAAGTAATATGTCATAGCCACCAGGCTTGACAGATTTACCACAGTCATATGAGTGAGTTAATATTTAACGTCACATCGGCAATGTCTCAGCCATATCGTGACGATCCACAGTCATATGAAAAGATGAGGTGTTCTTTAACTCGGCTTGTATATATCTAGACTTTCACGTGATCTATATGTCCCGAGAAAAAACGCTAGAGCAACAACTAAAGGAGGTAACTCCGCAACACCAGCTGTTAAGGCCACCACCAAAGCTAGATATTGTACGAGCGCCTCAATCAATTTGCTGCCACGTACAATCATCAAAATGAAATCAGTTACAAATTACACAATATAATCCATGACATTGACCTAGTCACAGAGCCTGATCACCCAAGTTATTCATTTTCTTCTTGCGACCAGTATAAGCTGCTGTTCTAGCCTGGAATCCCCTTGTCTCAAATCTGGTGTGGAATATTGTCGATGAGTATCGATACCACCATGATATATATCCGAACATGGTTATAATGTACAGTAATTATTTATGGACCTGAAAATGATTATTTTTGTGTTTGAGTAAATACGGCAATAAAATGAAGAATGTGTAGGTTAAACGGAAACACGATATTATGTGTATAGTAAACAACGGTTGTGACGAATTCGTTCGAACCATGGATTATAACTCGATAAAACCGTAGTTCGTTATGTAACTTTTGGCTAAAAAGTGGTGGCCGGGACCAAAACACTTCGTATTATCCATTAATTCGTTATAAGCATGTTCGAGATAAACGGACGTTAATATAGTTGGATTGACTCCACAACTGGCAAGGTGGTTTTGGTATATTGTGGGCGCTGCCTTCCTTCCCTGAGTCACATACCATGATATAGTTACAGGCAGCAGACTGGTCTGATTCCTTGTGAAAAGGGTAGACGGTCATTGTAAGCATCTATAAGACGCCTGCGCAATTAATCTTTACTATACGTTGGCGAAACGGGCACTAGTGGCTCTGTGTTTTCTCTTCCGCTCGTGGTAGTTAATACATGCTTATGTTATAGTCGAGTCGTACAACATGGCTTATCATAAGAGAGACATGTAGCGCAGTCTTGGGTTGCGTCCTTTAAATTACGCACACCAATCAAGAATTATCGATTATAATCCTCCATCTCGCAGACCACACCTGAACAGCACACGTGGGTGGCAAGTATGTGATAAACAAGTACGAGTTGTGTCATGATGAACTTTCCTTACACATTACAGATTCACAACGACACATTCACATGTGAAGCATTAAGGTCATGTGTTTACCTTACATTACATTACATTACAGATTCACAACGACACATTCACATGTGAAGCATTAAGGTCATGTGTTTACCTTACATTACATTACATTACAGATTCACAGATTCACCAACGACACATTCACATGTGAAGCATTAAGGTCATGTGTTTACCTTACATTACATTACAGATACACAATGACACATTCACATATGAAGCATTAAGGTCATGTGTTTACCTTACATTACAGATTCACAACGACACATTCACATGTGAAGCATTAAGGTCATGTGTTTACCTTACATTACATTACATTTACAGATTCACAACGACACATTCACATGTGAAGCATTAAGGTCATGTGTTTACCTTACATTACAGATTCACAACGACACATTCACATGTGAAGCATTAAGGTCATGTGTTTACCTTACATTACATTACAGATTCACAACGACACATTCACATGTGAAGCATTAAGGTCATGTGTTTACCTTACCTTACATTACAGATTCACAACGACACATTCACATGGTGAAGCATTAAGGTCATGTGTGACACATTACATTACATTACATTACAGATTCATGACACATTCACATGAAGCATTAAGGTCATGTGTTTACCTTACATTTTACATTACATTACAGATTCACAACGACACATTCACATATGAAGCATTAAGGTCATGTGTTTACCTTTACCTTACATTACAGATTCACAACGACACATTCACATGTGAAGCATTAAGGTCATGTGTTTACCTTACATTACATTACAGATTCACAACGACACATTCACATGTGAAGCATTAAGGTCATGTGTTTACCTTACATTACATTACAGATTCACAATACAGATTCACAACGACAGACCTTACAGAGAGAGGAGAGAGAGAGAGAGAGAGGGTCTTTATTTCCTCAGACGATCATCCGAAGATCAAACATATTATATGCATGTAGATACAAAAACAGGCAAAGTTACAAAATTGATATAGATGTATATACAATTATATTAATCAAGATGAATACCTAAAGCTACAATTTACATGTGAACATACATGTATAAGTGTATACAATTAATTTATAGAAGAGACAGTGGACATATATCATTATAAATCTGCAGAGATCAATCAGTGTAACATTGTAGGAGATGTCGTCTTATTCATAAATGTATAAAGAAAATCGTAACATGATTGTTTCCCATGTCCATTGATCAACAGTATCATTAAAAACAGTTTCACCTCAAATAAAAAGAGAGCATGTCGTTTTCCTCCTGTGATTCAAAGGCAACATAGGTCTCCACATCAAGATTGTCAATCATAAACACAAAGAAATCGTTTCTCTCAGTGTGAAGTTGTTCACAGTGTAGGAGTATATGAAAATCATAATCATAAGCATATTTGTTGCATAGGTTACATTCTTTAGATATTTTGCCACGTGATGAGATTTTAATACATATTTGGAGGGCAGATTTATAATTGGGATGCAAGTATGCCAATTGCCAGAGGATATGATAGTTTAACTTGGAATGGACCCGTGCATAAAGCTTCATGTTTGTATTAATTGAGGTTTGCATAACCCATCTGTGTTCTTCATAGTTATGTACAGATGTATTTACAATTTTTCGCCATTCGTACTTTGGAGGGAATACACCTTCTTTAATATATTTATCTATGTGTATATGTAAATTATATTTGTAGAGCACTGATAGTAGATCATCACAGATTGAAGGGGATTTTGTAGATGTGGTTATTGCTGCACAAAATATGTTTTTGGCAAAATTATTACAAGAGATTTTGCATAGACGTCCAAGAAAAATGAGTTTACATTTGTCGATGTAACCAATGAGTGTCCACAATCCCAGATTTGCAATAGTAGAGTCTGTTGGTGATCTTTTATCGAGCCCCTGCACAATACGAGCAAAATATCGTTGTGTAACTTCAAGTGCATCGGCTTGTTGACCTCTAATGTTGGGTAATATTTCACAGCCATAGAGACTTGTTGTTTACCTTACATTACATTACATTACATTACAGATTCACAACGACACATTCACATGGTGAAGCATTAAGGTCATGTGTTTACCTTACATTACATTACAGATTCACAACGACACATTCACATGTGAAGCATTAAGGTCATGTGTTTACCTTACATTACATTACAGATTCACAACGACACATTCACATGTGAAGCATTAAGGTCATGTGTTTACCTTACCTTACATTACAGATTCACAACGACACATTCACATATGAAGCATTAAGGTCATGTGTTTACCTTATATTACGCTTAAGAAAGGTTTGTGTGCAGGTAGTTAATACCTGTCTTCCTTTATTCCTATTGTAATGAAATTCTTGTGATAAATAACTAGATGGGTAGTACTCTTATGATAAAAGCAAAGTAGTGACTGTCCAGCCTTAACGTATAACTTGATGACACAATACTCTTATGATAAAAGCAAAGTAGAGACTGTTCCTTCTACAGGTATAACTAGATGGCACAATACTCTTATGATTAAGGACGGTGGGGTAGCCTAGTGGTTATAACGTTCGCTTGTCACACCGAAGACCCGGGTTCGATTCCCCACATGGGTACATTGTGTGAAGCCCCTTTCTGGTGTCCCCCGCCGTGATATTGCTGGAATATTGCTAAAATCGGCGTAAAACTAAACTAAACTCACTCACTCACTCACTTATGATTAAAGCAAAGTAGAGACTGTTCATCCTACAGGTATAACTAAATGACATAATACTCTTATTATAAAAGCAAAGTAAAGACTGTTCATCCTTCATGTAGAATTAAAAGCAAAGTAGAGACTGTTCATCCTACAGGTATAACTAAATGACATAATACTCTTATTATAAAAGCAAAGTAAAGACTGTTCATCCTTCATGTAAAACTAAATGACATAATACTCTTATGATTAAAGCAAAGTAGAGACTGTTCATCCTTCATGTAAAACTAAATGACATAATACTCTTATGATTAAAGCAAAATAGAGACTGTTCATCCTTCATGTAAAACTAAATGACATAATATTCTTATGATAAAAGCAAAATAGAGATTATATTCCTCCTTCAGGTAAACCTAAATGGCCTAATACCCTTATGGTGAAAGCGTTCAATTGTCATTACGAATGTTGGGGTTCTATTCCCAGCATGTTTGTGATGTCTGATATGCCCACCATGGTATAAGAAACAACTCACTCACTCGAGTAAACCTATGTGGTAGTGGTCTGGTGACCCATGATAAGTGTTCCTTCCACCGAATATGGGTGCACGGTTTTAAGTAGAAGCGACAAAACCCTTTCCACATCCATCAGAAATCTCGACTGTACAATTCCGACAATATCATGAGTATGCATTTGCTACAGAAGTTTACAGCTGTACACTGATGTACCTCCCTGCCGTGATATTTACGGTGTATTGAAAACTCGACTGAAAACCAATCTCACTCGACGAATTATCTGTTACACTGGGTTTGCATAGAGTGCAACAGTGCATTTAATTAGCTTACTTTACCTTGCATACAACAGGTGGTACACGGGAACAGTGTATGTAGCCTTACAGACAAGTATCATACACTTCCTTGGTCTAAATGTGTTGAGATTTGGCAAGAAAACACCACAGGCGTGTCTATCTTGGATCTTCGCCATATATTTTTCAAACAACAACTTTGTAATACAATTAAGGCAATTAAATAGTGATGCAACAAGCTCCCCACATCAGAGAGAGCTAGATTCTTTCCACACGGATACCGCCAGACAATACTCGATTAGTTGGCAACACTTGGCTCAGACGTTCCCTTTTTATAGAACAGATGAAGAGTATGGAGGTCCAGTTGTTTCGTAAGTTAAATCCATTATCAGTAAGCAGTGTGAAAAAATAAACAGTTCCAAGAATATTCCTCTGTGTATTTGTATGTCACTTTACAGTTTATATTTGTCATATGTATAACTTCTAAGCATACAAGGTGCAAAACACATTTATCCCTTCAGATGTGATAACTTAAGAAAGAAAATCTCTGAAAAACCAATTTCTTTTTAAAGATGTATATTAGGAGGCCATGTCCATCTTTCGTTCCGAAGTAAAGGTTGAGTGAGGGAGTTGTGTATAAGGCCGCTTGAACAATATTATTACTTTGATTCAGCTTAATGTGTGAGGAAACCCCGAAGTTATGCACCTTTACGACGGCGGTGAAACGTGGGTATGGTGCTAGAAAGCCTTGAATCTTTACCAGCGAAGAGCAAAACTTTCAGTAATTTCAGCGATCAAAGACTCCTGGCACGCTCAAGGGAGGCAACTCTAAATGACAAAATGGTGATCAACATCATGAGCATCTACCAGAAAACGAAGGAAGGAATCAAATAAGTCTCGTTTGTCATATCACCACATCAAAATAATGTACTCTGTGTGAACACTCTTCTGCCCGATGAGATACAATGTATATAGTTTCAGAAGCAGGAAGCCAACCAAGGGCAGGTGGACTACTAATCCCCTAGTTTGCTCATTCAACCTGGCTCCTTTCGTTAAATATCTTCAAACGCAAACAAAAAAATAATCCCTTTGAAAAACTTGCCACCAGGATAGATTAGCTGATTACACTGCCATCGGTCATTTTTATTCCCTACGTACAAAGCAGCTTTATGTGCAAGAAACCTTTTTTTAAAACCCGGATATAAAATGTTCAAAGGGGATCCACCTTATTATTGTGGCTGGCATATGGTAATCAACTGCATGCCGAGATTGTAAATAGCATAAAACACGGGATCAATTGTCAGTACCATTGATTTACCATTTTGCTAATGGTGTGTTCCGGACAATATGAGTTACTGAGATGCTAAACAGCTGTTCAATGTCGATGGCATGTCGATTTCAAATACAGCATGCCACTTATAATTACCGATGGGAATGCATTTCCCTTTAGTAATCAATGCTGTGGAGAGTAAACGACAAGATAAGGGAACACGTTTTGCTTATTTGGAATTAATGTGCTTGTCACGTTGGTTTAGACTGGCATATATAGAGTTTCTTTGGGCTTCGAACCTAGATCAACGACTTGTCACATGTTTCCTGTAGTTGAAAAACATGTTGTATAATGAGATTTATGATGCTGGGAAAATCTTTGAAGAGGAACTCGATTTCATTTCATTTTTGATGAAGTGACAGATGTGATTTATGGTGTAATTTCCATGTCTCTATCCGTCAAAGTGTCGGGTCCCCAGGTGGTTAAACAAATGGACTTGGGGATGACGGAGGGATGGTGGAAACAGAGCGACTCCTTCGTCTTATGACACACGTTAGTGACAGGAGAGTATCTTCTCATGAACAGTAACAAAAACAACCCCAAGAAATTGGCATTGTCCCTTTAATTACTGATGCATTATGTATGGTTATTACGCTGGCCGACAAAGATGAATACAAGCAGTCACAGTCTAAAATACGGTTTCGACCCGAAGCAATAGAAAATAAACAATTTACGTCATACGCTCACGCACAATAAAACCTCGTTAATCTGGACAACCCATTCCAATTGAAATCCTATGATCTACTGTGAAATCAACTACACGCAGGCTACGAATGATCTAAACTGTAATCGACTAGATGCAGGTTACGAATGATCTAAACTGTAATCGACTAGATGCAGGTCACGAATGATCTAAACTGTAATCGACTACATGCAGGTCACGAATGATCTAAACTGTAATCGACTACATGCAGGTCACGAATGATCTAAACTGTAATCGACTACATGCAGGTCACGAATGATCTAAACTGTAATCGACTACATGCAGGTCACGAATGATCTAAACGAATGATCTGTAATCGACTACATGCAGGTCACGAATGATCTAAACTGTAATCGACTACATGCAGGTCACGAATGATCTAAACTGTAATCGACTACATGCAGGTCACGAATGATCTAAACTGTAATCGACTACATGCAGGTCAAACGAATCGATCTACATGCAGGTCTAATCGACTAGATGCAGGTTACGAATGATCTAAACTGTAATCGACTAGATGCAGGTCACGAATGATCTAAACTACATGCAGGTCACGAATGATCAATCGACTACATGCAGGTCACGAATGATCTAAACTGTAATCGACTAGATGCAGGTCACGAATGATCTAAACTGTAATCGACTAGATGCAGGTCACGAATGATCTAAACTGTAATCGACTCACGATACATGCAGGTCAAAACTGTAATCGACTAGGTGCAGGTCACGAATGATCTAAACTGTAATCGACTACATGCAGGTCACGAATGATCTAAACTGTAATCGACTACATGCAGGTCACGAATGATCTAAACTGTAATCGACTACATGCAGGTCACGAATGATCTAAACTGTAATCGACTAGATGCAGGTCACGAATGATCTAAACTGTAATCGACTACATGCAGGTTACGAATGATCTAAACTGTAATCGACTACATGCAGGTCACGAATGATCTAAACTGTAATCGACTACATGCAGGTCACGAATGATCTAATCTGTAATCACTTACATGCAGGTTACGAATGATCTACTGTGTAATCAGCAGATTACTACCTGTAGCTTACGTTGAAAATGGGGTTTTAGTCCGTTTAATATAGTTCAAGCTTAAGCACAGTAACGGACATAAAGGGTGGCTGCGGAACTTCTCCAATGACATTTTCTTTTGTACAGTAACTGTGGATATAACGTAATCAAAAGGACAACTAATTTATTTCGTTGTAAACGTAGTTCCTTACACGCATTATTAATCATATACAGCATGAGGACGAGTCGAAGAAACATCAGTTCGATATATCCGTCAGTTCGTTATAATCATGTTCGTTCTAAAGGTAGTTTCCTGGAATTCTCCTCAATCCGAAGACGACGAAGTTCAAAGTAAAATTCAGTCACTCAGGCAACAGCCAAGGGGTACGCTGTTAATCCCCCATCCACGTGCTGTTCAAGATCATCAATTGATTTAATTGCTACGTCACCACTTTAGTCGACTTTTACGTCATTCATACGATCTGTTTACCCTCATAAATGTGGTCATTAAGTTGTAATTAGACCCGAACTGACCCCAAAAACCTATGCTGGTCGTAATTAAAGGGCTATCCAGTTGCCATGGACGAATTTCACATGTCTGTCAGAACATGTCGACAAAAAGATATACATGTCATTTCTGCATTCAAAAGTTTTTGTGTCTTTTCAAGTTTGGGCGCGGTGGGGTAGCTTAGTGGTTAAAGCGTTCGCTGGTCACGTCGAAGACCCGGGTTCGATTCCTCGCATGGGTACATTGTGTGAAGCCCATTTCTAGAGTCCCCCTCCGTGATTCGCATCTTCAAATCCAGCGCATACTGAATGGAGACAACCATATGTTCGGACCACCTTATACCACTGCTATACGAGCGAGATCATGTCTCACATTGGTTGCCACCCTTGGAATTATAGCAATAACATCTTTTGGATTTCATTTACACATGGGTTCAAAGAGCCGTCTCACACTTTTAACAATCATATTAGCTTTTATCATCCATTCTAAGGACAGATAATATTGGTGTAGACGTTGGCCCCGTCGGTGACGCAAGCCCCTCGGAGGACGCATTGGAGGTTGGAACAGGTCACACCAATTTCCACAACGAGAACCAGAAATTTTCATGAAGAGAACAAATTACCACTCTCAAAGCATTTGCAATTTATATCGATTGGGTAAATAACATTCCAATGACAATATGGGTTGAGGGCTTGTTTAAGTTCAGTTTCAAATTTGAAAATTGCATCTTTCCGCTTTAGGTGTTTACCAATCAGCATCGGCCCACGGGAAATTGGGCTATTGCGGTTCTTTACGAGGTTAGCCGTCGCCATCACCGGGCATTCCTCTTGCACGGCAAATATTGAGTAACGGCTTCAATTTGCTCGTAAATTCATTATGATGTGCAATGACAACCTCGATGGGTCTGAAATGGTCCGTAGTAATACGACTAGCGGTAAGTATCTTTCCACAACAGTCAAAAGTGCAAGGCATCGTTTCTTCGAGGTCGAGAGTTCGCATGTCGATATGGAATTATTTTTGTAATCAAGTTACGGAAACATGATTATAGTTGGCATGTTATGAGGATAATTACATTCGTTAGACTCATTTGGAATGGCTACTTTAGAAATACCAGTCCGCCAGACTTGAACTACTGAGAACAGCATTGATTGAACCTACAATGAACAGCATTGATTGCTTATGCGAATTTCTAAAGATCGAATTGAAACCGAATTTTTAATGTAGACAAACTTTCATTTCAAGACTAATGGGCTATTATGATGACGAAACTAATTGCATGATACATTTCTATTACGATATGTGATATGAATATGTATGCAGCTTTAGCTTCATTTGGAACCCGATTCAAATACCAAGAGCCCAAATATAGACTTCCAATTACATTACTATTACGCGCGAAAGAAAATCTGTGCTTAGCTAGGGAAAGGCGTGACTGAGGTGGTAGTCCAGTGTTACAGGTTGTTTATCAATATACAATGGAGATATGACATACTAGTACTCAACAATCACGGATGTTACTTTGCTTGCTCAAAACGCTTTGTCTTTATAACTTATTTTGGCAGCTGACCAGTGGCTCTAAATAAAAGTTATTATCCAAATTAATTGCATACCTTAATGAGCGTTTTAATGTCTATAAGAGTCAGTTTGTAAAGAACCCTCCTAACGTAAGAGACCGGGGACTAGTTGAGTGAGTGAGTTGGTTTTACGCCGCTTTTAACAATATTCCAGCAATATCACATCGGGGGACACTAGAAATGGGCTTCATACTTTGTGCCCATGTGGGAATCGAACCCGGATCTTCAGCGTGACGAGCGAACGCCTCAACCACTAGGCTACCCCACCGGGGACGAGGTGAAAAAGACGATGTTAACGTCCCCCAAAATTGACATTGCATCAGAAGTTCAATACAGGTTGGCTAATACATCATTATTCCAATTTTAGTTGTGTTTTTCGTAAAATATGTTATTCTCAAAGGAGTTATATTTTCATGTATTCTCCCCGATCGTTATTAATAGGCTTGATTTGTCTTCGGTAGAAACACGCCCAGGATGTAACAAAATGCAGACATGAACGAAATTAACCATAATCTATATGCCTCGCCTAACGACCATCAATGAATGCGTGTGTTTCATGGGCAATATTTCAGCAATAACAGGGATCATCAATCTAACAGTGCCAACGTAAGTAGCTGGGACAGAAATACTGCAATTATCTCTAACCAGGTTAATGTCAAAGCATCGTTGACCCCTGGTGCCAATTGGTTACCACCAGACCCTTGAACGTTCTTCCTGGGAATCTTTTCAGCAACACCTGCATACGGACTGCCCTTTGGAACTGAAATGATGCTGTATCCTCATCACCCCTCGTAACTTTCGCCTCTATTGATTCAAATATACTGCATGAAACAAGGTCCGGAAATAGAAACCTCATTGATATTTGTCCCTGGATTCATTTCATGAAACCCAACCCCTTATCATTCCATAAACAAGTGTGATGATTTATGAGGTGGTATTATCGGCTAGTGGAAGAGTTATTACGCCACTAGGGGGCGCTATCAGCCGCCTCACATCTGCTACGTTCCCATATGTAAGACCACGCAGACTGGTCGGGCGAAAAGGGTAATCCTCTTCTCAATCTTATCTCCATTTTCTGTGTAATAGGCAATGTGTTGATGGTCAGAAAGTCGACAAATTACATATAACATTGTACGATTGAAGACAACAGATGATATAATAGGCAATGTGTTGATGGTCAGAAAGTCGACAAATTACATATAACATTGTACGACTGAAGACAACAGATGATATAATGGGCAATGTGTTCATCATACTCGCTGTCTTCTGAACGCATTCACTCACTCACTCATTCTCGACTCATTTCAGGTGGGATTTATTTGAGGGGTTTAATGTGGTCGTTCACACTCCGTATCGGAGTCTTCACATTCGTCAAGAAAGTACATTTTCGGAACTGCATTGTAATTAAAACGTTAGTACCAGAGAATATTTACCCATTTCTCCCGTTCATATCTTATTTGTTTTCTTGCAAAAATATTTCACCGTTTCAATTTTAGGAGGCTCTTAAGGAGCATCCATTTCAATTCATTTATCAAAGGATTCATCATGTCATTTCAAATTCATCATGTTCGGTATCAAAGAAGCTGATTCACAATGTTCATTATGACTGTCTCGTTTCCATGACCACTATTAACCTGGACAGATTCATCATCTTTCATTATCGTGTTAAAAGGACACAACAAAGATATAGTCGTGATATGCATTGGATACAGTTGTGTCAAATAAACCTGAGCACGGGTAACCCGGTCAATTAAGACACCGGAAACTGTTTCAACCAGAACGTGACTTGGGCATACCGTGACCCTATGATCTGGAGTTCGAATCCCTGATTCACTCTGTTTCTAAATTTGTCGGCTCCATTCCTGTTATCATGGACTTCACCAAAGTTGTAAACATGTAGGGCCCCCATCAGTATGGGCGTTCCTCCCACAACAAGCTGACATTTTGTGATATAACAGGAATGTATTGTTCAAAGCACAGTTAAACCAAACACTTGCACGATGTGATGAAAAGCACTCGAAGTATTCTTCCCCTTGTGTGATGAATGGATCGGCAGTTTACAAGTACAACAAAGGCTATATAAAGCTGCGATATGCACTTGCTCATTAAAGGTCTAGAAGTGTTCCTGATTCCAGATGTCTGTACACGCACGGAATGAGTGGATGTTGTGTCACATTCACCTGTAGTCAATGTACACAACAGCGGCTGTCTTGAGACTCGGTCAGGCAAACCACTGGTTGACAGTATGAGCACCGATCCATGCCGCCGGGGCACGATGACATACAGTTGTCATGATCCAACAATGTTTCCACGGGTTATTATTATTCAGCTCCTATGAAAAGTAAGGGACAAATCATGCCCTAAATTATCACGGTAGCCTCTCCCAACTCCGGCACCGGTAATCCCCGGGTGGGCTGGGTAGGGTTACGTATCAAAATCAACTAATTTCATCTTAGCTGCTCAACGGGGTTCATGATGAAACGGATAAATGTATTGTGGTATGCACTGACGCTATGTTAACGTTATCTGAGTTGGTCGACATACAGTCTGTATCAAATCAATATTGACATGAGCTGACGGGTATACGCTCTGGTTAAACTGATGTGGCTTCGAGCTAACGGCAACACGCTCTGCTTAAACCTATGTGGCTATGGGCTGACGGCAATACGCTCTGTTTAAACCTATGTGGCTATGAGCTGACGGCAATACGCTCTGCTTAAACCTATGTGGCTATGAGCTGACGGCAATACGCTCTGTTTAAACCTATGTGGCTATGAGCTGACGGCAATACGCTCTGCCTAAACCTATATAGATGTGAGCTGACGCCACAGGTTCTGTGTTAATGCATTGTGGATATGAGCTGATGGACACATATAATGTATCAAAGTTGTATCGATATGAGCTAACGCCAGAAATTCTGTGTTAAAGCATTGTGGATATGTACCGATGGATACATATCCGTTTCAATGGTATGTGGCTACAAGCTACAGAACACATTTTACGTATCAAAGTTCTATTGATATGAGGTGACGTCTGTGTTAATATTTTGTGGCTATTGGCCGATGGAACTACATTCTGTTGAATACTAGTATGCAGTGGAGCAAATTGATGATGCAGGAAAGAAGAACCTTGCTGTCACATTTCTACACAATCATGAGAGCAGTTGTAACTCTGCTATTACGTTATACTCATCCCTTCTTTCACACACAAGAACAGCTTGTTATATAACGATTGCCGTCTCACGTTGCCACGAATCGTCACCGTTCTTCCAATGATTGCCATTTCTTTTAATACCGCACAAGCTGAAAACATCCACGAAACAATGGCGTGGGATGTAAAATCGTTAACACACAACTCGGGCCATGTGACGCTCAGTACATATCGAATTACCTATCCTCGGGCTATTTAACTTTTATCGGAGATGACGAAAATGTGCGAATTTCAATGGATGCCTAGTATATTCATTCCCGAATGACAGCAGGCCTTAAAAGAGTTCATGTTTATTTTGATAGTTTTACTCGAGTTAAAGAGTGCGAACATTTTATCCTCGAAAAAACCAATATATTTATAATGTCCTCGGATAAAGGACGACCATGTTGACATGAGAGGGTGCATCAGACGTGAAACAATCAACTTGTTTTTATGTTGGAAAAGAAAAACGAAAATGTTTTCGACACAGTTTCGGGACATTTACATAAGAATTGTATCAGAAATACTTTTAGTTGATTGTTTTTATACCGTGAGCGTTTATCGATTAGAAATGTGTAATAATTGTTTGGCAATGAGTAAAAAAAATGGAAATAGATAATGATAGAAGTGCACTTTGGACATAGAATAATCGTTGCTGTTTAACAGCATGCGCATTAGCACATGTAGTGTGTTGGATCATTTTGCATTCATTTTCACGACTGTAAATAATAATTTTTGAAAAACACCTCCGCAAATATCACACCAGTCACAAATGTAATCATATGTTGGGAAATATCTATTTAACAAGTATAACAGTTGTAGCAGCCGTTGAAGGCGTTGAGATATTTCTATTCAGCGAATATCATGATAATTACAGCTGTAATATGTTGTCGAGGGAGTTCGTTTTCCTGACACAGTCGCTTATGACAACCCCAGAAACAATAAGGTCGACCTGCAAAACTCATATCCAAGTATTTCTCTGCCTCTGTGTTAACCTGACCTTTCGAGAAACGAAAGTGTCATTAATAGATACGGCAGATGCACATGAAAGTGTTTTTTATAGTCTTTTTTCTGTCTAACAAGTCGCAGGCTGTTGTTTGCTTAGCCTTGTCAATGGCAAAAATTGACTTAAACGCATCGTTAAGACGAAAATCAAGTGTTAACCTTTTCCACAGCATTCGTCAAAGCACCGCGTGGCCTTACGTCTCAGAACAACAAACACAGATGACGTTTTAGCTTTGTTTGGAAAGCAGCACAAAATTTGGGCTTTTTTCAAAATATAATATAGAAGAGCATAGAAAAGCAACATTTTGCATGGCTGGCGATGAGTATTGTTAGTTCGACGTTAGTATGTCGATATATGAAGGATACAATGAAGAATAATCCATGTTTTAAATACAACAATCACTTCAGCCGAGATGCATCGTTGCATTATGCAAAACAGCTAACCTACAGATTAACAGTTTTTCGAGATGGGCGTGCTGTGGACGCCTCCACCATATAGTTTCAAAAATACTATTTCTACGATTAAAGATACACATTCTACATATTCTGAATGTAGGCCGGTTGACCATGAGAAATCAAACTATGAAATCATGAGGATATAAGAACACATGAATTTCGAATTATTCTTGACAGCTTACTTTAATATCAAAATCAATGCCAGCCCACAGACACGCAGTAGTAATAACAGGCTTTAAATCTCGAAGCAATATACAGTTTTGGGTATAAGTATGAACGCAATATTATTAATAATATCAATCACAAAACATCACAGACCGACTGAGACAAATAATAAACAATACTTCTTTCATTTGTACCGCATGTAGTACGGTTAGTCAATATTAATATCTCAAGATCCACACTCTGTACCACAGTCACTGACATCAAGGCAGTTCTTTTGTCTAACGTCTGAAGTATCATTTCTTCTTGCACCTGATGACTTTGCTAGCACACACTTTGAAGGCCTCTTTTACAATTATTGTACAGAGCAATGGTAATAGCTCAATCAATTGTGGAACATTTCTGTGTGATATTAGCGGAGATCAGTGCAAATGCTTAACAATGGTGGAAATAGCATATAGCCCTGGCAATTCCCCACGGCAACGCAGACCGCTCCAGAATCAATGAGATTACCAATTTTGCACTCTTTGCCTTAGGAATCCATTTGGAGACCATTATTATATCTCTTGTATTAAAGGATCACTTGTGGGGTGATGGTTGAGGTCACAGATAACGATGTAGTTTGATATTCACACCGTCATAGAAGTGAATCTATGTACTGTTGGATAATTATCTTCAACGTAAAGGACAGTTCTTCGGTGTTGATAGTATCGTAACTTGATATTAACTGCATATTGTGTACAAGGGGCATATATCTTTTGTGCCAATTTGGGTCGTTCCACAAGACATTTTGGTATTTGATGTTTATGGATGACATATCACGATCTTCAGAATGTATTTTGACTTATGTCCGAACAGTATAAACACCACTGACGTTCAATTCATAAAAAAATAATCAAAGCGATCAAATCTTTCCTGAACCACTGTTATTCCAAAGGTTTAGCTCTTTATATAATAAATATAATTTTTTAGTAAATCGCGCGAGAGGAATAGACCAAAGTATGTTTATGCTGAATACGTTGCAAAAAGAAAACACGAACGACTGCACAATGGAGAAATACATAATTATAAAAAATAGTTCGAAATCCGTATCCTCCTCTAAGTCTACATTCCAGTAAATTTGAAATAAATCTAGGACCACCTTTATGCATTTTGGTATAAAATGCCGTCCGGTAATTCCGCGCACTTAGGCACATCGATCGCAACACGGCAACTAACGTCTCTTATTTTCTGTGGTTTACGTGACTAAACATGCTTATATGCATCATATTTACCTACAAATATAAGATTCTAACGTTGCATTATGCCATACGGCTGACTTTGCCGGCGTTCTGACGACGTCCCTTACTGTCCGGTAATTCTGCGCAGCAACTGATGCGCATAACATCCAGCTGGAGATCCAAAGTATGGAAACGTATTAGGGCCAGATTATTTTCAAAAATCACTTCATCAATGTAAGAAAGAGTGTTTCATATTAAATCCAGTTATGAATAATGAAGAAAAAGGTTTAAAAGTCTGAAGAAAACGAATTTTCATAAAACTGTCAATTTATCTGTCAGTTACTGTTATATACTTACCTTTAGTGATTAAAAGCCGGTCCCTTGTAGAAATGCCCCGATTTCAAGCGTAAATGTGGTAGCAGACGATTTTACCTTCGATACGGAAGTACGCTATTGCAGCCGCGCGGAATTACCGGACTCGCTTGTATATCTGTGTGTGTGTAGATGTTTCAGGTTGTTTCCTTTTGGAAACAGTATAACAATATTAGGATCTTGGACACCGTTGGACATCTTGGTCGACAAACTATCGCCTTATTTACTATTTACCCTCTCCGTCATCGAAAGTTTCGTCATTACGTTTCTTTGTAACATATGTACTGATAACCATAAATAGAAGGTATTTTCTCTCACGTGCTTCCCGAAATAGGGTTCGCTGTCCAAAGTTGTTTCGTTATTTTATGCCGATGCGGTAATCCATTAATAATTACTGTCCAAAATCGGAATGTTCATCAGCGTAAATACACGATTGTGTACTTACTACGTGAATCCATTCGATAAGGATATTTCCCCAAGATAATAACTGTTCGTCCTGTAAATACAGTTAGGGTTTTTGTTTACTTTAGGCCAATACTAACATCTGTATTTCCATACCATCGTAATATAATCCCGAACGTGACTATCATACACAGTAATTATGTATTGGACCTGACAAAGATTATTTTTGTGCTTGAGAAAAAAAAAGTAATCTTATCAAGACTGCGGAGGTAAATTGGAGACGCATAATTAAATGTTTTTTTACGAGCCTCAGAAAACAAATGGCTGCTTGTATTGCCAAAAAAGCATGACATTATAATGAAATCAAACAAACTTTAGAAGTTATTTGACATTATTTACTTCAAAGTCAGCGTTCCTTTGAAACCTGAAAACACATTTATAGTCAAGCTTGTTTCTGTGAAGGCAAAATTCTTCATAAGGGAAACCAATTTCTCATTATTCAAATCTTCAGGGTTCTGTGCAGTGTTTAGTTAGTTTGGTACAAACAAGGCTATTTTCTTTTTTCAGGTTTCAAGGTCTCTCCAGAATTGAATACATCTTCCAAAACAACGTCATTACAATTCAACAATGTTAAGATAGAAGAGGTAGGTAATGAAAACTTAACCAGGAATTGTCTTGACGGTGTTTCGAGGTTACAGAAATATATTGTCTGTATACGAGGACAAAGCACACAGTTTGCATTCATCTTATGACAGTAATTCTTACTGGCGTCATTCTTTTACCCATTTGCACACAGTTGGAAGTTTTGCCATGGAACAAATGGCGCTCAAAGTGACATTTTTATAGTGGCTGGATGAACAAAAACGCAAACTGGTGACATAGACGGTATTTGGGGAGACATAGCAAAATGGCATTGGGACATCATTGTGTAGTGGCTTGTTGATTACAGAGTTCTTTTGTTCGTTACTATGGCAACGCTGATAATATGCATCCCTGTGCAATGCAGTGCACATTTATATTCACAGTGTTGACGACATTCTGTTTAATCTTATAATTCATCTTCTCCGTTTTAATACTTTCACTACCGTCGTTATAATGCGAAGACAACATCGGTGATCGACTAGCTGCGTGTTTTAAGAACGATATCGGCTTTCAAAGAATATCACATTATTTTAAACATTTCAACACAAGGCGCCATTGCAAAAGTAAATTATGGGCTGTTTTATACTCAGTGCCAATTCTAAGGGAAGAAAAACATTCTCATTAAGTTATAAAACCATTTATTTTAAATGTCAAGTCTTAAATATAGTTTTTCCCTAAGTTAGATAAGATGCTAACTTACGAAGAACCAAATGTTCAAACCCAAAAGTGAAGGTTGTGAGTCAAAAGGACTTCCTTAATATGCAAACAAAATTCATGTATGTGTATAAAATATTGTCCTTATCAATTTGGAGTCTGTATATTTTAATTCAGAAAGTTATGTACAAGATCTCAATGACAACATTTATATCTTGGGGAGATCAGAAAGTCGGTGGTTCGAACCTATGGCAGCGTCATACAAAAATAGGTCCAAAATGGAACTTTTAATCTGCCAGGTATTCGGCATTATGTAGCATTACTTAAGTGAAGTCAAGACAAATTTTCTTACAGAACTCAGGTCAGATGCAAACAATGACAGAGTATACAATGCGTGCACAATGCGCGGCTCAACAATTCAGAGGAAACAGCGCTGGAGGCTTGCTCACCCACCATTCCCCACCCACCTCACTTAAAATTGGCTGTTGTATACTAGATAATTAAAATATATTCATGTCTTAATCGTGACAAAATTCGTTCTTTCATATACATTTGAGGACATTAGGGCCTACATGTGAGAATATATGAAGTAAGTACAGCCGTTTTTACTCAACATATTTTGGACTCACCATAAGACATCAGTGTCATGAAATGAACATAAATGTTGTTCTAGCAGTAATGTGGGTTTAACTCACCTCCCTTTTCAAGCCTGAACGCATATAAACTGAAACTAAAACGTGTTGTTGCTACTGGGTAGTTTACAACACCAATGCTATTAAAATATACTAGTATTTCAAAAGGAAACTTTCCTAGGTACAGTCTGACCTCGCTAAGACGTGCTGACTGATGCTTCCGCATCCGAATACTAGTATTTATCACGAATTCGCGGCTTAAATTCAGACTGAGAACTAGTTTCATTTACCATGAATTACTGCTCGGCTCATAATCCGTATATTGTGCAATGGGGTATATTCGTTTTAGACCGGGCGTGGCATCTCAGTGGGTTATAGAATAGACCCGACATAGGTCTGTTCTACTCCAAACAGCTACACGCACATGCACGTTGTTATACAAGTGCAATAATCCTATTTCATCTTTCTTTATACCCAAGTTATATTTGCCGTTGGACAATCACCTAGTCACGTTTAATCTCCGGTTGACGTGCGTGAAGGTCCTTATTAACGTAACAACGAGGATGAAGCTACTCCTCCCCCTTTACGCTGGACTTCTCAACCCAGTCATGTTTTCTGCATGGGTGGTAGATTTCACACGATATTAAAGCTAATATTCATAAGAGGATATATGTGGACTACGTCACTACGCCCAAGTGGTCGTCGTAAGTATGTTAAACATGCCAGCAAAATAAATGCCAAACCTATAACTTTTTCGGTCACATAATAATAATATTGTATTCCTATTGCACGAAGATAACAAATACAATTACGAAAATGAATTATTCAACTGATCAGTTTATGACGATCTTTTGCTAGCCTCAATTTCATGTGGAATAAAAGAAATGTTCATTATCTTTCCTCAGATTGCAATATTTCTTTGTGTATTACAAGGATGTGTGCTCAGCCCAATTGTTTCCATGTATATTTTGTTTATGTTAGAAGATAGTGGCCTTACTATTGGAATTTGTGAATTTCTATGTTTCATGATTATTATTGCTTGATTATTGTTATTGCTATCACGTGACCATTCTTCATCTTGATATGACTACGACGGATCCATAACGACATAAACTTGGACTTGTTACAACTGGAGCAACTCTACGACGTAAACAGTAATGGTTCTTTCAAAGTCTCATGACCTTTCTTCCGATTTCCCCCAGTGGATATAGTGATAATGAATCTAACTATATATTGTGAGCGATTCAGTTTGCATTGTTCTATATCTCATATCAGTTATGAATAATTCAAAGAATTAATTCTACTTAGCAGTTCTCGATTTAATCATGCGTAATTGAAACCAAAGGTCGCCGCAATAAAGATAAGCATATTCTTATCTTTACCTTAAAATGATTAAAACTTTCAAAGCTTTTAACACAAGAAAATAACGAAAAATTTAATTCACATATGCTTGTGGAAATTATACATGTTATTGTCATTCACGAAAGCGATCAAACGCCAAATAGTTATTCTCAGATAAAACCAGGGGAAAAGAATTGCAAAAAGTCTAGCGTTTTATCAACTACTGGTATTTGTACTTACGGCCTGAACGCTAATGGGATCTCAAATCGAAAACCGAAAATGTTCAAGTTTGAGGCCACGGTGACAAATTGTCTGCACGTGACGAAGCAACAATCGAAGAGAGACTCCTCGCATACTGAGAGCGTGAACCCGGCAGGAGAAAAAACCTTAGTAAACATGGGGCCGGTAAAAATCATTACAGCTTCAAACAGATTCATTTCGCTTAAAAAAATGTTTAGAAAATAGTCTGTCTCCGTTTTTGCGCACACCTCTTCGCTCTACAAGATGTATTGCCTATCAATTGAGTAAAATAATATTTAACTAGGCGCATACGCCTTCCTAATTTTTACGCTTAAAGGAACATGCATTCAAACGTTGCATACTCAATCTTCTTTTGATTTAATAAAACATACTTTCAGATTAAATGATAATAAATTACCTAATGTACTCCTAACGTAAACAAGAAGGCTTAAATATGCATTTGTTCCGCAAGTTTTAAATTGTCATCAGAGAAGGAAAATAATGAATTTTCGTATGTACGATGTCGATTTATATGTTAATTTTTTGTCCAACAGCAATTCTAAATCGTTTTGAAAGATTGATATTCTGTTGTAACATTATACCTTCTGAAAATAATCTGTTTTGTGTCCTCGTGAACAGCAACAGTTACGTTTCAGCAATTTCGTTTTTCCTTGAAACAATAAATAAATGTGACAGGGAATGTGTGAAACCAGGGATTTCACGTTATCCCTGAAAGAGTCATTGATTTCATGAAATCTCTGTGACCCCCAGGGATTTCATGTATTCCCTAAAATTTCCAGGGATTTCATGAAATTACCGAAATATTAGCTCAGAGATTTCATTTTCATCCCTGTAAGCCCTTATTGAAATAGAGAACACCAAATTTATAATGCGAGTACAGAGTATTTCCTGATAAACTTCATTTGTTGTGACAAGATAGAGTGTTATCATACAAGCTATTACACTTCAGTAGCACTTTAAAACATTTACAACGTATTGATTTACACTGGTTAGGACAACCGTTACATTTCTGGAAACCCTGACCACCACAATTCGAATCACAGCTGTGTGGAGAAACAGTTCTTTGTCCATTGTCACATCATTCGTAGAAAGAAGACGCTGAGGACAAACATGAAATATATGGTTTGAAAAATACTTTTTCCTTCCCAAACCCATATCCCAAAGCTCTTCTTCAACAGCGGGATGATGTATATTCCAAGTTATTTCTATGAATGGTCTAGTCTGTTTAAACTTAAACGTCTATTTTCAATAAAGAAAACAAAATGTTTGAAAAATCTCGCTAATTTTTTAAATGCTATATCACAGTAAAATGTTGAGCCATTCCGTAAGGAATTATGAGCGACACTTGTGCCACAATATACAGAGAATAATATATGAATATTAAAAATGCAATAATAAGGGTACAAGTTACATTAAGAAGATATATACAAAATTGCAGTACGCTTTTTAAGAATATTAAGGCAGGTTTTGGCAGATAAAAACGATACACCTGGACAAGCTAGAAGAAAACTAACTTTTCACCATACCCAGATTTTCAAAAACAACATCTAAAGACTTGTACATTTAGATAAAAGTTGCAATCGCTCATCAGCATACAAAGAACAATGCAATAAAACATGACACTCATCTTCAATAAAATCTTTACAGTTTCGATTCTAAGCTGCGCTACCGCACATCTAAACAAAGCTATTGCTTTTCTCATAGAGCGAGACATTACAATTAACATAAAAATCACTGCAAAAATCCACCTTTAAAGTACGTGTGTAACTTATTACCTCCCCTACCAGTTAAACTACCAACTTGTAAAAGGTCCTGTTTCCATTTATAAACGAAATCGCTGAAAACAGCGTCTGTAACTTTTGAAACTACAAAAGGAATATTGATTAAATTATTAATCATAACAATAAGATGCACTAGTGTGATGCTGCGATAAGACATTGGGTCTCTCAGGTTGTCAGCTCCAGACTTAGGGGTAGGGGTAATGATCCCCTGGGCCCAGTTGGAGGGTACATGACCATGTAGAAAACAGTTTATGAAGATAATTTATACAGATGTCATTTGTCAAAAACATCAACTGGAATATTATCGAAACCCGGTAATTTCCTTCTCTTAGCTTGACTTAGTGTCATCAGTAAATAGTCAAAGTTTTCAACTCCTAAGACCTAAGGGATGAAATGAGACTAAACAGTAAAGCCGTGAGAAAATTAACTTGGTATCCCGACTCAAGGTAGTAATTAGCCAAAAGTGTCATCGGTAAATTGTCAAAGTTTTCAACTCCAAAGAACTAAGGGATGAAATGAGACTCAACAGTAAAGTTTTAAGCTACAAACATTAATTTCACACATTCACTGATATCCTAACAGGGAATGTGTGTAATGGAACAACAATAAAATCAGTAATTTCATGAAATCCCTGGAAATTTTAGGGAATACATGAAATCCCTGGGAGTCACAGTGATTTCGCGAAATCACTGAATCTTTCAGGGATTACGAAGAAATCCCTGGTTTCACACATCCCCTGTAACATATATAAAATGATGACACGCATCCAGTCGATGTATGTATTGTTATCAGATATAAATTTATTATATTTACCTTACTGTTGTATGTGAAAATATAACTTCCTGGTCTGAATGAGGACAATTGTGTTGAGCTTCCACGATGTTAAATGAATAATCAAGTAAGGTTAGGAGAGGGGTTGTCCACATCTTTCACCCGCAAACGCAGCCGCAGCCGAAACCCGAACCCGAACCCGCACCCGCACCCGAACCCGAACCCGAACCCCCAATGTGCTGAAGAAATTATATCTGAAGAAGGGTACAACCAATGGTTTTAAGAGACAAGCCAATATTGCAAACCAATTTGTGTATCAGGTGCGGTGCCAGACCAGATCTCCACTAACTATTTTCTGAACTTGATGTATATGATAAGTCGATCATTTCAAGTTTAGAATATAATAAATAATAATAAGAATAGAAATTGCCTCTATATAACGCAAAACTGGCTATAACACCACCGCCAACCTTTTTTTAGAACAAATGGTCCAATTTCCTGGTAATTATTCAAGGTTTATGCAAAAAGGTCCACTTATGATAATTAATTTGTTTGGTTTTGGTTTTTTGTAACTATTTTATATTATAGGTGAATGATATTGTTGAAGGTTTGACCGACCGATTATGCTTCCCTGGATATAACGCCACCCTGATTATAACGCCACCCTGATTATAACGCCAAACATCTTCCTGAACAAATGGTGGCGTTATAACCAGGATAGACTGTACCATGCGTCATAAGATTCAGACACTCAGTGAGGTCTCACTGTCGGTGGCGTGGAACGTTGTACAAGGTCTGGCATGCTCCCTGGTCACATGATCCTCTCCTTAAGCTGATTTTTTTCATCCATAAGTGCCTGTGCCAATAAACACAATATCGCATGTACAGCTCAGTCACACCAAATTTATAACGTTCAAGCCACTTTCCGTTTAGGATCCTTCCTTCGTCACTGACTGATACTGTCATTGGCTTGCATATATAGTATCTGAAATGAACATATTTTACGAAAAAAACGTTTTCATTGATCTGAAAAAAGTATGATACAAAGGTCCCAGAAACTTTCTTCATTCTCAGAAAGTAAAGATTTGCCACATATCATGGACTTGCATTGGCTGTACTGGATATATGTTTTTCATGTCTGTTGATACAAGCTCCCTTGGAATGGTCTGGAGATACATTCAACACTTATCAGTACGTTGACCGTGTACACTGATGAAGGACTGGCGACGGAGAGTAGGTTGATGAGTGACTTCGCTCGTGAATTTAACTCCTAAATTTGTCAGCAGCATCGGACTAAACCCCTGAAATACATGATATATGACGTGCTATCTCTTCAGCCATGTGTTTCTGTCGAAAGCTTGAATCTGTTCACTCTGCAGTAATTGGAAAGCCCATATAAAAAGATGTAAATTTAAATATCCGGACAGAAATTGTAGTATACTCCAAAGAGAGCTGAGAAAAGGTTCATATGTACTCTTTCCCGGGGAAGAAAGTCACGACCTTTGAGCATACTACAACTCCATGGTAAGGCGCGTTGCACATTATGTGACCACCATTATTATTGATGTATTGGGGAATTTGAATAACCTAATCTTAATCGATTTTGAATCATACTTGTGTCTTCTTCGTTCTCAAAAAAGATGTCTTGGACATTAAACATACAGATCATCTACAAAGGATCGCTTTTAGGAAGTGAGTATTCTAACATGTCATCAGACACATATGGTATACTAGATATAAAAAGAATAATATTTATCTACAACCATGGAAGTGTGAGAAATGTTGATTGACAGAATGGACCCCACGCTGATTGAGGCATACTTTGATAATCTTTCAGTAAATTTACGCAGTCATTTGGCAGTCATTTACGCCAGCTATTACTTTCGGTTTTCATGTTAAATCAATACATACACAAAAGTACTGACGAAAAGCGAGTGCAAAACATTAGTTTTATCCTGAGAGCGCAAAACATGTGATGATTTATTGCGGTTCGGTCGAAGTTCATCACGGAAAGTATTTAAACCATGGCTGTTTTACGTTTATAACACACTATTTACATGTCATGCGAGCGTACGAGACGCAAGAACATACAGGGGTATTTATATGGACACTTATAAAACGTACTGGATAACCACTGAATATATCTGTGCAGCTATAGTTTTTCATCTGTAGTTTTTAAAGACGATCTCACTGGTTTCTCTGACAATGATGATGAGGCTGTAAATATTTATTTCATATAGGATGCAAATTATTGTAATCTGTAATTATCTGTAATTAGCTTATATCACTCAATGCCGGTGCACTGTTTAATTTGATCCGGATGTAAATCATTTTAATGTTTACTGCTTAGGATTAAAATTATCAAAATGTTATCAGTAATTAGCATATACATGTATATTACTCAGATGGACTGTTAAATGTGATCCATAGATCAGTAAAATCTTCACTACAGGTTTGTCGTCATTAGAATTAACGGTTATCAGATAATGAATACATGTAGTATATCTAGTTAATATTCAACCAAAGAAGCGAAATATGTCTGTATCTAGACACCATAATACGATATACCTCTGCAGTCTAAATGGTAACAGTAAGCTTGTTATACATATTTCTGTGATCTTGCAGCATGGCTGCAAGACTACACAAGGTGTTCTCAGGGTCTCACAAAGACGTGAAACATGAAAATACGTGCCTCTGAATTACCCAAAATTGGAAAACCCGTGGAAAGATTGGAAAGATCCGGGTTAAATTGATTTTAAGCAACCCGTCCTTGTCGTAAGTTATGCTTCCTGACTTGGTTGACACTTGCCATCGTATCCCAATTGCGTTGATGATCGTTGTTGATCACAGGATTGTCTGACTCACTTGTTAACAGATCGCTTCCATATGGCCGGAATATTGCTGAGTGCGGCGTTCAATAACAAACAAACACACGAACAAACATACAAACAAACAAAAACTTGAAAATTTCTTTGCAATAACGATCTCGTGTGTCAGTCGGGATGATGACACGAAGTCAAAACGTTGCTTGCAACATTGCTCAGATCAGTGTGCACGTCTCTCTAACGATACATATGTTGAACATTCATTGTCGCATCTAACCGTCCCGTTAATAGAGGGTAGCCTAGTGCTTAAAGCGTTCGCTCGTCACGCCGAAGACAGGGGTTCGATTCCCCACATGGGTAAAATGTGTTAAGCCCATTTCTGGTCTCCCCCGCCGTGATATTGCTGGAATAATGCTAAGAGCCTTGTGAAACCAAACTGACTCCCTCACTCATTAATAGATATCCTTGTTTGTTGTACATATGTCAGTGTTGGTTTGTATGGGAACGAGTTTGTCGTGACGAAAAGGCATCAGATACAACATAGAGAGCAAATAAGGCCCGATAGTGGGTCGAGGTGCTTCATGCGTTATGTACTATTTTCGGCAATATTCATTTCAATACATGTCGATAACGTCTTATATTTGAGAAGCATGTTAAGATATATACTTGTACATGCATACCTATTCGTGGAGACTGTTTTGGTTTTGGTTTTTAACAAAACATGCATGTTATGGAAATAAAAGCGTAAAAATGTTTTCGATATTCATAAGTAATCTAAGCTAAAAACACCACCTATTGTTTTTGCCTCTGTTACGATCACGTTTCTGTGAATTACCTTCGCGAAAAGATGAACATATCTTATTCCCACATTTGCATTCGTCACAAATACAGGTAAAAGTCAAGCATGGAACTGCATCGGACATCATTCGTGTCACTGGTGTGTCCGATTTGGAAACGACAACCAAACGTTTCAGTGATGCCTTTTGAGCAAGATTCGTTTTAAATTTTCATGGAAAGAGCGAGCTCGGTTATAACTGTGAAATGTAGACACCAATTACTGCAGAAACTCGAACGTTCCGCGACATTAACAGAAAGTTGATAAGTGTGTCCTTCTTAGCATATGCGCTAAAATACTAAATTACTTCACGACTCTTCCAAAGGGAACAATTAACTCGCTTCATTCGACTAGTTATGTGATTTGTTCATTTGTCATTGAATAACATTTTCTCATTTGCTAAGTATTTTTATTGACTATATGACAACGAAAGATTTGACCATTGCATGCAAAATTGATTCATTTTATGGTGGACAAAAAACAAACAACAACGTCTTGTTCACGAACAATCCATTTTACAGGTCTTAGTGTGGATTTGGTATCGTGCCTTCAACTGAAATATGTTGCGTTGTCAGTAGTTCGAGACAAGGATAGACATAGTCTCGATATTATTAACATTTCTGTAGGGACATGCACTTACACGTCATGTCGAGTGAAGGTATCAGACCCCAATATTGCTTGCCAAAGATACTCAAATGACTATGTGAATAAGGGCATGCTTACTTAAATCTTCGCTATTATTGGGAACAAAATTTCAAAGAACATGCTTAAAATCTCATGTGAAAAAAGGATATTGTTTTATCACCTTTATGCAACAAATTATAATCGTGCCATAATCAAATGTCTCAAACTCAAAGATTTCCGTTTTTGGTACGAGAAGCTCCTTGCTACCATAAACCAACGATACTAGGGCGCATGTTTAAAACAGACAACATCAACGCAGGCTAATTAACTAGTTGAAAACGTCTATTGTAACATCGGGGAATAACGAAGAGAAGCTTTCGTGCCGGCTTGATTAAAAGTGGACATCAACCACTCGGGTAGACAATACGCCTGGCTTCAAGATTAAGAAGGCTAACTTAAGAATTCTTTGATCTATAATCATCCTCTCTCACGCTTAAAACATCTTTGTCTGCCTGTACAAACACATTTAATCTACGCCAAAATGGCCGTTTCGCGTTTGCTGCTTCGTGATTCCAATGAAATAAACCTATATAACTAAATTCGATGGATCTTATTATGAATACGCAGTACTATGTATGTGATTTATCTTACCAGGCCGCCAGTTCTGATGGGTGTTCAGAGGCGGATAAGCACAGTTTAATCTGAGTTCGTGTAGACAGATCGACTTTGTTTCAATTATAGATGAAATTAACGATCCGCGTGACCTTTCCTAGACACATAACAGAGTTATGTTTGTTTAATAAGATGCTATTTAATAGAGTTAAACATGAAATCGGAATATCGTGACGTACAAATATAACTGCTTGCAAAAGAACGTTATTTCTTTCACGTATCCCTTTCAGACATCTGACGAAACGTTATTAATATTCTCCGAGTACGATAACTAACAGTAACTTCACAGATGTACGTTTATTGACAAACTTGTTGGACAAACAAGGAATTGACCGTTTGTTTCATTTTTTATTGTAGATATTTCCATCGACTGAACAATATCACATACTCACGAACATGGTATGTAAATGTAGTCTTTTTTTCAAAGTAAAGGTGCGGTAAAAATTCAAATCAGCGTTTAAATGAAATGGTTACTGATAATTATATGTAGTTGACGCGTTTATACTTGCATGTGTATTCTCTTGGGGGTTGGCTATGAATTTAAATCCACATAATTAATACATTATATTACATATTTTATATATATTGAATCCCTCCCTCTCATGAAGAGAAACATAATGAGAAACATTGATTTATATGTACGTGTGTGCATAACAAAAAGCATGACCATTTTGTGTCTGGATAAATGATAAATTAATAAATTAACATCCTCCCCTCTCTCCCTCTTCTTTTACTGCAGTCCAAAACCATCCCAATGTGCTGTTCTTGTAACGTTTTGTTTTATGATCTTCAAACGTTATTTTATGCACATTTATGAAACTGATATTTTTTATTACCCCACTATCTCACTATGATGTTAAATCAGTTGAAGTTAGCTAGCTGTGGTGTTAGTGACAATACCCTTCTTAAAGGTTTGCATGTCATCTTTATTGAGTAATTGAGACAATTATAAACGCTCCTAGCCTTCACTCAGATCATGTATTCTGAAAATGGCAAGATGTGAAAGCTGTCATGAAACGAGACGCCCTGGCTGTCAAAGATTAGTCACGTCTCTGAAGTTTAACACTTAAAGATCAATATTAGATTTAACAGCAAGGGGCCTGTTACGTAATGAAAGGTTCTGTCATCTTTGTCATTGGCCAAAAACGAAAGCCCAGGAAGTTTGGTAACATTCGGTCACACATCTTAACTGTGGACGTGTTCGTCGAGTCATCCATTACGACCTCTCTCTTGAAGAAGACGTTCACTTGGTGACAACGTTTCTGTATAATGAGCAGCCCCTAACCCGGTGTGAATTGATCACTATTCTAATAGGCCGTGATCCCATGGGGACTGCTAATCTACCCCGGTCTGACGGGAGATGAACCATTAGAAATTGAATTCATTATACACATGTAATTTATGACTTGCACTCATTTGTATTGCTTAGAAGGGATTATTGTGTACATTACTGAAGTAACTCTCGGGGTCGACGTGACCATGCTAAAAGGGGTCATTGTGACCTGGGACTTAATTATCATCTAAAATCATAGTCGTAATGCCTTTTCTGAATGTGGTCAATGAAATGACAGAACAAATTAAGACGTATTCGATCAGAGATTTATTATCCCAGTGATATCAGCTGTGACTGTGGCAAATGAAGTGTTAATGCAATCAGTGGTGATTTGGTTATAATGCTATTCATGCTCGTGTTAACTCAAATTTGTAACAAATGTAATCTAGTCGGTTTGTGAAGTTATTGATAGTCTATATATAGGTGTAAACATTTCGTGTTTGCGTATTGCCTTCGTGAGAATATGTCTTGTGTTTCTTATAGTACACCTCTGCTGTTTGTTGAGTACATTGTCCTGGCAGTGGTTTCGGATACGAGAGATTGCCAGGGTCGCTTGCTCGTCTTAGTAGAAGACTAAAATGAGAATTGGTTGGTTGAATTATGTAACTAGTTCATCGTACCTTGATGGCTCGGGTCGTTGACAATGATGACAAACACCGGCATGCCTGGCTCAGTGTTATGTACTGGCTATACTTAGCTGGAATACGGTTGGCTGTTGTGCAACACTCACTCACTCAGGCACGTATACCACCCCCGTCAATTTATCCATTTCTCACTCTCTCGCTCACTCACGCACGCACGCACGCACTCACTTACGCACACATCTAACTCATTCACCCACCCACTCACTGTCTCAGCAAAAGCAATATACTTTGAGTCACCAACAGAAAAAGAACATATACTTCGAGGTTTATTCATTGTATGTAAATGCGGCGATCCACGGATGAACCCATATTGCCATGCCCACTCAGCAAGACATCAAATCATTGTAGCCACCCACTGTCATTACTTGGTTTTGTTTTCTGTTCTTCTTTGTCGTGTTTTCATGTACATTGTGTCCCTTTACTGATAACTCATCCATTGTCAGGGATGGTCCTCTACAGTCACTGGCTTGTTCTCCCACATGGACCACGATACCCCACCGTGGTTTGTTTGTTACACCATGTTTGTGACTGCTGTTGATACAGAGCAGAAATCTTAATCTCGTTCAACATCCGAGAATTGGTAACGTGGATACATCTAATGTCATCAAAGAGGAAGATGATGTGTATCGTTGCTTCTTCTTTATAGGCACACTGAGAAGCAATGCAGCTATGAGGACGGCCAGTAAATAATCAAGTCTGGACCTGACAATCCAGTGATAAAGAGCAATGCTTCATGTTGTCCTGGTTTGTTTTGTTTGTTTGTCAGTTGTTTGAGGCTGCACTCAGTAATACTCCAGCTATATGGCGGAAGTCTGTAAATAATCGAGTTTGGACCAGACCATCCAGTGATCAACAGCATGAGCATCGATCTACGCAATTAGATCTAACCAAGTCAGCGAGCCTGACCACCCGATCCCGTTAGTCGCCACTTACGACAAGCATGGGTTTCTAAAGACCAATTCTAACCCCGATTTTCACGGGTCTGTTGTCCAGGTATCAAGACATGCAGTCAGGCATGTCACCAAGCCTGATCACTGTTTAATTTTGTCGCTAACTACGACAGGCATGGGTTACTCGGGACACGTTCTCAACCGTATCCCACAGAGGATCTGTATGTTGATACTCAGAAGAACCTCTTTCCCCGTTGAAAACCGAGACCGATTTCGGTCCCCGTAAAAGACCAGTTAAGCAATCCTTTAGAAAGGCATCTGAAGTAAATGAAACTCATTTCAGTCCATAAAGTATAACAATCAGCGCTAACGGGAGCTTTTTTTAGACGCCTCAAACGAGGTTGTAACGTTTTCAAATATCTATTACGATAACAGATGAAATTCGTGAAAAAGCTGATTTTGGTCGGCAAACGGATTTGCCGTAATCAAGCTTTCAAACTAACCGTAATCATCCCATCCAATATTTGTGATTGCAAATTCTGGCTCTCAAATGAATCGATCCCTTGGTTACAGTTTCCGTTTCTGAAATGGCGAAAAACAAAATACAAATAATTGAAGTTTCCTGCGAGACCGTTACGCATGTAGTGCTTGATCGTCATTGTGGTTGATGTCCCTCTCCTCAACCGGACAGGGCAATATCATACCGCCCACTGGAGATTCCACATCACGCCTCGATCACTGAATGAAAAAAATTGAAGCTGAAATCACAGCTTATGCTCACAAAGGCGAGATGACATTTGAGAAGTTACCATGACATCCCCGTCATGCCTGTTGTGTCTCTTTCCGAATCTTCATCCTAAAAACTACATGCGTGAGAATTTTGACATCGTGGAGAGCCACTGATGGAATTCTACAAAAAAGGAACTAGTCTTTTATATCCAAGATATGTTTATTCTCTATGTCCCCTCAACAAACATTGATTGTCATGACAATGTGTTGCTATGTACAGTGATATTTACACCATGTTTATACATCCACACAGTTTGGGCTTACAAACATTACAACAAAGAAGCCCATCTGCACCAATATCCTTGCACTTACAACATGATTCATGAACATATGAAACATTCAAAACAATATTGCAGTAGAACGAGAAGTACACTTTGAATTCCTCAAAACGAATAACATGATCATCGCATCGTTGTATACAGCTATTTCCAATATTTTTGATAAAGCTACATAGATGTTTGAGCTTTTAATCTTGAAAACTAAATTTGTACACGTATGACCTTTGTAACAAAGGAGATAAGACTTGGGGATGGGAGGCTTGGCGGCTGACGCAAACATTATGTACAATTACTGGTCAGCAGAGACGGTTTCAACGACAGCCTCCCTAAGATAGCACGGTTTGATCTGGCTGATGCGTTAGCATGCATAGTGTAAATAAAGGGATAAGCCCTAATCCCCTATCTCAATTGCCACATGGAAGTTTCAGTCCTTCATTCAAAATATACTTCATCGCTCCTTAAACTAATCAACATCTTCGATCTTCTAATCGATAACAATACAGACGTGACAATTTGTGTAGAACTATTGACAGGATCAATTATCTAGTCTGAACATCTGTAGGCGGTTCTGAATAATTAGCAATATTTCTATGCTATGGAACAATTTCAGTTAAAGTTGCTCTTATATTGGGCAAAATAGTGCCATATATTAAATATCAAGACTTTGTTATCTTTGAACTTGGTCGAGATCCGATTCTCCCAACGTCTTGTCATCAGTTGTGTTTGAGAATTAAAGAAATACTATTATTTACGATTCTCTAGCACTTCCTTTCAAAAGCAACATCAACCAAGGCAACATAAGTTTAACATCACCAATCTTCCCTACCTCCTGTACAAGTCGAGTTGTTTAAAGCAAGACCTTCCAACTTATACAAGTAGAATAAAAAAGCACAGTTTCCGGGGATTATTGCAGTACTTGACAATACTGAACACCACCGAGTGGGCTGCTGAACACAAAGGTGGAATAAATCAACATAGGAACGTTCACATTCTGTCATCGGAGACACATATTCATGAATATCCTTGAAACTGTTCAAGAAACGTAATCATTCCAAACACAAACATGTCCCGTAGTTTGCAGGCAAGAGTTGCTTGAAGGTCAGTTTAATACTGTGGATATTCTGGAATAAACCTGTTATTCAACAGTGCAATACAAAAGCACGTGCGTGCACCACTGACTGAAGGTATTGCATGTTTTACGTGCAGACATGACTCACACACTCGCACGTGCGCGCACAGAAAGACAATGGTGTACAATAAATTGTTTGGGATGATATCGGGGCACACATACACATACAAGTACCCTGTCATCTTAAGCGTCCTGCACTCATAACCAAACCTTGTTCAAAAGTTATCTGTAAGTGAGTTCTGGGGGACAGAAATAGTGTGGATGCAAGGCAGGAATCTGTCTCCTCTGTGACCCTTCTCTGTAGCTGTGTCTGCTGTCGTGGGAGGAGGTACCAGATCCTGGACGCCGTCGAGATCGCTGCCCTCCTCGAGCCTCCCTCCTCGACATACTGGAATCATCTATATCAAAGCTTTCCTGAGGGCTACCGTATGGAATGTCTCTCTCGTGACGACTATCATGGCGTCCGTCGTGTCGATGAAAGTGCCGGATTGGCAGAGTTGTCTGTGTTCCTCGGTCACTGTATATCCCATCGGAGCTGTACCCTTGCGAATTATAACCATGTTCCTGGCATTCGCAATACGCAGAAACGTCCCTAGAATGTCTGGACAGACGGTCATCACGGATAGAGTCCGAGTCTTCTATATACTCGTATATAGGAGATTTATCACTGTTGCTCTGGCTAGCAGTGGACGGCGTGTAATCTCCTTCCAGTTTGCGATAGTTTGTGAAGGTGTTGCTGACGGGAAGACCCATCTCTGGGCGCACCTGCCCATACGGACGTTCCCCTGGAGGTAAGGGAGGATACGGTTGCTGTAACTGGTCCCCATTCAAAACCCGGGTCTCCATTCTACTCCCACGGAGTGTTGTCTGAAAATAAACAAAGGGGGAATATAAAACCAGAACCAAAATATACTTTGACATATATTTGTGATGGAAAAATGCCCCACTTAATAATGATAAGAGCTTGGTCCAACTCTGCGGGCTCCCAAAGCACGAGATTGATCAAGCCGACATAATCGCAGCGACGTTCGTCATTCATCATTTTCGTTTAGAAAATTGACGATATTAATCAATCAATATGACAAAAATGGGATGCAAACATTGCTCTATTATGCCTTGAGATTCTCATTTTGGAACATGCTCCAGTAACCAAATTTACGAATCTTTCCCGCAGTAATTAGGTCCGAGTTTATAACCTTAGGATATTATAGTTATGAGGCAATATGAAACAGCCTTTCAAATGTTCATCTCAATAAACCTGTATGAAACCTTGATTTACAAATCCAAATCCCCCGCTGACTATAAATGTCAATAAATGATACGAGATGACAGTCGTGTGTTTACATTACTTCAATCAATCAAACTAGCATTGAACGTTTTATGGAAGATGTGGGCAAGTATCTAATCTGTTTACATTTCCTTCTTGAAGACATTGTACGGTTATTTTATTATGTGATTGCAAGGCTGGGGAAAAGATTATGACTGTCTTCAAGTAACAAAGAAAAGCTGTGAAGGAAATGATTCATTCAAGAATTTGCTTAATTAATTGATGGATGGACAATGAGACCTGCGATGAATCATTTAGCTGTGGGTTATCTGTCAATGGTAGCTTTGTCCCTTATCATAATTAACCATTTAAACGTCAAAGAAATTTGTATTGAACATGTACGGTTTGGGTTAGCGCAAATGAAGATTTGTTTATAGGGCATGTTATGTGAATGACAATGATGTGAGATTCTACTAAGGTGCGAGGAATCCAATAAAAGTTTAACCATTTGACATTCGAAGCTTTCAAGACGATAGAAATAATAGTTTACGCTCAGTAATGAATTCCCTGGTTGAGCCTTTTTCTACAAATACAGTCAATTTGGTCTTAATGGACCATGGGACATATTTTGTAACGTCAATCGGACTTGGTGAACATAAACAACATGGCCAACATTAATCTCCAGAGCAGCATACCAGAATTATTTACACATGAATACTTTTAAATGTTTACATTCTCATGTTTCAGCAACCTACGAACTAAATGAAGGCTGACAGCTAACTGTCAATATAGCGTTAGTGTTACTTCCTTTCACCAACACCCGGTGTTGTCACTAATTTACACCAATCCATTCACAAACTTTTCACAACTATACTCCCCATCAAAAGTTTAGACTCACTAATGTCAATGTAGCCTCTCACTTCAGTAAACTGATCTAAATTAGATTTTTCAAAATATTCTATACAGCTTAAGGGTACTGTTTACACATGAACTGATGTATTGTAAAACAAATTCGTAACGTTGAAAAGATTATTGTCATGAGTTCAATAAATGATGAAACTCAGTGAAAATTGGCGAATTCTTAACAAAACTTTACACCAATACGCAGCTGTTCACATGCACGATATTTGCACATGCTTTTCAGCAATTTGATGCATGATCCTCGTGCATTTTATCTGCATAAGGTTTGCAGTAGGTTCCCCCAAGTTAGTGAAAATTTGGAGAAATTCATCTTCGATGTAACTACATATATATACATAACATATAGTGAGTGCTTTAAGTGAGTCTAAACTTTTGATGGGTAGTATATTTTCCCCTTTACACCACACAAGACAGGATATTCATTTGCACTGACGTTTTATATTACATTTGCATATCATAAAAGAAGATCCTCTCTCAGTATAGCATAGTTAACAGTTTGTTACTGCTTGCAACTCCTGTTAAGCGAACCCTGATAGTACGGGCTCTGTTGGTCCGAAACACCCCTTATCGGACAGTAACTGTTTAAATAAACGACATTACAAGTGATTTGCAAACATAAACAATGTTTATAGTTCGATGTTACCGTGTGGAGGCCCTGACATATTTCTGGAAAATTGTAAGATTCGTAAGCCTTCTCAACATACCCTTATGTATTATGCACAACGCATACAAACGTAATGTTATTGACACGTCGCACTGGTGTGACCCGTATGTCAAGATACTAATGCAAGAGCGCTTGGCACTTGTTATGTTAGTTCATAAGGGGTTAACAATGTCTTCTGTCTGATTAGCACCGAGGATCAAGTAATTAATAGGCTTGATCTCTTTTTCTCTTCCGAACAGACAACTTTTAAAACGTACTTTTTAAAACAGGGGCGTGAAATGTAAATCAGTAATCGATTTTAGCGTACGGCTTTGCCAAGGTCTCAGGCCATGTAGGGATAGTTATAAACCGATGCATTACCTCAGTAGGTGTCCTGTGGGTGTGGTTCAACGCCGCTCAGAACTGTATTTCAGTTAGATCATGGTGTTTTCGATTGATGTTGAAGAATAACCAAGTAAATTAAGTCTACAAGTTTGCCACTTTGGTGAAATCCACTAGACAGGCATGATTCGGTGATTTTTATCCACGATATGCATATCCTGACACGACAAGGGGATGTAACTCTACTGGGCATGCGAATCACCCACTACGAGTCAGACAGAAATTCACTACACTGTAGTCACAGTATAGTAGAAGCATTTCAACTTTGTCAGAATGAGGACCGATTTGTATACAGTGTGATGCTGTAATGTTTAAGAGGTCATTGCGCTTTTTCTCTTTTTCGTTTCCACGACATTATCGTTGTATTATCGTTGAATATCCCAAAAGATTTGGCAGTTTGGTAAAATTCCATTATTATATAAAGCATATGTATGCTGATTCACTGAGATGTCCTGTGAATACATGTCAGACCATGTTACAATTTTCCAGTCGGTTGACAAGTACTTCAGAGCTAACGATAACAAACAGCACAATTATTCTCTGTTACGTGCATTTTTAGTCGGTGACGAAGACCATGCACTTTGAGGAGTGTTAATATAATTGTTTACTGAAGAGCAGATTAGAATTTCAATATGACTGCAGAATATTTAATGTAAATTTCACGTTTTCTCGACATACAACAGCTCTTTGCCCATCGTTGTACAACGTTCAACTTATTCCTTCCACCGATACATAAGGCCACGGAAAATGGCTAGCACGAAACTTATTTGTAGTAGATATAACATATAACATCAACTGACAGAGCCAATCAGACAATGCGGTACTGGGCAAATAGCTCACCTCTACTTGTCGTGGCACAACGGGCGCCGAGGCGTAGTGACAACTCGTGTAATATCGGCTATCTCCGGGATTTAGCGCCGTCTGGTGGCTTGGACTTGAAGGAGACCGAGGTTTCTCTTTTTGTTTTCTGCAATAAACGAAACATTTTTGAAGATTATTCAAATTTCATTGCATCATCCTGATATATTCTTTTTTGACAGGGGTGGTGTGGTAGCCTAGTGGTTTGAGCGTTCGCTCGTCACGCTGAAGACCCGGGTTTGATTCCCCACATGGGTACAATGAGTGAAGCCCATTTCTGGTGTCCCCCGACGTGATATTGCTGGAATATTGCTAAAAGCGGCGTAAAACTAAACTCACTCACTCTTTTCTTGACAACAATTTCATAGTTATGAAACTATGTCATTTTGCAATATACATGTAGATCTTTGGTAGCCATCGTGATACTTGAAGAATTGAGGGCCTGAAGCAATACGTGAGCTCACCTTATCCATACGTGAGCTAACCTTATCAATACGTGAGCTCACCTTATCAATACGTGAGCTAACCTTATCAATACGTGAGCTCACCCTATCAATACGTGAGCTAACCTTATCAATACGTTGGCTCACCCTATCAATACGTGTGCTCACCTTATCAATACATGAGCTCACCTTATCACAGTGTTACTGTCTTATCTGCCTCTCCAACTTCTAAAAATGCTACTCAAAGAAGTTAGTGTTACTCCCATTGTACATACAGCAGCGAGTTACACCTACCGCTATACGTCTTCATCAAACGTACAGAATAAAACAATACATCATCGGTAGAAAACCAGCAGCGCTGGGAATTATCATTCGATGGCTACCTTCAAGTAATTTGGGATTTATAACAATGAATTCACGTCATAACGTTATATTAGTGAAGTAGATATATTTTACAATAAATGCTTTGATTCCCCCCTCTATCATGTGTGGGGAGGTAGGGTAGCCTAGTGGTTAAAGCGTTCGATCGTCACACCGAAGACCCGGGTTCGATTCCGCACATTGGTACAATGTGCAGCCCATTTCTGGTGTCCCCCGTTGTGATATTGCTGGAATATTGCTAAAAGCGGCGTAAAGCTTAAACTCACTCACTCACTCTTAACATGTGTGGTTGTTTCACCATGTAATTTTGTCTTTTCACAGTGGGCTTATCTGACAAACGTTACGTTTTCCGGGAATTCGAATTCAAACATCCGTTATTTCAAACTGAACGCACTGCTTTATTTCTGTATGATGTGCAATGACGAAAAACTCTTGAAACGTCACTCCCCTGTACTCAGTTTGAAATTAAACCCAATGAAACTTTCAACACGTCGCCCCTGCATGGCTAATTCTTTCACCACTCGACAGCACTTCAAAAGAGCTCCAGCGAATGTCAGAACATGACAGTATCTCATAAAGCTTAACCCCAGCATTACTGCAACATCCCGTCAAGATGCCACCGACTGCTGTAGTCTACAATTGGGCTTGAGTTCTTACTAACGAGGGAGAAGTGTAGGTGGGAACAGTTATTCCTCGTTAGAGGGCCGAACAGGTGATCATTAGGTCGCTAACGATGGTTTTTATCACACCAAGGATTCCGTGCTGTGAATTATCGCTAATTTAGACAGAGTGAGTACCAAATGCAGCTCATAAAGACGAGGAACCCTCAGAGCGAAACGGACGACAATTGATCATGCACATCTTACATTCAGGAAGTGTATGGTAAGATGTATTTTGGGGTTGACCAGATGTGACCGCATCTGGATAAGCCAGATTCGTTCGTGTTGCTTAGCGCCTCAGACGGCACTATTCCAACAAGGCGGCTGTCTGTGAGGCACTATTCCAACAACATGGCGGCTGTCTGTGAGTGAGTGAGTTTAGTTTTACGCCACACTCAGCAATATTCCAGCCATATGGCGGCGCGGCTGTCTGTACTTAGTGGAGTCTTGGCCAGAAAAACTATAGATGGAGAAACTTTCCACTATGATAATCACTCATTACCTGACCACTCGAATAATTAGTCACCTCTAACGACCAGCATGTGATGCTGGGTACATGTATTCTCACTTGAGGAATGGTATAACAATGCGTCGATTAGAATACGTTCATTTGGGAACAGAAGTGTAATATGAGTGAAACCGACACATTAATATTTCTTAAGTAAATAAGCATCGTGTCATAAGCATGCATTACCATTACATACATGTATTCCTCGGTGTGCTGACTTTACACAGCATCCATTAAGATGAAGAACATATTGTTGGCAGAAACGTTTTTGACGTTTGTCTTTGATATGTATATACCATGCAACAATGAAGCTTCCAGGGAAATATTACCATAAGCAAATGTGTCACTTTTATATGGCAGAATTTCCAATCCCATAAGCAGATTTCGGAGGCTTGAGAATTCCTAATGCTCCATTAACACGACAGTTTGTATGCGGAGCCAAGGTGACATCAAATTTAGGATTCACTTGTGTCTAATAAAATACGAAAGAGGCCACACAAGAGCTGAGGAGAAAGATTAAAACGAATGGAGATCGAATTAAAATATCTCCGCTGCAGATTTTCCAAAATGATGTAATGTATTATTATGGTCCTTTCGGCAAGACATGGATTATATTTATTAGTCTTAAGAGGCAAAATTATTACCAGGACAGGGTGTGAATTTCCAAAAGCATTAAGAATTTAATGAGTTCTTGTTACCAGCTTAGAAGTATTTTGCATTTTACCCGGCTTAACAACAAAGGGACGATTCACTTCAAATGCAGGAGGGTGAACTGGAGTCCACATTTAATGGTTTATATTGCGTTGACAATTCTTCTCTAAGAGAGGCGAAGTCGTTGTGTTGAAGCTCACGTTAAACCTCTGGTGAAACCGAAGCTTCTTCAAGAGGAAGCAGTGGAAATGTATCCAGCATGAGAACCTCATCGCATATAGAGCACGGATGCTCCAAATTTAGGAGGCATGGTTGGCGAATAAAAAGCTAACAGGCGCTATACAGGAACTGCAAACGTTGAGATTTATTGCAAAAAAGTAAGGCCGCTCTTTTCCGCTACGATGTCCGCAAAGCTGGGGCATGACAGATTTATTGCAAGAACGTCCAACGCAACACTTAGCTATTTTCTCACAGTGAACCCGAGCGGAAACATTACGCCAAGAGGCAACGTCTCTTAGTTCTAACGTGGTTGTCATTGCTGCATAGACCTTGTATATTGCACAGCGGTTGTCGACGTGTCACTAACGGAGCAGAAGCTGAATGGGCTATAGCGTTGTCGATAGCAGGCACCAGTGAGAGTTACATGATCCTGATGGACAAATTTCAATGGAGTTTAATTCGGGTAGTGACATATACATGAGTTAATGGCAAATAACGTGCATAAAAGCATCCGAGGGTAATTATTCTATTACCAGACCGTGTGTATTGGGGGAATGTTTGTGATGTGCCAGGAACTGCTTAGATGCTTGGCTTGTCCATTATTGGCTTGGATATACAGCGTGCAAGAGGAATAGTTGATGAAAGAACTGGTATATCCACATGGGGTTACATGAAACTAATTTAAATACTTCAAAGACTCACATTAATGGTTACACATTACTGGTAGCATCATTACAAACATGCTGTATTGAACCATAACACGACATGTTAAGTCCCAAATGACTAAACCTAGACGTATTTGTTCTACATGTCATAGAAATTATTAGGGAGTTCAAGTAATAAATGATACAAAAAACAGGATTACTACACAAAAGATGAGGATTGCATTTGAACGTGACAATACTGAGTTACACCCCTTAGTTGTGTCAGGTTCCGTGGTAACTGGTCCAGACTCGATCGCTTCATGGAAGCTGAAAACGTGTCCGACCTTTGTCATACTGTCTTTTCCTTGCAAACTAGGCAGATACGTTATTATACTACAATAATAATGTTTAAAGCAATGCACCTCCAACTCACATACACATTGTGTGATTTTCATGGCCATCCCTCGCACGTTGCATTAGTTAGTGAGTGAGTTGATTTTACGCCGCTTTGAATTGCATTAGTTGTATCATGGTTCGCCAGCTTGATGTGAACAGAAAGCCCGAAGCGATACTGGACTCGGACATTTACCAGTTTGGATTAATTGCTAAAACATTACTGGGATTCAAACCCACGATTCTAGGTTCCTGTGCACATGAATTGTGAAATGTTAGTTGTACCTTCTATGCCAACCCTATACTCATACATTACATTATCGACGAGTATTGGTTAAATGCAAACAACAAATGATAGCACTGCACCGGTCACAGCAGGTATATATGTACCATATATAATTTCTAATGACCCGGAGAGTCTATATAGCACCCATATCGAATCTCTTGAAACGTCTCAGACCACGAAGGCGCACAGATGACGGGTAAGGGAGTGTTGAGCAGATCCTTGTTTTCGCTTCACCTAACTTGTTCCACCGCAAAGTACCTTATATATCTAAGAAAGGGCAAAATGTCTACTTAACGACTGACAGCAAGTCTACATAACACAATGAAGTCATCAGCGAAAAGTAAGAACAAAGACTGACGAGCGTGTCGGTTGAGGTCTACAAATCATTGCTACTATTTTTGTTAACGTAGTGCCATCGCTTTTAAGTCCATCGACTAACAAAACCCAGGCTATTCATCACTTCCAGTAGACAGACTTAGTTACTGATTTATCAAAGCATCCTCCCGACGCATCGTGTCCTGTGGTACATCTGCCCAAACCCATCCATGTTTTCCCAACTCCCAAATAGGATTCCCCCTGACAGGGAAACTCAGGATTAAGTAGTGTATCGTACATTTCCCTCTCCCGGGACAGCTGCTTGATCAATGGTAATGTTTTGCCATGGTCTATAGGGGTTTACACTCGTTAGAAATGGAACAGGGAGACTTAGCACGTATATTGATTTCAACAAGGAAAACAGCACAGTTCTAGAGTAAATTTAGGCGAACTTCGATTTATACCACGTACTTGACACCTTTCATCATAATTTGACAATTTCCTGGGGTAAAACATGGACACGAACATATCGATGTATTTTTGGTTGGGTGAAGATAGTGATGATGTTCCTGAATAAAACCTGTATCGTTGTCATCGGGCATTGAATAAAGTATTATTTTTTCAAGACAAGTCTTACTCTAAATGTGAAAAAGAGTATATAGAAATCCCGTTGGAACAAATACAGCTGTATGACCTGGCATAACTATTTCCTGACAGAATTATTCGGAGTATTCCAAAGTAATATGAATTCCCATGACATTGTGCCCAATTATTACAATCCCATAAAATCCATTCAGATTGGTATGCTGGTTCAGAATACTTTTACTTGTTTGCCCGTCTTGTGCCACTTACTATCACGTTATCAATGTTGATACTTGTCATTTCCATAAATGCCAGCAAAATCAATACAGATTTGTGTATTTCGCGTTGCAAAGTCTCCACGGAGATTCGAATAACGCAACGCAACATAAACTTGCAATGAGGTACAGTACAGAGCAAATGTAAGCGACATTTCCACAACGCTAATGCGCTGTTTGCTGTGTATATAATGAACCAGCTGGAGCGTCCGTAGAGAATCGGGTGACAACCGGTGATGGCAATCTGAAATACCATTCAGGCCAGTGTGACAACCGATCGGTCATTATTTGTTGATGTTGCGATATGATGGTACATATTTGACCACGGTCAATTTAGCATGGTGGGCCTGTCAAAGTAATGATAACGAATAGGCAGCTAATGTAACTCTACACTATAATATTCATGTGGCTGTAGCGAGGAGGTGTGACGGGATAGCTTAAGTTGTGTGCATCGTAGATGTATTATATAGTAGTTGTATTATTGTGACATAGACAATATACATGATTATTGGTAAACCGATATTCAGCTTCTTGCAATAAACATTAATCTCATGAACAGCCAAAATCCTCTGATGAAATAGCAATGTTCCCCGAAAGAGTTTACCTGGAGTTCAAACTTAACGTCCGAGTCAGAAGTCTGGTTTATTGAACTTAACCATCACTCAATAGCTGGTGTACTGTACTAGGCAATCCGGTGATTGACATCGTGAGTCTGGATCTCGGGGGTGCTGTGGGTAGGGTGATGTGTGGTGATAATTGAACAATGACATGCGTTTTACATAACAACTACTGTATATTATGTAAACAGGCACATCTAAATGTGTTCATTCTGAATTTCATACATCGCGTTGTGTTGAATTATTTCTTTCATTTTGCCTACTATTCTCACGAAGTCGTTGAGTGCATGTTCCACTGTGCCACAACAACATCCCTGCTCTATCTGGACCTACTCTCCAGAACTGAGAGGGATAAGTGGTTATTGGCATGAGCATCGAACCATGTCAAAGAAGCATGCTTGTAAACGATCAGCCAGTCTTAAATTATATAACTACGAGGTTCGACGAGTCGGCATTGCATTTTAGATTCCTGTTATAGCCCGTCCAAAGGTAATGAAACACATAAAAGTGCTCTTGCGTACAAGTTACTATTCTTGAAATGAAATTAATCAAATTAGGACGAATGGATAAGCCAAATGGAACTATCTATATATTTATGCTGTTCTCTCATATAAATTGTTTTGTAAGACCAGGAATAATCGATGACCTATTTCTGAGGAATCATAAAAAGTACTTTTTGTATTTATCGACAAGGAAACAAATGTCACTCTGTTGTAGCGTGTAAACGGTTTACATTGTCGTGAAAATCAGTCAAGCTACCTCAGATAAACCAGCTGTTCTTCATTTCCACATCTTTTAGATATCACCACGTGACACCCTTTGTCTTCAAGATTTACTCCAGTTACGAAAGCAACAGGAAATCGCAAGAACAGTCGATCTAGCTCAATGAATAACGCTACCCACACAGGCAGAAGAACAAATAAACAGAGCAGAACAACAGCCCAGACCAGTGCACACGGCATAATAAACTGAGTATCTGGATGTCTGGGTGAGTTATATTTGCTATGGTCTTTGCCACATGGCTCTTGCTACAATCTCCCTGGGGAATATTACCCGTCTTGGATAACGAGCATGACGTAAGAAAAACAGTTAGCGTCAAGCAATAACCTTGCCTTACCCCTACATGCCCGGGTTCGTGCTAACTGCTGTTTTATAGCCATCTGCGAGGCGATGTAGGAAACGGAGAGAGCAGGATGACGATTACTTGCCAGTGTGGAACATAGGCTGCATTAAAGAAACATATCCCATGCAAGCTTGCCTTTGGGAGAATTCCGTAGAATATATGGTCACCCAGTACATCAACAATGTCTTTAAATTGACATTTTGGTCCCCAAAAATAAGTATTAACCAAAATAAAAAAGAGGCCGAACATTTTTTGAATTTCAGGAGCTGAGGCAATCTGGATTTGCCTAATTATTCTGGACTGGAGATGGACTCTGTTTCTAATTTATTCTCTACGGTCTGGGAGACGGGCTACCATCTCGTGAGCATAGAATTTTGAGACTTTATCAAATTAGCAGTCCTACTAATGTCATATGGTTATATAAATTTGTTGTCTGCCAATTCATATGTCGTGACACACATAATTACCAGTTCATGATTACCCTAATTACAGACAGGCAAGATCACAGTCGCACGTATGACATTAATTACAACAACAAATTGAACTAAGCAAGAAGTGGACAAGAACAAAGACTGGCGATGGTGGCAAAGGAGAGAGTACGTGTAGATGTGACCACCAGGACTGACAAACACTAGATACAGTGGCAACTAATTGTGGGAAACCACTGGTTTGTCTGATCCACACTCGATTATCACACTACTTCACCCAAACCACGTCAATGACAGATACTGGTATACCTTTTGTCTGTCTCACAGTCCCTGAATCATTATTTCCCTACTGCCTAGCCCCCGCCATGCTAAATGAAGTCTACATTTCCTCGGGGTCTGAATTTCTAGTCTCCCTGAGGCTCCTTTTCAATGTAAATGGATAATTTATTTGTTACTATCAAAATTATATATATTCAGAGTCTAGCGTTATCCGTGGTGTCTCTACGTGTGAGGGGCGGTGGGGTAGCCTAGTGGTTAAAGCGTCCGCTCGTCCCTCTGAGGACCCGAGTTCGATTCCCCACATGGGTACAATGTGTGAAGCCCATTTCTGCTCTCCCCCGCCGTGATATTGCTGGACTATTGCTACAAGCGGCGTAAATCCCAACTCACTCACTCACTCTACGTGTGTATGGTTCATCAATTTCCAACCGGTGGTCCTTTAATCCATACAACATGTTGGCGAATATCAGAACAGTAGAGATGGCATCTGTTTGTGTTAACAAATATTAACTGTATAGAAAGAACAGTGCGTTGTTGCTGCAATGTTCGTAATATTGATAAGAAGTGACAACACGAGTGCACCTATATCAGTCAAATCTGATACGTCTAATCTCCGTATTTCCCACGCACGCCAAGTAACTATCCTGGTCTACCAAACACTCCAGTGACATTTTATCAGACTTCTAACACAGTTTTCCCCACCTTTCCCATCCCTCCTCGCCACAAACCCCCAGACCCCCACAATACAACAATAAACCCCCATCAGCGTTTCAAGTATGCAGGGAAACCCTGTCTGTTCCGTGTTATCCGCAACCCTGCTGATTATTTGACAATTGTGCAAGTGTTTCGTGTATACACCGCCTGACAGCTGGCTGGATCTTGTTTGTAGAATTTGAAATTTTGCCATTTCGAGGGATCTGTTTCTTTAACGATACAATCGTAGCTGGGCGTTGCATTCTTATGAGGTCAAGATGGAGATAAGAAATGAGCACACTGGAGTGGAAACAAGAAGTTGCACAGCATTGTCTGATAAACATTCACTACCCCAGGCTACACGGTATTGTGTGAACCTCAGTGAACACGTCTACATTTTGGTACGAACCGTGAAATATGGCATATATACATTTTTAATGAACGCCAAAATTGTCCTTCACTCTGGGAGCTTATAGTTCAACTGACAAACGGAAAATCTGATAAAACGTTTTGTTGGATTTTCTTGTGTTCCTTTTCTTGAATAAAATCAAATAATACAAAACTAACAATGAATAATTTATACGAAAACACTGAAATGAGACTATCTAGTCACATAAAACTTCACCTTTCGGAATATGGTTTTATGTTGAATATATAAATGCTCAAACGAGCCAGTTTAGAGAATAAATTGGGTTATAAAGATGTCTTCTTATTCTAAAACATAAAATATGTATGCACAAAGGGGTATAAACGTCAAAACAAGAATCAGCTGTTTGGTGTGAGGAGACACACATAAATAGCACACCCTATTTCGCCTCCATGAGGCGGTTTATGTAGGGATAATAATATTGTTATATTGTTGTAAGGTTACTTTGCGTCATTGACATGGAACCTATGGCAGTGTGTAATAGGAAAATAATGACTGATGCCTGTTTAAGATATCTCCTGTTGCATAAAGCATCTATGTTGCATGGCTTTCTCGTCAGTTGCTGTTTTCAAAGATGGGCAACGATGCAGAAAATTGGCGCAATTTGTTTTTATTAGTTTAATGTATCGCAAGGAAGTAACACAATGCACATAAACCTTGAAATTAGTTTCTCTTGGATGCTGTCAGTAGAACGGTATCTTAAAGTTGGTTCCATAACAGCTGCAATTCATTTGCACTACAAATTCACGTATATTTAAATATATTTACATTACCTTGAATAAAGGCGTAGTCAAATGTAACATATTTTACAGTTATGATTATACTTCCTCTGTAAGTTACAAATTCTGGTACCTTTTTCTGTTGAGACTGAGGTTAAGGTTAACGATACATAGTAATTTACAGTTTGTTTGCTATGGTCTTACTAATGGCAACGTCTTTGACATTAATAATACAACGGTTTGTCGTTTGATTGTGACGGATCCGATATGTTTGACATTAAACGCACAATATTAACTGTGGAAATAACGATCACCACATAGTTGACACTCGGATGAAGCTGCAGTTCCTTGACTACTTCTTCGAGACCTATGGGCAGCGATGGTATGATAAGAATCACTTCAATAGTCCAAAACTATTTCTTTGCAAATAAGGAGTAACGTAGCGTTTAGCATATATATTTCAAAGGAAACCTGAAACTCGTCATATCATAAATATCCTACTTTGTCTTATCCGAAACCGGAAGGCTGAAAATAAGGCCAGAGTTAAACTGTTCAAAGACTGCATCGGGTTGCATAACGAACGTGGCGTTATAGAAGTATTTCCGTGTATACACTACCTAGCATACATTGCTGTGCTTTCACATACATCGACTATTGAGCACAGATGTAAAGGCCACCAATGAATGGACGCTTATTTCTGGACAGTCATGGCATAACTATGCACAGATCGAAAGTGAACGACCATACAGCATTGTGTAAATGACTCCAGCAGTTGTAGGTTTCGTAAAGGGACGTCAAGGTGTTTTGCCAAGGAAGACAGGCGGTTCAATAAACCATTATAGAGAAAAGCTTGACGTACCAGCCAGTGCCTTCAGAAAGAGATGCAACATGGCTGTAGATGATCTTCTGTGAGGCTGTTTTGTCACAGACAATTTAACGCAATTCCAAGCGAAATGACAGCTATGTGCCCTCAAACCCTGTGAGCTCTTTATTCTACATTTCTGAGGCATTTTCCTGTCAAAACAATTACTGGAGTGAGCGAGAGACTGGCGAGTGAGCCAGGCTATATAGAGTTACACTTACTGAGGCAACTGACTAGTAATTGGAGGACTACCATACCCAGCTCAATTTATGATTCGATTACCGTCTGATTTATCGAATATTCCACACGGAAAATAGCATATAACTTGTTCTGAATCAGATAATTAAACAATGTGAGATGGTTACAAATTAGTTTGGGGTTTCACGAAAATTGATTGCCAGGCCTAATATAATTTTCTATTAATACAAATGGCATATCATTTAATAGTATTGTCAATCCGAATTTACCTATCCTGTGTGCTAATGATAGAATCAGATACTGCATACTTCGTAGATAGATGGTATGGCATGGTACTGAGGAGGGATAAAAGCAAATGGGTGAGGTAATAGGAAACGATTGTGTATGAATTAAAGCAACTAATTCGATTTGTGCTGCTATATATACTGTAGGTATATATAGCAATTGTATAATTGTTGCAAGGGTTAAAGTGTCATTTGTTCCCAAGTCCAGTTTCTGATGCAGCCATGTAAGTCAATATGTCGCAATGCTTGATTTGTTAGTCTTGTATGATGAATGATGTTATGTTTGGTTAACTTTCCGTTGACAGTGTAAATGAAATCTACAAACGCCGCCTTGAGTGTTGACATACTGATAGTATATACTGCAAGTATAAACGTGTATATATGCTATGGTCATTCCCGGCTTTACGGTTGGGATTGACAAACTAAGTTTAAATATTAGCTAAAGGCATTGATCTCCTTAACGAAATGATGACTGAAATCGCATATCAATTTGTCCAATCTGCCTTTCGCCGGATGGAACCTGTTTCGGCAGATTATACTCTAACATTGACCTTTGCATTCACTTACAATTGTGTATGGTAATTGTGAACTAAAACGTTTAACTGTTGAAATCAAAATTAAGTCATAGCTTGCTAGCTTACTTTCATTGCAGTGTTATTATATTGTGGACACAACAGTATTTCTATCCCTAAACCATCTGTGTAATGACCAGTAGCACATCGATGCATGGGGGAAGGTGCCTGCATCGGGAAATCTGCAGAAAAATGGTAACAAACATGTCTTCCGTCAATGCACTGTCTTGATACCAAAGCATAACGATATCGATACGAATAAATTAAGCTTTGCCTTTCTTCTTAACATTGAAGAAGTTACCAACGTGCATCTTTTGATGAGACCATGGTCCCTCGGGTAGACAGTAACATATGAAACTACTGATTACAAATCAAAGTCTGGGGATGTTCTAAAAGGAAACTGCAAACACGAAAATATGAAACTTTATCCCCCTACCACCTAGAACAATATCTATTCTGTATATCAGTAATGAATTGCGTCTGGGAATGTCATGTACATGATAGTGGAAATTATGGTATCACAGAAGATTTTTTTGGCCTACACTGTTTGATTATCTCATTGGGCACGGTGGTCATATTGGATGTCCCTCTCTCTTCCGTCATACAACATCAATATCCAATTTATCACAGTCGGCAACGTGTACTTTTGCTTCATAAACCCTCTTCAGAGATCAAACAAGGGACCTGTGAGGACCCAGACTAAATTGCTGCACCAATATTTTCTCAACGATGATGTCCGTCTAGGGGTGATTGTGTGAACACCTCAAGAGACTACTGGTCATTCATTTAGAACAAAGCAGCTTTATGCTGGACCGTGGTCAACAGGATAGAGTTAAACCAATCTGACCAGACAGTCATCAAACCGGATGAGGCAAGTAAGGGCCACACATGGGTGGAGGAAGCCTATTTAGGTACATTGTGTGAAGAATTTCATAAACTGATATGCGTGTATTTCAACTTAGGGCCACAAGTTGGTATAGGTACTTCCAGTCGAGACAAGCAGGAAATAATGTATGGAACGTTAAGAAAGGAGAATTAAAGATGCAGCGAACAAAATGGTACTGAAGGGCAGCTGAAACTGGTCACGATGTGATAATTTTGTGTGGTTCGTCAAAGATGAGATAGGAATGAGGACACATCTTGTTGTTTGCGTGTTGATGGGTATTGGGTTTTAGTAGCACTTGCGTGGGTTTGTTCGTTAGTCTCTTTCATTACAGAAGGTGAATCATTTACGGTGTTTTTGATGTTTTGCAAAAACGGTTTCTGTTCGTGTGTTTGTTTCATAAATTCTAGCGTGTCAATGTGATTGCTGCAAAAACCGATGAATTAATCACATAACGCTGAAAACGCGAGTAACAAGATGACACTTACTGAGATTTATTTCAGTACGCCATTAGCAATGCAGAACATGCCACCTGCACGCGCCTGTTTCTTGAACAAAACCACGTGTCAGCTCAAAACCCATTAATCACAAATAAATAGTGCGATCGTCCTAGGTTTGAGTTTATCAATATCCGATGTTCTCGTCATTCATGGTGATACCTGATACAACCAAACTGCTAACAGCCTTTTGTACACGTGAACAAAGTTGTCGTCTGCTCTCCGCATACGACCTCATATTGAACCAGTGAATGCGATATATATCATAGAGATTATCTTAATGAGCATTATGGCAGGAACCGTTTGCAATTAGGGACTCGAAACTTGACCTCTGTCAGACCTGACTTCTACCAGTCATAGTCTTTGGTAAAGTTAGAGAAATTACGTCGGTGATGAAGTGAGTTTTGATTTGGATTATCTTGTTGTCGCATGCAGTTCTTACATCATGCTCTCGTTTCATGTCATCGTTAAGTGTGACGGAATGATCCAGATAAGAACTGGAGATTACACATGGCATCGCAGGAGTTAGCCGGCAGTATCAGTCAGGTGGTCGTGAAGCTGACATGTCTCATTTCCACATGTAGGGCAGTGTGGAACATGGCAGTTTGCGTTATGCCTAAAAACTGGTACTGGTGTATAATTTTTTGCAGACGTTTTAGAGACAGAGAGGTTATTTCCCTTGAGGTTCCTTGTAGAGAATGCAATTATCAAACTTAAAAGTAATTCATCATTATGGGGATAACGCTTGACTTGTTTATCATTGTTACAGGGCATCGTGCTGTCTGTAAACCATCAATGAACACAGCATGTGTCTCACTGGACTCTTGGATTCTAATGTTCTAATCATACCAAGTATTAGATGCTCGTTTATTTTAGTATATTCTTAATTTCACCCTGGCCGACAAGTTGCATCAAAAGAGTGAGTAGGTGATTGAGTGAGGTTAGTTTTATGTCGCTTTTACCAATATTCCAGCAATATCACGACGGGGGACACCAGAAATGGGCTTCACACATTGTACCCACATAAACCACTAGGCTGCCCCGACATCCTGCATCCAAAGAATAAAGAAGCTGCACTAGAATTATAATGGAACTTCTACAAGCTTAATGCTCTCATTATACAAGATAAGTTAAACTCCAGGCTTGCCAACAGATAAAGGGTGTTTTCTTATCAGCTTTAAACTGCATATGCTTTCAGGAATTCTTGTAGATAAAGCTAGAAATGCAATTTTAAAGAGGCTAACTTTCAGTAATTTCCTTTTGTATGTCAGGTATGTAGAGAGCATTAATCATGCCAGGGATATCTCCCGTATGTCCAGTGTGCCTCTTCAGGACTTGATTATTTTCAACGCACCGTTGAATGCTTCTGGTTCTGGCATGGGTCGACATATCTTAGTGTATATACTCACCGATGCAAAAAGAACATAATCCCAGCCAATACCACGATGACGACCAACACACAGGCCAACACAATGATCACTTTACAGGGCGTAGCACAGATCTCTGTCTCTAGTCGTTCTCCCTGGTCCAGAAGAGGGGGTTCATCGTCCTCGACTTCAATCCGACATTTATCGACCATAAACAGTTTGACTCTTTCGCCAACATTCTCCCCCAAACATCCAGTCCAGTTGACTCGGTGCAGAAGTCCAGTATTCCAGGGAGGGGGGCACGGAAACCCTTCCCAGAATCCCCGGAGCAAAGGGTCGAGGTACACTTCCGCCATCAGTAGGTCAAAGAAAGGTAGGATCCTTGAGGTAAGCATTAAGTTGGTCGAAAATCCTGTACCATGCTGAAAAAGGGAAGGCCAAGATTTAGACATGGTAAAGTAAAACACGTTTTAACGTCCAAGACAAAATTTAATCTGTAATTATCATAGCTTGGCATGGAACATCTAAACCAACGCTTAACGTGTCATCCCCAACGTCGTCTGTTGACAAACATGGTCAGAAAGCAGCGCTTTAACCACGACGTTTCTAAAATTTTGGCAATCCGATCTGAACTAATACCAAGCTTCACGTTAAACACAAGGAGGTGATACCTATTGTACAACGAATCCAAACAATAGTGAATGGAAACAAATGATATTACATCTAACGTAACTGTTGATCAAGTCAAAACAACGTGTCTGATAACCATGAAGTCGACAAAGTGATTCTGGTTCCTTCACTAGGGAAAACGTAATGATTCCTCATCTTTATCTGAAACCAAATGTATCGCTGACCCCAAGACAGCAGGCAAGCTGTAACTCTAGCTCCCAACATCGTCCTCGCGGTGTTGGTGACAGAATATAATCCTATAATATTTCATGATAGCTATTAATAAATAAACACATATGGCTAAAGGAAAGTTATGCGTATTCCCGAGCAGTAATCAATATAATTTTAACTCGTACAAAACCAGTTCCTATTTCTGACATTTACAAAGTTAAACAAAACAAGATATTTTCAGTGAGTGATAAATAGAATAAAAACATTAAGCGCTCGTCTTACGCTCCCCGGGTCATCATTATAGCCAGACAATGTATACCAGACCATGTTAATAGGTTGACAAAATATGTCTAGAAATGAGAAACCCCTCTGCTTGGTGTCTTTGTCTGATGAAACACCGCTAGGAGACATCCCATTTGCCAACAGAAAAAAAACAAAAGTCTAATTAATCACTCGAAACGAATGGAAAAAAGCATGTACACGACTCATAATGGTTTAATGTTACATGAGCTTTGCCGTGAGTTTCAGTATTTCTAGGAGATAATTACTAGGGAACAGAAGCTAAGGTGCTCTATTTCGTTTCTGGAAAATCTAGTGTACATATAAATTCATATTCCTTTGATCAAATAGAACCCAATGGGCGGTGGCTAAAGAAGGCTTACTTCAGATTTTAATGAGCGAAATCTCCCCGTTTGATCAATAAGGATATTTATGAGAAAGAAAATTTATAATGGTTGTCTGTAATAATCAGCGAGAAGGATTTGGATCAGTTTTCTTTGAGTAAAACACCATTTATTTAACGTGATATGTTGACAGAAGATTAGAAAGTTTATTAATTATCATCTCATTGAAAAGTTTGGGGTAATATATCAAGACAAAGGCTTGGCTTTATAACAAAGAATTCGCAATACGCAATATAACATGAAAGAATATTATCTCTAACGGTATTTAAGAAGTTGGATAGTAACAGTATAGGCAAGATACTTTATGGATGACAACGTCTATATTATATAATGATGTGCCGTTTTTAACATTCTCCTGTACATTGCCTTCCGAACAAATACTTAGAACAATACAATAGAAGCTACAAAACCCTTTCACGTCCATAAAGAATCTCAGCTAAAAACATTCTTGACCAATGTTAATTTTGAAGGATCTCATACCCAATCTCGAGCATTACAGGGGAAATAATCGGCAAGTATGAAGTCACAGCACTATGAGTCAAAAGCGTCTGATCACTGACTGCCCTTCCCTGACATATTACACAGTCTTTCAGGGCAGTTGAGTAACATGCAATACCTTACATCACATTCCAGCTCGTTGATGGCAAATACCCTCAATTACCCAGCCTACATGCTCCATTTAGAGCGTGTTCGTGGTACTGTTACAGAGCAAATACTTGTAGCTTTCACATCAATCATTCCAGCTTCGGTTGTCAATCAAATGACACAGAATTGTATTTGTTCAGCGAACTCTTCAAGTCGGATTTGTTATACATTACCTTGTTGGGGGCATTACAAACCTCCTGGCCACGACCGGGCAACAAGAGAGCCTGGGAGCTATTTACGAGAAATGGACCTCTCCGTGTTATTGTTGTCCTGGCGCAAATCTTATGACAAATATTGGTGTAGAGATATCATATTGGACATCATTCTCCTGACACTAGACACGACGTGGGCTGTTCAAGTATGGACAGCTAATAGACTATTCTGCGAGGTGGTGGATTCTTCATGCTGATTCCTAATCGTTTACATGAACGTTTAATACCAGGCCAAGTGTTATGTACATCCTCGCTGTTGACATGTACGTTATCTGGATTAATGACATTAAAGAACCAGGTCCTGACTACAAACGATTTAAAAAACTGGCAATAATTTACATTCCCGATTTAGAGACATGCTGCTGGGATTCTGAATTATGTTATTTAACAACCATAACAGAAGAACATTTTTCATCCCAAAATGCAGGAAAATTATATTTTTCCAGTATTTTATCAGACCAAAGGCGCCATCTAAAAATACGAAACGGTCGATCCAATCGTCCCGATAAACACTACAAGCGCACGATTACAGAATGATATTTTATTGTCATCTTAGGAAACGTCAAATAAAACTGAATGAAAATTTAGGATCGATTTATGTCAGTGATCCTGTTATTTTGGAATATCTTCAGACCAAAATGGATTAAGGCAATGATTATTACAGACAATATTTCAAAATATCTTGCAAACAAACAATAGACACTAAAACCAAAAATAATCACGTCACTGTATGTATTATTTTATTATAGTATAAAGCGCACATATCCAGGCAACTAGTGCATGCTCAAGGCGCTGGTATTTTTTCCCTCGATCATTGGATGTCAATCTCAACGGCACATCATATTATCAATCTCAACTCCCTGGGGAGTATACAACTCGTGCAGCCACAAGACGCACCGAGTTATTGTGGCTTTCTCATCCTAACGAGGTACACATTAATCGTTGAAGCATGATAGATTTACATTGAAGATCTGATCAACAATCATATCAAGTTGGTTGTTTTGGTACCCCACATCTGAGCAGGTGAACATTACGATGATACAAATATACCCCGTTCATACTTGACCACGACGTTCACGATTAACATTCGACATTTGATTCAAGTAACGCAGTCAGATCTTTCACAATACACGATGTTTTATATTTGCAAACCGTGTAGATGGTATGTATAGGCGAACCCAGTGGACGCAAAACATCGATAGTCTTCCAGTATCAAATAATGAACCTATTCCAGAGTCACGCGCGTTTGTGCAACTCCGATTGTAGAGGAAAACCCAACAGAAAAAAACACACATTTCGGTTGAAAAAAAGTCACCCGAAAAAACAACAACGCACTCAAAACACTCTCTGGTTAGTGAGTTCGGTATAGTAATGTAACAATACAAAACAACAAGTATGGGCCTTGCACGGTAATAAACACTTTTTAACTTCCAGTTTCACAAACTTATGCAATACATAGCATATGTCACTGTGATATCAATCACTTCGTCACTTGGTCAACATGAGAGACAATAAGCCCGCAGGACACCTGTAATACCAAATGCTGATAACTTTGACCAGCAAAAGAATAGTCTTTAATCCATTAGTTTTCATAACTAATCTATTTGACATATGTTATATTTGGGATTACACTTTCTTAGTAAAGTACAAATTCTAGTGCTTTTAGTCGAGTTGAGTCGCGGTAGCTGGGCGGATTAGGCGGCTGACTTTGTGTGCTGGCGATTATGTGCCTGACTCTGAGGGTGTGAGTTCGAATCCCGGATGGGGCTCAACTCAAAAAGTACTAGAATTTGTACTGTGCTAAGAAAGTGTAATCCCAAATATAACATATGTTACATTTGACCACTTTCTAAATGGCATTGTGTAATCATAATCTATTTGAGTTCACAAGAATTGTTTCAATGTAATAATATTTACCCGGCTGACGTTTTTCTATGACTATTTCCGATCACCTTCATCATCAACAAACGTTCATACATTTCTAGTTTTGTCGATATGTGCATCTGAGCGTGGATACATGTTTAAAACATGCAGTGTATTGAGTTTATGTAAATAACAGATTTGATTCCTAAGCTTGCCATTGTAAGCGGTAAATTGATGTTTGTCTTACCTGTGTATCACGTAAACAATGAAATTACGTGCTAACAAACCGACAATAGACACAATTACATACAGCACTCACGTTTATTCGTACCTGTTGTTGTATATAAACGTGTTTGTCACAGCGAACTGATAGCAATATAGACATCGAATACAACCCGTACCAAACAAAGACAAGTTATCCAAGTGGGAAAACGTCGTCCCGCCCCAATTACTACTATCCATATGTCCCCTCGGTGACACGGGATTTAATTACACTAGTATGAATTATTCACGCCTAGTTTACACTTACGTGTAACTAGCTATGTTTGCGTTTTGTGACCTTATTGATTCTTAAGTCTGACAGGGGTCACGAGATACGTAGTACCCACTCAACTTCAAACCAACACGCTACGCACAGCCGCATCAAACGAGTCCTTACCATCAAATATTAATACCAGCTTTCAGATCTTAAGGATAAAACGCAATATGTTGCTTGTTACTCGTAGAGGCCCGGGGTTGCAATAAAGTCAACCTCATTTATTGCTTATGATTAAACAAATCCACTGTTTATTTGGCATATTAAATACTTTGATAATATTAGCATTAATCGGGTTTGGGTATTGCAAATATTTCGTCTTCTCTCGTGCGTATCTGAGAGATTCATGGAAAGCAATATGTGATCTATGAAAACGTATTGACAGGTGATTATTAAATTATCAATTACGCTCCTTCTCAATCACATAGTTATAATAACAGATATCAAGGGATATATATTAACATTTAAAAGTAACGACAAGTGCGATATTCATTGTGAGACGTGTTCACTTAATCAATATACACACTACTTTCATAAATGAAATTTCACTTTCATATTCATTTTACATACATGTACTGTCCTGTTTATTTGTTAGATTTCTGTAGTTATGGTAGTTAATGGCGTTATTCTTGTTGTTGTTGACAGTTTAGTGATCTCATCCTTAAGAACGACTCACGTCGATCGCACTGTTCGAAAGGTTAGAAGCATAAGATCCAACTGATAAGGAAAATCGTTAAAATGGTACTGAACTTACACTAACTAATGTATAAACATGGAACAGACATTAGCCGAAGAGTATCTCGCCCCAGGGAAGGAGCCGCGGAAATAGACATGGAAGAAAACCACCGGAGCATTTACTTCAAGGGGTAGTTGTACATCTCTTTTTGTCGCAATAATACTTCAATCTTTAAAGTTATTTTCTGTTAAGCTATGCAGTTCATAACAGTAAATGATAAAAGGAATTTAGTGCCTATTGGTAATATGTATTTAGAAAGGACTTACTAATATTCGATCTAAATAGACAATGTTTTTGGGGATATATGCACGGAACGATGTTTTACAATAAATAATATGAAACGTCATAACTTTTTGGTTTCAGTGATTTAAAGTTGAAATTTAAAAAGAAACAGGGATCGAAATACATGTATATTCAGCAAAGAAGTTCTTACCTGGTTTCTCTGAGGCAATAGCTATTCCGTGTTGGTGTATCACAAAACACATCTATTTGTCGGGGCCTACTACACCTGAGTGAATCCCACGAGACAATATAGACGACAAGTCACATTTATAACACCAACACCTCCCTCAGATTAATTCCGATTCACGCACGCCGAGGCAATGCTATGACATCGCGATGACATTCGCATAACTCAGGAATCCATCACCGCACCTTTCTGTACACCTGTTAACCCACGACTAAAAGTCCTGTAAAGTCTGTCCCGATATGCTACACGAAGAACACGTCACTAAGCCAGCCTTGCAGACAGTATAAATCAATCATGCTCGTCAGATGTCATCTGCCAGGGTGAATTGCGCACCGTTGCGTTATCGTCTGCTCACGGGAGCAGACGAGATAGGTACCAACGAAGTTCGTTCGGTTATCTCAACCGGTTTAGAGTTATCAATTATTAAAACGCTCCGCCCTTGCCTTTCATCGTGAGACTTGGTGTGATTCTGACGATAACTTTGAAAACAGTACTCTTGAACCTAAAATAATCCTTGAGAGACACAGTGACTCGGCTTTGCAGGAAAACTGTCTACTCAGTTACTTTAACCGTGACGGGGGTTGATCTAATCGAAGACACGTTCTTATCGTCCTGGATTAAGTCAAGACAATTGAGGTTACGTAAGCAATGATTGACCAGTCGTCTACCTTTTGTTGAATAATTTATGACTGCTTCAAGTTTGATAAGGTAATTGAGTGTGTATAGACTTTAGATAAAACTGACACGCAACTTCTGTAACCGTGGATAAGCATTAAATGTGGCGGCTGATTCAGAGACAAAACGCGCCATTCTAATATTCGCGTTCAGTGCAAGATTGATAAAACAGCTGACATTTTCAGCAAAGAATCAGATCAGCGTAAAATCAAAACGAGAATATTTAACTAACTGATAACAAGCAACTGAAGCAAAAAAACTCAACAACATATTTTGTACAAGTTTATTTTTTATGAAACCAGATTGAACTTATTATCTGCCATAAACACTACATCCAGAAAACCAAGTATACCTTCAAAGATCAATGCAAAAGGTTAAATAAAATTCAGATGACATTCTTAAAGCGAAACACTATAAAAAAATGAAACAGCTGATACAAGGATATTTTAAACATGATTAGAAAATTGTTTCGTGATAAGGGAAGCAGAGGCTGATAAGCTTTTACAGCCAAGATATAGATCAAGAAGCTGAAAACGAACGTGGCAGGCAGCTGAAGCAGGAACACCAACAGCTAAAAAGCCCTTTGTCTACAACTCAGTATATTACATTTTCTCACAAAGTTATTATCACAATTCCAAACCATGAAAGGTCGGATATCACGCCAGCGAGAGTACAATGGCTCCGACTCAATTAAAAAATACGCCGGACTCAATATCCCCTTGGCTGAAATATACACCATCAATCTTGACATTGGCTGAAAAGCACGTCGCTTTACTATGACAACCCGTGATTTCCGTCTAGTTTTTGAATGATGTAATTTACCATAGACTATTCCGTGCCGCTAGCGTCTATTGTCTGACGCACAAAGATGGGTGTAGTTTGATAAATATTACATGCGGAAGTATTAAATTCTCTCTTAACACTTCGAGAGTAATTGCTTTCTAAGTACGTTCTGAACCAGGTGTTCAGAAAACACTAAACGAGCGGTGTTTAATTAAGCGCGACAAATGTTCTGGTTAAATCGACTGAATATATATTTCTCCATAGAATACTCTAAAGAAAATCGCGGAATAATTTACCTTAAGAAAACAAGTGCATATTTTCCATCAACACTTAAGTACATTTAATCATCTGAAAATTCATCATCGGGATATGATTCCACCGCTGTCTATTAGACCAGTTCCACGAGAGATCTTTCAAACGGAAAATGATTTTCCAAGGAGATTACTCAAAAGAGAATTTGAGAAATATTTACGTTTAGCACTCAATATCTTCATGAAAAGGGAAGAGGTGTTGCTATTTACATGAGAATACATCTTTGGCTGAAAATGACCCAAAGTGCCATACCGTTGTATAAGTTAATGTGCTCCCCGCCAGGAGGGGTAATTTGACTAATTTATGGTATAAGTGTCTTACGAGCGGCTATTATCCCATTATTGCAGTTCTCAGACATTGTCATTAGAAAATTACAGCAATTTCAACGTCTCGCATGGATACGGCTGAATACGGCAGTCGCCATCATCAGGTACGCTGTCGACACATCGATTCAACATGCCATGGACATTGTTATTTCTGTGTGAATAGCTGTCACTCAGTGCGAGACCTTGTCAATTTCCAAATACAGGATAATATTCCAACGAAACATGACAGTCGGTTCGTGTAAATCGCCCTGTCGGCGTATTTGGTCTGGTCCGTCACGAACAAATATCGACTATCACCGTTCTCGGGATTTCCGTCACACTGTATCAAAGGCGACAAGAAATTCCCTATCGGAATGGTGATGTTTCCTTGATATACTCGTCCCCAGTTGGGAGGTAACACGTTATTGAAAACGACGTTTGGGGAAGAATGACTGATCGAAGACATAATTACTTCAAAGGACATGACGAACGTTGAATTCAGTATATCTACCTCGTACATCACGTCACACGAACCGGTTTGGTGAACCGGTTTCAGATCCACATCTTAGCCACATGAAATTCATGTCGTGATAAACATGTTTCTTTAAGCTGAAAAGACAACTACCCGCCGCCATTTTTGCTCGTCAGTGTTGTTTGAATATCATTCAACCTATCAAAATATATATTTATGTTTAGTTTGAATCTCATAATGCGGTCAAACACGATAAAATAATATCGATTGAAGTCAAACGTCAGAGACGCTGCACTTTTTCAGTGTGACTGAAACATCGATCTCTAAAGAAATTCCGCCTGCCTTTGTGAGAGACGCCGTGGATGGCTCGAACACCTGGTGTCGTCACTGATTTCAGTAACAAAATACAATTTTTACCACGTTTTTTTTAAAAATGATTCTTTTCAGGCTTTGACATTACGTGCCTCCAGGAAGCGACGTTATGACATCACAGATATCAAAGTTTTTATAAACCTCAAAGTCAAGGTTTTCGACAGTTAACTAAATGTTTGACTGTAAGTTTGTGAAAGGTCAATAGGTCACTGATATCTGTTTTGAACAGGCTCATATTAATCGTCCGATCGACTACAGAGCTTCGTTCCTATGTTCCAGAATAGGAATTACTGCTTCAACATCTGTCAGTGGCCCAGGAAAGCAACATCTTAGGAAAAAAACTCCAAACCTTTCCCATTTTTATTCGCTTTTACATAAAAGTTGCAGATTGCCACAACACCTTCTGTCCCAGAGTTCTATGTTCAGAAGCAACGAAAATAGGCGGTGTCTTTAATTATTGAGAAAAACGAAATAACATGTTATTTTCCTGGCATTACAAACACATGTAACATTGATGTGTGTAAGAATTGGCATCCTTCTAGAAAATTATGCACATATTTATACCATGCATATGAACTTAGAGCATCAAAATACCTCCCAATTCAGTAAGATATATATTTTTGTAGGATTTCCCCATGTACTATGACATTATATATATGTGTTGTAAACTCAACCTTTGTTATTGTATACATGTATGTGAAAATTGTATATATGTTGTATACGGCCTGTGGCCTATAGACAATAAAAAGACTTTGACTGGGAAAAAAAAAGAAAAAAAAAGAATTGGCATCAACTGTAAAATAAGAGGGTGCGTGAGTCGGGCTTTCCCGTATCTTTCAAAAATATGTCTGCTCTATCCCTGGACATCAGAAGTTTTGATGAGATGCTGATAATTCAAAGGGTAGCATTGTACTGACAAAGATCATGACCACAGAGTAAAGCCAGATGACATCTGAGTGTGGTTTTACGTCGCTTTCAGCATTTTTCGAGCCAATCCCAGAATATAAACCAGAAATTACATGGGCTTCACATATTATGCCACTTCGAAATCGAACCCAATCCTAGGGTTTGACTTGGGAACGCTTCAACCGCTGCGCTGCCCTACCGCCTGGGCAGTTTGGAACGTGACTGTAGCAGCTTATTGTTGTGTCTAGTTGCTATGGCAACAACACTATGACGTGTAATGACACTGAAATATGATCCCAGTCGCTTTTGGGTTGATCTAGTCGTGATATAGTCGTGTCCTATCAAGCAAGAACTCCCACGTCAGTGACATCAACGTCAGCCCTCCCCACCAGCAACTACGGTCAGGATGTTTGTCCAGATATGGACAGTTACAGTAGACGCATGAGTGTAACAGAACTTCGATAAGGCGCGAATCTGTATTGGGCCAAGTCTGTCGTACAGACCCTGAAACAAATATACCAAATGCAGCCCCTGCAAGTCTAGAGCCAGAGCCACCAGCACTGAAATGAACTGGTTTCCGCGCTGGCATAGCTTTTTCCTCGACGTTATCTGTAGACAGGAGTCCAGTCTAAGAGCAACATTCGCACTGATAGCTTCTTGGATACGTGTGTCTGAGAACACTAAAAACAACACTATATTATCTTTAAGGGTGTAAAAAGAACAGCCTATCTTAATCGTCCAAGACATTGCGTTGATTTATATACTTTTCGTGGCAGAAACAGCGAGGGAATGCATTTTTATGTGTTCAACAATAAAAAGTGGCATTAATGACGTACTAAACTGACAATATCGTCAAATCCTAAACTAGACGATACATGCTCCCTTAAAAGAATGTTTTAAATAGATTTCGAATTACTTTACACTCGCTAAAGTATAAAACACACCCACCAAATAAGTGTTTTTGAAACACAAAGGCATGTGTATGACGCCATAAGAAAATAGCATCTACAAATGAAAAGTCGTCGTTATAAAGAATTAGCTCTCCTCCTGGTGAATTCGAACGGCATGCGAGACCAGTTATTCGTCATACATACTGCTAAAAAAGGTTACTGACTTCCTTATTACTATGGACAATCTGTGAGTTTAGTTTTACGCCACTTTTAGCAATAATCCAGCAATATCAAGCAAAGGAACACCAGAATTGGCCTTCACACACTGTACCCATGTGGTGAATCGAACCCGGGTCTTCAGTCTGACGAGCGAACGCATTAACCACTAGGCTACCCCGCCGCCCCGGCTAATCCGTCATGGCATCATAAGTAGTTAATATAGGGATATGAAAGCATTAGATGGGCCTTAACAATAAATAATATTTACATCTAACATTTACTTCCGCGCAAGGTGGATTAAAATTCGTAACAACCGGCCAGTCTTTATATCCGATTTGAGTTGAGTTAAATTAGCGCATTTAGGTGCTGGGGGGTATTTTAAGCACACATTCAGTTGCATCCCTTAGAACAACCCACCACCGGGGCAAAAGTACCTCACAGCCAAGATTCTTAGGGCACAGCCATATTTGTTCTAGGTAATGGGGCAATCATGTTTGTTTATTAGTTTTCGTCTCCCAGCCGTGGTACACTAAGGCACTACTATTTCAGCACGCTCAGAAACTCCCTGTCAGCTTCTTGTGTAAAACACAGCCCCATGATACATGGCTTGTTCACATCCGGCAATCTTGGGGGAAAAGTGTGAAGACCACCACTTGTGATGAAAGTTGACAGAGGAATTTTACACCACGGCTTCATCAAACGAACATCGGTCAAAGGAAGGGTCTAGATAAGTCTAACAAGGGCCTTGTGTTTGTCTACAAGATGAATAGCCAAGTGACCACGTTACTACATGGTAAACAAACGGTAATCCACCTCTAACGTCGCCGTAGAGTGGTGTTAGAGATTAAAGGAAGGATGTTAGGGCTGAAGCGTTGTGTAAGTGATGGAGACTTAAGAAAGGTTTGTGTGGCACAAAAGTACGGACATGCGTATCTGGAGAATGCTTTCTCTTGTGGATAAGCCAAGAGTGATTGACTAAAGGTCAAACGATCGGTTTTTTCAGAAGTTTAAACTGACCGTTTCAGTAGTATAAAAACCCGATTAAGCATTTGACCACCATGCACCTAACCGAAGCAGCATTATAATGACAATATAATCATAATCATCATAGCAACTATTGTAATTATGGAAATCATGTAGTATCAGCGTGCAATGATGATAATAATAATGCTGATGATGAAAATAACAATGATAATGATAAATATGCTACTGATAATGAGTAAATCAACTAAATCCATTCACAAAGAGCAACGTATGGTGTAGAACACTTGATATCAAGCCGTCTGTTTATCTTCCCAACTTCGCAGATTATAGGGCCCCTTTCTCAAACCGATCTTAGCGCTAAGACTATCGTAAGCCTATGTCAAAGTATAGGAAGTACGATAATCTTAGCGCTATGATATCTTTGTGCAACGGAGTCCAGGAAACAGATATGGAGGTATTTCACATTCGTCTGACTAAAATATATCTAAAATGTCAGACAGAACTTTTAAACAGTACCAATAAGAAAATGCTTCTAAAATCCACCAAAATTCCATTGTTGAAAACCAGCAAGTACCCCTAGTCGTAAACGTGTGTCACCTTTGTGATTTAAGCAGCCCATTAGGAAACTCAAGCAACAAGAAAGCAATAAAACGTATAAGAAAAACCAGAGAGGGGAATCGAAGCAAACTCACCACGTTCTTGCAAGCAATAAAGTCCTATTATGAAAGTTTACACCGTCACGCCATAGACAGGGACAATGACAACAGCAGTCGTTTCCACTCTGTATGTCGCGTAGGGTAGGTCATTATGGCTATCGGAACGGCAATTGTCCGGATTTGTCATATTTACCTTGGCAATTACCAGGATAACTTCATCTAGAGCTCCGAGTTTGTTCGTCGTTAGCACATTTTGGAAGGACTTTATTGCGTCGACAGTATAACGCTGGGGCCTCGTATTGATTCGAACACAAGCTTCTCTCGAGGTACTGGTGGTAGCAGATTGAATGAGAGCTCGCGTCAGCCGGAACAGAGACACAAACGTCAGTGATAGGAATATGACAACACAACACACCTGTATGGGAAATTTGAAGAGAAAACTGTGCACAACCTGTACAGGAATGTTTACAATTTCAATCTAGCTCAGGAAATGCCTTGGACTCATCTAAGCCAATGGACGGTCTCTTATTGTTCTGTTTGCTCAGAATTGAGTGTGTTTGCGCTCAAACATCAATAAATTCCATAATGACTGGATAATATTTCTAAAAATGTTTGTTCTGTCCTCTAAGATGTATGCCTTTCCCACACGCTCGAAAACGAGGAATCTTGGCGAACTGGATGCCGATTGCAAATAGAAAAAAAATACGGGGGAAGGTTTGCCCGCAGCATTTTATCTTACATGCTTCTAACATTAGGCAGGGAGTCGATTATCAAATCGATCGCAGGCTTGATAAGGTATTTCACCACACATTGCGTGCGCTTAATCAATAATTACTGGGCCATCTGTTATTAAATCAAATGTAACCCGAGGCGGAATTCACGTGGAGCCCGCAGCCAGTGTTCATTTCAAGAGTCCATATTCTATTATTCGCCACTTATTTCACTTGTCGATTTCACTAAAGTATATGTACATAGACGAAAGGTCAAAAGAGTCGTTCCCGTATTATGACTAAACCGATTTTTGGCTGAATCCAAATTGACCTAATTAACTCAATAACAGAGTTTGGTATTAGCCATAACAGTGTCATTACTGTTGTCGATTTCAACTCTGGCATTTAGACACAAATGTCAAAACAATGTCGATTGCAGGTAGATTGGCTACGGTTTGATGGCAACAATGGGATTTCTGACTTGAAATCGGTGTTGATGTATTTGAAACTGTCATAAGACAATTAATATTGCCCAATGCTCAGGTTTGGTCGGGGAATATCTTTAATGTATTTATGCAAATATACTGTGCATACAAAAGTCCCTATCTGCGTCGGGTTCAGTTGGAACAGTAACGATTTACAGTAGAGAAAGTCCCATTACAATGCTTGGAAACCGATGTTCCATTTCGTGAACACAAGACAGATCTACGTTTGATTTATATCGCCCACGTCACCGAGACAACCGCCCGCTCAACGGTGAATGTAATGACAACGATTCATTATATATACACCAAAGCCACAACCATTAACATATAAGTCACAAGGTACACCGTGCACCATGTCTAACACAATGTTGAAAAGAAACATTTATTCTCCTCTACTTAATTTTTCATCAGACAAAGTGATTGTGGTATTTGGTTTAATCTCGTATTGTTCAGAATGTCATAATTACTTAGGGGCGGTGGGGTAGCCAAGTGGCTAAAGCGTTGGCTCGTCACGCCGAAGACCCGGGTTCGATTCCCCACATGGGTACAATGTGTGAAGCCCATATCTGGTGTCCCCGTCGTGACTGTGCTGGAATATTGCTAAAAGCGGCGTAAAACCATACTCACTAACTCATCATAACTTATAGTCATGGAGAGTCGTCTTCATGTTGAATGGAGACTGAAATGACGAAGGTTAAACGAACGAGTGTGATGTGGATAAACCCAGGATTATAATCGGTAAGAATCCTAAATTTTACTCAACGGATCCTTGTACAGCTAGGGGACGTAACCGTAAATGAACAGTTATCCGCGCGTCTTTATTGTTTAAGCAACTCATTTGTTAAAACAAAATTTTACAAAAAGGGACATGTTTTTATTATGTAAATTTCCAAATATTCCTCCATCGGTGAAATAGTGAAAAAAATGAACTCAAGTAAAATATGACAGTTATAGCGTATTACAGTAGAAGGAGAAATAACGAATAGTGAACTACTATGAAGAAAAACAAATAAAAATACATATAGCGTTTTGCAGGAAGTAAACAAACTAAATACATATCGCACTGCGGCGTGAAAGGGGCTTATTACAAGGAAAAGCCTTACATTGAGACAACTGCAGTAGATAGCACATCGCGATGGGAAAAGGGTTGCTGAATAACCCATTGCTGTGGTAAGATAGCTTCAGAGAAAAGCATTGCAGTATCAGAATGAGCTAAAGTATATCGTATGTTAAAGAAACATGGATAGAAGAACACGTTGCATTGCAGTTGACAAACCTCAAGAATAATGACTCGCAGTTGACACAATGGTCAAACCGCGGAAGACAGACGAGGCAGTTCAGCTTTGATCACAGACGGAATTGATTTGTCTAGCAGTGGAGTTGGTCAGCGGTCACCCTAATACAGCGATTAATGGACCTGCGACTCGACCAGTCAAATCAAACGAAATCGATCACAGCAATAGACTCGGGCGTTGAGTTACTTAAAGGGGAAACAGTGATTCCGTTCGGAAGGGAAGAGTTGTTACGTGAAATAAACATCAACGTGTTCCACGAGCAGTGCACGAAGGAACATGCTAGTCAGTAACAGATCAAGAGAGTTGTAGAAACAACCTTTAAGACAATGTAGATCAATGGTACAAAATGGTGATCGCCTTTATCGACATACATTTGCTTTATATTGCTGAATGTGCGGTTGGGGAGCCCAGTGGTTAAAGCGTTCCCTCGTTACGCAAAAGGCCGGGTTTGATTCCCCACATGGGTACAATGTGTGAAGCCCATTTCTGGTGTCCCCCGTCGTGATGTTGCTGGAATATTGCTAAAAGCAGCATAAACGATACTCACTCATATTGCTGAACAGTTAGACAATAACGTTTTGTGTGAGTGAGTGAGTTCTGTTGAACGGCATTTCAGATATATCACTGCGTGTCAACTGAAGTGATGAGAGACCGTTTACCATATTGGTGCTAACAAACTCAAAATCACAATCAGGAAAACTGTATGAACACACGCTCCATGACATCCACTATACAAAACCTCGTATTTCACCCCCGTCTTGAATACTCTGGTATTCAGAATTTTTCACTCGGCCTCTTTAACGTCGAGATTGATGGCGGGAGTTCATTGCACGGCTAGGCTGGTGGGCCGAAAAGGTCAAGTTGAGTTTGCGGAACGCTATGAAATATTGGTATTTCACAGATTAAATTTTAACAAATCAAAGCCTACTAGAAATATGCATACTTCAAATTGTCGCTTCTTTGTTTTCGTGCTGATTTATGTAAAAGACGTTTCGATATTTTTGTCCCGAGGTCACGAATTAAGATTTAGATTTGGGTCAGCTGATTACAATTAATTGTACGGACAGTTTCATTACTATTGAGTCACAATTCTACCCCTCCATGGGTCAGATGGAAAAACAATTCACTTGTTTCCTCGTATTTCATCAAAATGGAAGACCTTGGCGAAATTTTTTAAAACAAGAACACTTTCAAATTTAACGAACAACGAGAATTTGGCAGTTGAGATCAACACTGGTGTGGTCATACCGTTCGCAGTAGAGATTAATTAGATTTAGCCTTCATTACTCCCGGTTAAAACCGTTAAAGAGACAAAGCGTTATACATCCGGGGATTTTGCCACGTGCAGTGGTTGACTCATCGTGGACGCTCCGTTATGTTATTTGTAATTTTAAAAAATATATTCAAAATCCATGAAATTATATGTCGAATACAGAAACATCTGTAGACGTCAATTAGTGTGGTATTCCGAGACGTTAGTTGAACAACACTTTTTAGATTAAATTCATTTATTTTTTACTTCGGCTATTCATTATGTAACGGGTCGTTAATAATCTAAAGATACGAAAATGGATCGTGAATTTGAAAATGATACCTTACGTGAAATATGAAGTGTTATGGGAGAAATTGGGCATTAACATGAAAATCATTATTCTTATTACCACAAAAAGCCATAAAACACAGAGGTAATACACGGAGGATGGTAAAATTCTCAGAGGCCTCTTGAATGAGAAGGATTAAGAAGTAGTTATTCTTTATAATGGAATGAGTCATGGTGAAATGAAGGACTCTTGGTGATAAACAAGGAATGAAATTAGCGTCTGTATACAACATCGTGGTGAATGGTGAACGCTTTCTCACAGTTGTGCAAAACACGTCTAGTCATTAGTCTCAATTGCAGAGAAGATTCGCCTTTATTTAGATCCCAGCTTTGTTAGTCTCGTTTGGGTGCTAATGAGGTTTTCCAGTGCTGTATATGTGTACTGCCTCGACCAATGTCACTTTGCCTTTCATCCCACAATAATGAGGTTGGATAGAGTTCGATTCCCCACATGGGTACAATATGTGAAGCCCATTTTGGTGTTCCCTGCTGTGATTGCCTATTGCTTAAGTGGCGTAAAACATTATTCACTTACCCACCCACCCGCTGGATGAATATTAGCGTTCAACCTTATTCACGAAATGACAAGCTGACGTACAGGCATGACGTACAAGCATGACGTACAAGCATGACGTACAAGCTGACGTACAGGCATGACGTACAACCTCGCCCGGACGCAACAACTTCCGTGGGCTGGTGGATGGAGCGGTCGGTGGGTGAATCAATCCCTGTCGCGTAATGCCCAAATAAGAAGAATCTTGATGTTGTTGCCCTGCCTTGTGCTCGGTATATAGGAACTGGTCGGCTAGCTCTGACTTCGTGTATTGTGTCTGAGCGGGTATCCAACTGCAGCATATGGTAACTTACTGGGCAAGCGGAGGCTGTGAGGTAGCCTAGTAGTTAATGGGGGGAGTCGCTAAGATCCGGGTTCGATTCCCTACATGGATTCAATGTGTGAAGCCCATTTCTGGTGTCCCCCGCCGTGATATTGCTGGAATATTGCTAAAAGCGGCGTTAAACCATACTAATTGACTCACTAAGATCGTGAATACTTGAATCCTATTTCGTAAAATATTGATTCAACTGTTCCGATATACATGGCTTTTTCTTAATCCTAAAGCACCAAATATCAAAAACAATACTGAGAAGACAACTTCATGGGTGAAATTCGAATCGATGCAAGTCCAAGACGTCTAGCACATTGAACACGTTAAACAGAACGGCGAAATACTGTTCGTGGCATACATAATGTCATAGTATCCTTGCTATTGAAATATGATGCTATTAATTCTTGAATCGAGATTTTAGGGAACATGTAAGAACATGTAAAACCGACAGTCGTTACTGTGGTAAAGTGGAAGACACTGAACGACACTCTGTCAGTTGCAGATATAACTAGCCAATTCTGTCTCCTCAGACTGAGTCATTAATCGTGGAAATATTTTACAGTTGGTGCCGCGCAGCATTTTGAAGCATTTAGTGGATTAATAACATCAAACGCTCAGACGATGTCCTAATATGGTCTGGCGTTATTAATTTGATACAAATGCATGTCAATTTCACGGCATGTTGTAATCTGTACCAAATAACATGATTAATAACGGATATCTTGTAACAAGAACCTTTGATATTGACATCAAGTGCCATTTGTTTGTTCAACACAAATCAATCATAGACAGATCTTACATCACAGGATCACGGAACCAGTGTTCAGCCGTGCATGTTCAAGAAATGGACACAACACCGAGACAAGCACCGTTTTGTACATGTATTTCAATGTGCGTCTGGAAGCTGGTGTAACGCTGTCATGCTGTATCGATTATTTCATTAAATTTCAAGTTTCAATTCTGACTTTATGTCAAACAGGAAGATATTTAATCCAGTTCTTTGTTTTTCTGTTTCAGGAAGAATAGTACACTGATGAACACCGGTTTCAAGTAACGAAACGAAATAAAAGATGTCTGTATTTATTGCCTTATACCTATTGCCTTGCAGCGGTTTATCACCGGCGTCGTTGGATCAAATGAAGACAAAGGTAATGAAATATATACAATTCGCCATCATGCTGGCACTTGTAATACGAGTACATTTCTCGAAAACACACTTATCAGAGTTGTTCTGAGTTGAACCGACTACCCATATCACCCATATTTTGAATATAACCCACCGCTTTTTTCACCCTTCGTTTTCTCTTCTTCTCAGATCCTTTTCCTATACAGCAATCATCTGAAGTCGCTTCATGTTCTTAAGGTGGCTTAACGAGACTAGCCAAAGACGGCCATCGTGGCCGAAGTGCCGTGCTAATTCTAATACACTGGTATCCTATTACACATTGGCCGTCTAGGATGTATAAATTGCATGGCGAGGGTCTTGTCTATATCAGTTCATTAGTACTGCTTGTAATCTATTGCTGTCAATCACCCGTCTTTGGCCAGACACTAACTGATAGTGATAAGTCCCTGTTAATTAGTCCAACTTGTCCGTCTGTTTCTGACACACAAACAATATACACCTCTGGCCAAATGTCGATAGCTGTCAGCGAGTCAGGTGGCAGTAGTTGCATTGGAGACACAGAGTCAGGATGTGTTGTCAATTTCAAACCAACCGTGAAATAACACGTCACAGTCACACGTATAAGATACGTGAGTAGACGAAAGGGGATCTGTGGGACATCTCACCGTGATCTACATAAAACTATAGAATATATTGTGTATTACACCGTGCAGTTTCATGTGTCATGTGTTATTGTACATATTGTTTATATCGGTGAGTGAGTATCGTCATTTCGATTACAGTGTAATTGTAAATGTCTCTGTGTGTATGACATTGTGCATTTCGATGTTTATGTCACTGTGCATTTCAATGTGTTTGTCATTGTGCATTTCAATGTGTTTGTAACTGTACATTTTAGGTGTACATTGTACATTACGGTGGTATGAGGTTGTACATTTCGATGTGTGTTGCATTGTACATTTCGATGTGTATGTCATTGTACATTTCAATGTGTTTGTAACTGTACATTTTAGGTGTATATTGTACATTACGGTTGTATGAGGTTGTACATTTCGATGTGTATGTCATTGTGCATTTCGATGTGTATGTCATTGTGCATTTCGATGTGTATGTCATTGTGCATTTCGATGTGTTTGTCATTGTACATTTTAGGTGTACATTACGGTGGTATGGGGTTGTACATTTCGATGTGTATTGCATTGTACATTTGTAGTCAGTGTACATTTTAAGAGTACATTACGGTTGTATGAGATTGTACAGATTCCAGATGCGCCTTGCTTAGCAGTGCTCAATACACCCTGGTTTGTGTGGTTCACCATATAACGGTTTTTCATAGAAACTAACAGTAACCAGATAACCTTACGTAAACTGTCTAAGTGTTATCGATTATGCAAATCAGGAACATGACGGTTTTACTTCATACTTAAGAAAACGGCTTAAAACTCACTCACTCACTCACTCACTCACTCATACTTAAGAGCTTAAAGATACTTAAGAGACATCGAAGGTTTTCATAACTGAAATTCAAAGTGCTGCAAAATCACGTGCATGCCATGTACATTTCATTTACTGTCATTTACTGTCATTTACTACACGAGCGTCGATTTCTAAATGTGTACGCTTAAGCAAAAAGATGAAAAAATACGTAACGATTATTATCAGCTCTTCGGTAAATATTTACAAACTCAACACTTTGTCAGTTTAAATCTACCTGTCAATGTCCGCCACGACAGCATGTCAACGTAACGCATGACAGGTACACTGCTGCATTTAGGTTGTAAACATACCTGTCCATTTCAAGAGAAATTCTGTCAATTACACCTTCGCAAAGTCTGATGACAATATCTGAATCGATAATCACAGGGTCATCGTGTGTTATCGCAATCATATTATTGAATTGTTAATGTGCTTTGAGAGTCCTCAGTGACGCACTTTCACTAAGGAGACTAATAATTGACTCTCTTATCATGTTTTAGTCGATCGTCGAGATACGATACTGTCATTGGGATAAACCTTTAAAAGCCGACTCTTTAAGCTAAGAAATACCAGGAAATAATTCGATCCCAAGTACAATCAAATGTTTTTAATGGAAACGACATTTAGCATTGCAGAACAACTACATCCGCACATCTCCAAGGGAACATAACAATAGGAGTCCTTTTTGACTATACTCTGAAAAGTCAAACATATCAACAACCTATTTTGTTCGCACAAACAACTGGTACATTGTGTCGAATGTAGAATTGTTGATTAAGTACTGAGATACAGTACCCGGCATTGAAGGAAGACTGTGTATATTTCACCAGCTACGCTACAACCTTTTCTTAACCATTATAACGTTAAGTCTCGGAAACATTTAGTAATAATTATTCACAACTCACTGTTGCATGAATCATTGCATGTCACATCAAACATAATTTCATGTCTGACTCCTGTTTGATGGGATAGTTCAAATTCTAAAATATATGTACGACATGTTGGACTTTAAACAAAGGAATGGGTACGACAAAAACTTGAAACATAGAACAAGGTCAAATAAAGGTTCTACAAAGCACACGATGCATGTTGATGCATAATATGGAATGTGTTGAGGGTTAATTTGGAAAAGCATATTGTCAGTTATGAAGTACTGAGTGTGAGTGAGTGAGTTTAGGTTTACGCCGCGTTTAGCAATATTCCAGGAATATCACAGCGGAGTACACCAGAAAAAGGCTTCACACAGTGTACCCATGTGGGTAATCGAATAAGGGCGTGACGTGCAAACGCTTTAACCACTAGGCTAACCCATCGCCGTTTAAAATACTGAGAACGAAAATGAATAAAATTATGCAAAACTTCATTACGCTCGAGTGTTTCTAAATAATATAGCAATGGAATAGACATAAGAAAAGGACTTCACAACAAACTCACACATTAACCACTCGTCTATATATATAGCCTGAAGAATCAATTTAATACCATCTGAAACGGCAGCCATAAATAGTCGATACCGTTTATTAAACATTATGTGGAGTTGAAGAAATATAATCATCGATTTTGGAATGTATATCCGTCTGACATTTGAATTAATGTTTAAAAATGTATGTCGTTATTGGGAAAATTAAACTTGGTGATACAGCTATGTTAGGGATGCATTGTCTAGAAATAAGGAATGCAAAATCATAATGTACACATGTGTGTAAAGAAAAATAATAGTTTTATGCCGCTTTTAGCAATATTCCAGCAATATGACGTCGGGGACACCAGAATGACCTCCACACTTTGTACACTTGCTGGGAATCGATCCCGGGTCTTCGGCGTGACGAGCGAACGCTTAAACCAATAGGCTACCCCTACGCCCCGGATATAGGTAGAAAACCAGAAGTAATGCAGGTCTCATACGTTTATCACGTTGGTGAAATCTGCTGACCGACCTCAAAACATAGTAAGGACGAATCAAGGCGTCGGACCGTCAACCATAGGATTCTGACTGCCCGGAAGGAGCTACTCGACGACCAGAGGAACACACCACCCCAGATCTATGCTTACGCACAGTATATAACTATGGCCTTCCAATAAGCACACAATATGCATACATACGAATACGACAGCCTTTCAATCTACTTGATCTAAAATCAATACCCATTCATCAAACTAACGGTCAGTTTTTCATTACCATCTACTGACAGCTCAAATATAGAAGGTGAAAGTTCCTTCCCGAACAGGAGAGTATTGTTCCCGAGACGTATCTCCCTGGAAATGCCTCCACACCGTGTGCACTCATCAGAAAACGGAGAATTGCCGTGCAATCGAGTCCAATCTAATCTGAAGGTATTGATTTCTGGTAGTGGTAAGGAGATATAAGATAGTCCATCACTCCTCCCGTCATCATGGCGTTACAAGTAGACTGCAGCCGTCTATCACATCAGTGATATAGTCGGTACACATCGTTCATCGCATGTATAACTTCCGCTATTCTCTGTAATGGACGGTTTAAACGTTGCTTAATATCAAGTTTTGTTGTAACAGTAACTTAACTCCGCTGATACGTTCGTACGATAGCTTAAGGCGATCTTTGTGCCCAGTTTCGCTATATCAAGTAGGTTATCATTAATTCAGCACGGTGGCCATTGCATGATGTCTATCGAAGCAACATGGCCGGAATACTGGAAGAATTTGAGTAAAATACTACCATTATATTTCCGTGAGAGAGAGTGAGTGAGCTGGATTTAGTATTTGAACAGTTCTTCAGTTATGTCACGTGTCCGATTTATGTAAGACGAGCCAAAAGTGGTGCACGCCCATGTGTAAACTGTTGATCTATCTAGAACCAGGACGCGGGTGAATCAGGATTCGAACTTAAAGCAACATGCTTCTCTCGAGCCCAAGGGACGCAACTCTGGGGAGCAAACTACGACGACCCCGAATGCAGTAAGACGCTATCAGGAATATACATCAAATGTCAGTCAAGGCAGGCTGATCTTGAAATATATGGCCATCGATCAAGATTATTTTTTTATCGCGGCTATATTTGTTTTACCAGTATACAATTAAACCATTTACCATGTATTCTTGTCGATCATACGCTGAGTGTCCATATGCAACTAACCCCCGTGAAACCGGAAACCCGTCATCCGGACGGAAACGGAAAGTCCGTTGCTAACGTCCGTATATAATCACTGGAACTGTACAACATACCCGTGACCCGTTTATCCGGAAATTAGCTAATCTAGACGACTTCGTGTGGAATGGCTCTTGGGCTTCGCTGAATCTACAATTCAAGTGTAATCCACTAATGAACAGTAAGCAAGATGAAATAACGCTCGACTGATCGGGTGAAGAATGAACCTAGTATAGATTTGACGTTAGTTTGGTTCAACTGAACCTTCCACGTCCTACACTTGTACATGTCGACTACACTCAGAGACGGCTTGAGACACTTCCTCGTGGCCTGTATGGCTGTCGTACTTAAGGGCACACCTGCTCAAAGAGACCAGAGAGATGCCACTCCTTGTAAGTCTATGTTGCGTCGTGTTGCTTAATTTGCTTTGTGCATGTGGGCCCAGGTTTGACCTTGTATCGCAGGTGGTCTGCGCGTGATCCAGCAACCTGTGCTGTCGCGACTGATGTAGGGCTGACTCATGCGTCTAACACGTTGCCTAGAAATGTCGAAACGAATTATATCGCCTAGATATTAGTAACTGGACATGTTTTCTGGAACCGGGTAACGTCATGTTTTCTTCGATGTTTGGTAACGTTGTTCGTGGTCTAGATCTGTGATTTAGTTAAGCAGTCACCGGTGTTGTAAACATGGGCTTAACTAATGATAACCTAATTCGTGATCGAGACCCTGGGTAATATATTGCGTATTTGCGAGTCGTGGTAACATGATGCATTAATCTATTTCATACTTCTGCTAACGCAATGCTTTGTCTGGACCAGAGGTAAACTGATGTGATATCCATACCAGCAGTAACGAACGGTGACAGCATTAACTGTTGTCTACAATCGGTATCGCAACCGTTCTTGAGGCCCGTTAGGCGTTAGGCGTTGTCTAGATCCTCGTTGTCTAGACCCATGGTAAGGTAACGCGTTGTCCACACCCATGTTAAAGTAACCCGTTGTGTAGACCGATGGCAAAGTAACCCGTTGTCTAGACCCATGGTAAGGTAACGTGTTGTCTAAAGCCATGGTAAGGTAATGCGTTGTCTAGTCTCATAGTAAGGTAACTCGTTGTCTAGACCCATGGTAAGGTAACTCGTTGTCTAGACCCATAGTAAGGTAATGTGTTTTCTAAAGCCATGGTAAGGTAATGTGTTGTCTAGACCCATGGTAAGGTAACTCGTTGTCTAGACCCATGGTAAGGTAATGTGTTGTCTAGTCTCATAGTAAGGTAACTAGTTGTCTAGACCCATGGTAAGGTAACGCGTTGTCTAGACCCATGGTAAGGTAACGCGTTGTCTAGTCTCATGGTAAGGTAACTCGTTGTCTAGTCTCATAGTAAGGTAATGTGTTGTCTAGACCCATGGTAAGGTAACGCGTTGTCTAGTCTCATAGTAAGGTAATGTGTTGTCTAGACACATGGTAAGGTAACTCGTTGTCTAGACCCATGGTTAGGTAATGTGTCTAGTCTCATGGTAAGGTAATGTGTTGTCTAGACCCATGGTAAGGTAACTCGTTGTCTAGACCCATGGTAAAACACATGGTAAGGTAACCCATGGTAAAGGTAACTTGTTAGTCTAGACCTCATGGTAAGGTAACGCGTTGTCTAGACCCATGGTATAGTAAGGTAACTGGTAAGGTAACTCGTTGTCTAGACCCATCTAAACCCATGGTAAGGTAATGTGTTGTGTTGTCTAAAGCCATGGTAAGGGTAATGTGTTGTCTAGACCCATGGTAAACTCGTTGTCTAGACCCGTTGTAAGGACCCCATGGTAAGGTAATGTGTTGTCTAGTCTCATAGTAAGGTAACTCGTTGTCTAGACCCATGGTAAGGTAACGCGTTGTCTAGACCCATGGTAAGGTAACGCGTTGTAGAGTCTCATGGTAAGGTAACTCGTTGTCTAGTCTCATAGTAAGGTAACGTGTTGTCTAGACCCATGGTAAGGTAACTCGTTGTCTAAACCCATGGTTAGGTAACGTGTCTAGTCTCATTGTAAGGTAATGTGTTGTCTAGACCCATGGTAAGGTAACTCGTTGTCTAGACCCATGGTAAAGTAACGTGTTGTCTAGACCCATGGTAAGGTAATGTGTTGTCTAGACCCATGGTAAGGTAACTCGTTGTCTAGACCCATGGTAAGGTAACTCGTTGTCTAGACGTCGACCCATGGTAAGGTAACGCGCTGTCTAGACCGTGGTAAGGTAACGCGTTGCCCATACTTTGGTTAGGTAACGCGTTGTCTAGACCGTGGTAAGATAACGCGTTGGGTAGATACGAGTGACGCTAATACGTTGGTTACACCTGTGGTCAGGTTCAGCATTGGCCGGGTGTGAGCACTCCACGTAAAACATTCATTATATCTGTGGTAAGACAGTGTGTGGTTACGGAACATGCTACCATCAATATTAAATAAAAAGGCAAATCACTAATTAGTTGGTAACTCAGTAAATTGTCAAGACATATACAGCAGAATACGTTGCCTTAAACAGCCGTTACGATGTGTTGTGATATTTGTAAAAGTTCTCTTGATATATACAAACGAAACACGACCCCTTGTTATATAACGACGACACGTGTTTCCTGATATATAACAACGAAACACGTTCTTATGTATATATGAACACGTTTCCTTGATATATTAAAACGAAATAAGTTCCCAAGTCATTGACGAAAGATGTTCCCTCGATACAAAACAAATGAGTATCACCCAACAAGGTTCCTAGATATATAAAAAAAATAACAAGTTCTCAGTTATTGACGAATGATCTTCGACACATCAACACGCCCCCTAGATATATAAAACCCAAACACGTTCCCCAGTTAACGACGAAATATGTTCCATTGATGTTTTACACATCAACACGTCCCTAGTTATATACAAACGAAACATGTTCCCAAGTTAATGACGAAATATGTTCCATTGATGTTTTACACATCAACACGTCCCTAGTTATATACAAACGAAACATGTTCCCAAGTTAATGACGAAATATGTTCCATTGATGTTTTACACATCAACACGTCCCTAGTTATATACAAACGAAACATGTTCCCAAGTTAATGACGAAATATGTTCCATTGATGTTTTAACACATCAACACGTCCCTAGATATATATACAAACGAAAAATGTTCCCCAGTTATTGACGAAACGTGTTCCCTTGATGCATAATAACGGAGAACGTTCCCTTCATCTATATCACATCAACACGTTCCCCAGATACGGTGCACAACAATGGACTAGACAGGTTATAATTTACAGTTCCCTAGATGTGTGGTAACGTTACAATCGAGCTATAAACAGCCAATGCATTGAAACATGTTATATATCCAATATCTTGAACAAGTAGATGGTTATAGAATATATCCGTAATCAATATACCAGATTTCAATCAACACATATAGACTAGGTAGCCCCTATTGGATAGTCAAATCCCCGAGTAAGCTGTGACCGTTCAATAACAGTGCCTTAATCAATGAGAGATACATCTTGATGTTCTGCCTCAGTGGCAGTAATCAGATTGGAATCACTTACAAAACCATTTTACCGAATATTCCTACTGAAGCCCTGGAAATCAATAGCTTACTTTGATCAGAGAGGGAAGCTATCTCCACAGGAGTTTGTCTACTTACTGCAATCACAATGCTCAGCTAGTACCATTAGACCGCTCCTTTGAGATCCACACGCTCTATAACCGTTGAAAGCCTTCCTCCAAGGTTCGGATTGTATCGTTTTTCGAGTTGTCCAAATTGGTTAATGTGGCGAAACAATTCCTGGTTAATACTTCATACATACGCTGCATTTGCTCCGTGCAAACAGTTTTCAATCCTTTTGGGGGCTTGTGCGCGTTCAGGCGGTGTCTTTGTTTATCTAGGCTTCCCCCGTCGACGTCCGCGTCTGTGCTAGATACTCCGCTAGCTGCAGCACCGAGTTTAAGGTCCCGTGGTCACAAGACTTCGTCAAACACATCATGACAAAAACTAGGCCTCGCCCAGCCCCAAGGCTTTAACACCAACTTCCTGCAGAATTAATGCCTTAATGCCTGTAGCCTGATTGATCAGGCCTCGCGTGAAGACATGGCGACGCGACACATGTTACGCTCCATGCAGGGAAGAGGTGTCGCTTATTTTTTCCGAATTCCTCCACATTCGTGATTGGGGATTGTATCACGGGAATCACGAAATGATAATTCATCTCTGACTTGACAGGGGCTCTTAACACAATGGGCATTCGCGCAATTTTTTCTTCAAAGTTGTAATAATCAGTTTTTCTGATCTCTAAGGGAAAGGAAGTTTGTGGAGTGTGATTGTGTCAAATGAAAAGCACGCGCCCGCAAACACATACACAAACAGGCATACATGCATTTCTGCTGGCTTGTTAAAGATGTGTATGTAACCACACACAAAAAGTGCATGGTTCGCTCTCTCCTCTCGTTTGCATTTTCTCTTTCGGTCTTTCTTTTCCTATGTTTCCGCTATCAATATATCTCTCACGATTACACCCAAAACCCCAACAAAAATCTAAACCCTGCTAATATATCAAAATAAACATTAATGTTCTTCCAAACATTGAGCAATGTTTATTTATACACACACTGCATCTGGTAACTCCAGTGATCAGTACTGGCATGGAACGCACCCACGCTTGTGAAGAACCTTCCAATATTTATCCACAACTTAATATTACCTGTAAATAGACCCCTTTGCCATCTTCCCTCCCTGCACTGTGAAGAAAAACACAGGATATTTTAAAACAAACTTGATAAAAATGTAGAAAAATCACTGGGTCCGCGAGTCAAAGTATTTTTATTTCTTGCAAAATCGAATCAAAACCCGATCGAAGTTCATCAATCAAAGAGAATATATATAGAATTTGAGTGACTGGGCGCTTGTTTTGCGGAGACAAAAACTTCATGTGGACTTAGTTTAATTAATTTTCTCTGTATCCTCCCAACTTTATCAATATGATAGGATTTCCCCATTAGCTGGAACACGCAAGACGCGCTGTGTCGAGACTGTTGTGAGTTCGTGGGAGGAGGCGATCGCGTGTTGACACTGTCACGAGTTCTCGCGAGGATCTACGATGAGCTTGCGGGGTTTGTACCAAAGACTTGAAGTACGTACGTTCTACATTGAGCCCAACTGTCCGATTTATTTAATAACTTGTGATCGTTTTGTATAAACACATTTTAGAAGTTTTATCTTTACTGATTTTAAAACAACACGAGATTAATGTCCATATAATCAATAATTCATCAGTTCTTACTTAGAATGATTTCCAACAGATGATATATTATACATAATGTGCAACCTGGGCAAGGTAACTGAAAACCGAAAAGAAAGTCGACGTTTTCCTCTTCAGTTAGAGTGAATGAGTATGGTTTTAAGCCGCTTCAGTTAGACCACTTCCACGAAAACTCGAGAAGATTCGAACCGACGACCAAATGTTTACAACAGCTACGGGCAGTAACTCTTCAAGACGAATTGCTCACATCAGACCACTGGCTATCCAAGTTAATATGTGATTGAATTGAAAATCATTATAAAACTACGCTGCTAACAATTATATTTGTGTAAAACGCTTCAACGTTGAATTAAAAAAACGTGCAAAAATAGAAACGCATTAAATATTCCAGTTGAAAGCGTAAAAATATTCGCTCATTACATTATATTCATATAAAAAAATATTGACTACCACAGAACGGCTCAACATCTCCAAATAAAATCTCCTTTCAGTGATCGTTAATTCGAGTATAAAGACTGAATTTGTAGATGAAAGCGCATGGATGACAAGCTGTTTAATATACTGTTAAATAAACGCTCATATCTGTCTAAACGCTGTCATATTACATCATTACCTGCCATTGAAGTTTCATTTGCGTGATTGATGACAAGCTGGTTTAAATCCCCACTGTCACATCATCAATCTACTGCAATTAACAGATCGGGAAAACACGGTGGGAATTAGAAGCCGTCATCAATAGCATTAAACTGATCAAGTGTCGGGCTTTTTAACAGACATCATGATAACAAAAATACCATAAATGCAGAAAAAACATTAAGATGAGATGGCGAGCAAAGATGATCAAGAAATATTGATTAAATTTTTTCTCTGTACCGATGATTAAACTTGAAAGGTTTCGTCAGAATCCAAGTGGAGATAACTCGTTGTATGTACATTAATTCGACGGCATGTTGTCCTGAGCTCTGACACCATCGTCATTAAGATGGACTTGATAAGGAGAAAGACATTTTGTGCAGGTGCTCGAAACCCAGGTGAAGCTATTTTGGTTAGAGATCATGGCCACTCCCGAACTTGGAACAAAGGAAACTTTCGTCTTTGTACCATATTGTGATTACTTCTAGTTAGACGTAAATTGAGATTTTAAGACTGGCAGAATTTTTATATGCTTTTTGACCCCAATACAACAATTTCTTGAATGGAAATATAAATAATACTGCTGTTATTGTACGTTGTTATGATGCAAAATAGTAGCATCAGGTTCATCGTCGTCGTCGTCGTCTCGACGTCGTAGTAGTAGTAGTAGTAGTAATAGTAGTAGTAGTAGTAGCATAACATATTATCACTGCGACAAAACATTACACTCCGTGGTCGTGCAGTCATCATCATTATTATCATTAATATTATAGCCATAATCATATGAGGCAAAGGAGGATCAGCTGACTTGTCGATTCTGCATTTTGTATTTACCAGACTTTCAAGATAGGCCATTGTTCTTTTGCCATGTTCCCAGGGAACGAGACCGCGCCATGAACACAAAGAGCAACGGGAGCCAGACAAGCATATTATTTTATTATTCCACTTCATTCTGCCTGAGTGGTGCAGTATTACAAGGCAATACCCCCACCCCGGTATTTGTAGATCTGGACGGACGTGTCGCTAGTTTCAGGCAGTCGTCAAAGGTTATGTCAATGGGTCATTAAGGCATAGCTTACTCGCTGTGTCAGGCATAATACACAAACACACTCTCGCAATTCCCCTTACAACATTAACACTACTGCCTGCGAATGAATCATAAACGAATGAAGCAGAGAAAACATTTTGGACATAGTCCATTAGTCAGAAAAATGGTTGGCATTTTGTTCTGTTTGTATTTCAATCTTAACAAAAGAATAATGTCGACTATCATGTTAATTTCCCCAATCCAACTGTGATACCCTCTTCCGAAACTCTCCACCAAGTCCAAAACAAACAACATATGGCGACCGGTTACATCCGGAGGCGCAATTACCCTTAGGGGTCAGTCTAAGATTAAATACAGGAGAGAGGTTAAAACGTGTCAATGTGCATTTCATAATAAAGAATGTCCATATCAGGAAGGGTATAGTCACACAAATCCAAAACGAGGCAATTTGTGAAGAGTCTGTGACGCCGAGGAGCCAGAGCGACTGTCGTCTCGCTGGGAGCCATCTGGACTCTTTGTTTCACGATGTGTCGAGTGGGAGCAAACTGGATAAGGAGTCTGAAGGGCGGTCGTCTTGGATTTGAGCATGTTGTTCAAATAAAGACACGCAGACATTGAAAACAACGGGCACATGATCCTGTATTTTGAAATTGCTTTCTCATCATGATCATAATTAGAAATCGGCTGAGGAAACAGGAATATAAGATCAGGTGAAAACGCAAAATGATGAACACCAGGAAGCCGGTATAGTTTGGTCTTACAATTGGACCCTATGAATAATATTGATCGTACTATTGTTAATGTCTGCAGTGTTTTTACATTGTTCAAATGATACCTGTCCTGCATATTCTTTTCTATACTCATGCCAATACTGGTTGTCACCCCCTTCAATTTTTTTAATTGGAGAGGGGGTGTGGGGTGAGGGTGTGAGTGGGGTTGGGGGGGACAACCATTATTGGCATGAGTATATTTGCGTTTGGTTTGTTATTTAACGGCGCACTCAGCAATATATGCTATATGACCGCGGTCTGTAAATAATCGAGTCTAAACCAGATATCCCTGTGATTGACATCATGAGCATCGATCTACGAAATTGTGATACAACATGTGTCAACCATTTCAGCGAGCCTGCCATCAGATCTCCTAAGTCGCCTCTTATTGCAAGCATGGGTTGCTGAAGACCAATTCTAACCCAGGACTTTTTGTGTTGAGATGGTCTTAAGGTGGGTGACCCGATCTCAGTGTCCATGTTTCCGGATCAGTGTATAGGTAGACTGCATTATGTTCAGAATACCATAATGCAAACTACTGGTCCTTTACTATGGGGCGGTGGGGTAGTCTAGTGGTCAAAGCGGTCGCTCGTCACGCCAATGACCCGGGTTCAATTCCCCTCACTGGTAGAATGTGTGAAGCCCGTTTCTTGTGTCCCCGCTGTGATTTTGCCGGAATATTGCTAAAAGCAGCGTAAAATCATACTCACTCTCTCACTCCTTTACTGTGGTCAGGCCCACTGAACAACCTGAAGGGACAATAGCATATATACAAGTCCTTTGTACCGGAATCAACCCCTAAAGATTCCGTATACCTACTAGGATGCACCTGGCAACTCAACACAGAAAAGGCGTGCCATTCATTATTGGGTTGTGTTTCACGCCCTTGTATGTGATGTGTCTCATGGAGAGTCTTCTTATTGTGAGCTGGGAGTCTAATGTTATGCAATACTTATCGGTTTACTTCAACAACGAAACCATCCAGCAAGGGTTTGGTACTGACAAACAAAGGAATATAATACGGGATTCGAACCCACGGCCTTCCTGCCGCGCCTGAGGGAGATATGTCTGCGAAACGACATTACAGCGGTGTAGACGTCTTGGCCACGGGAACCAGTAAGCTTAAACGTGATATAAACAACACTAAGTTAAAAGTTTGAAATTCAAACTACCGCACAGGGGCGTTACTGCACTGACACCAGCGCTAGTGTCCAATGTTTAGACAATAGCGACAGCCCTGAAGGGACTCCGGCTGAACAGTCTATGGACTTCTGTCTCTCTGAAGCGCGTAATGTCTTCGCAGGGGGCAGTCATACTCCATGTTAATTAATCATCCCTTGAGAGGACGTGTTATAGATTAGGAAGAGACTAGCATCACGTATTTCTTGTCGCCCGTATCAATGAAGCGCAAAAAACACACATCAGCCTGACGGAAAAATATAACGCTTGTCTGGCTGAACAGGTAATTATTTTAAAGGCCGAGTCATTAGGCGCGAAATTGGTGGGGAAAATGCAATTTGAATTTCAGAAAAGACAATTACATGGTTAAATGAAATTAAGGAATAAGCCTTTCTCATTACGAACTCACGATTAATCTTGTTAATCATTCATTGAAACGTCTAATCACTAATCACTAATCACGTAAATCACTGTTCACTGGGTATCACCCATCACCAGCAATAACGATCCTTGTATTTTGAAATGTTCATACAGATGAGCATATATGGAAATATTTTGACCACATGATTGACAGTTTGAATGATGAGGTAATGGATCAGTGGTTTAATTGCAATAATCAGATAACAAGCATAAACATTTCTATTTTGTCTGTTCGATCAAGACGATACCGAACAAGCATCTTTGCAACTAAAAACGACTTGGTGTCTCAAAGGAAGAATAGATCCAGTTTCCACAACGTTTGACTGGAGTGAGGCCGGGTTAGGTGCTTCAAAGGCGTGACCTGGTTGATTGTCTGCCGCATGTGTTGTCGGCATGGATCGTTGTTCATGCTAACAACCAATATAGGAAGTCAATCAATCAATCAATCGATCGATCGATTGGTCAATGCAATAACGCCTATTACCTGGGAGTATCGTAACGTGTCTGTTGATTATATACATCAGTCTATGACCGTACAGCACGGGCAGCTGCCTCAATAATTCACTTGTAATTAGTGTCTACTGGCTGCATATTTCATCCAAACACGCCGCTTCTGTCAGTTCCGCCCAGTCCAAACACCAGCCATGACCTAAATAGTTGACCTTGACCACTACATAAATATTTCCTTTTTTATTTCTTGATTAATGGACTTTGTGACGGCCAACATCTGCCTTGTCCCGCATGACCACCTCTATTAATGTCGTGTACCGAAGACAGACACCCAGTCCCATACGGGTATTATGAAACCCCAAAGGCAAATCTGCATTTCAATGCAGGAACTGACAAGCTTGTTGCAGCTGTCTCATAATCCCATATTATGTTCCGTTCCACCCAGCCTTTTCTGTCAAGCAAAAGCCCTCAATGGAGCAAGTCTAGATTTACCTCAGGTTCGGAATCTCCAACCTATGGGGCTACTTTTCAATACAAATGGAGTCTTTGTTTCTATCAAACTTATACATTTTCAGAGGCAACGCATCAGTCTACGTAAAGCATAAACAGTACGGACCCAGCTAATACGACATGGGAAAAGCATGTTGTTTCTTAAAGGCTGGGGCGTTTTAGAACTGACACATGCCATTTTTGACATGCCATGACTGTTGCTGTTGGTCCGTTTCGTAATTGCATCCATTGACCATCATGTTGTTTGTGTTCTTTCGGCACTGTTCTGTTGTAATGTAACATTCTGTCAGTATGTATGCCTTGTGTTTTTCTATTCTTTTCCGAAACTGTATCAACATTGGAAAAGACGAAAATACAGTACGTAACACAGAAATCGGTGGATTTTATCATTCAAGTACGTATATCATATAGCCTTCGCTCAAAGATGAGCTGGAGTACCCGTCGTAATATTGCTGGAATACAGCTAAAACCGGCGTAAAACCTTACTCACCCACTCACTCACTCACTCAAAGATGTGCACAGCCGTGTCACTTAGATATTTCACCATATCTGATTTCATTGAAACGGTGACAACAAAGTTAAGGTGGCATCTGCTTGTTGAAACAGACAAGCCACTTGTCAATCAGAGATCACCATATGATTCCACGCAAAGTACATTGATATCACCATAACACACAAAGGGCTTCAGAGTTCACAGGGCTGTGCCTTAAGTGCATTACATGCAGAATACGATACATGACAGGGCGTCAAGTGAAACTGAGAACTCAGCACTGAACACCAACGGGACATGGAGATTCTGCTGCAGAAAGCATCTTCGCTTGACATTTTTGTAAACGAAAAAAAGGGTTTAGAGCTGTGCATTGTGTTTTTGCGACCACGACGACTACAATTATCTGTGACTTGAAGATGGTGACCTTTTGGACTACCGGTTTTTATTGAAAAGAAATATTATTGTAAAAAGAAGTGCCTTAATTTCACTTGACTTTGCACACGTAGCCGCGCTTTCCTTTAAATGCGCTTCGATAAACCCTAAATCCCATTTTCACTGCAGTTTCTCGTCTAATTGAGTAAACAGCGCGAGGAAGGTGACAGTGCTACCCATTGTTAACACACCAGACCTAGTATGAGATTGAAATTAACAGCTATTCATTGGTGAAGACACGACCTTCTCTGGTGGGGCTTTGTTTGTTCCAAATGGTGGAATTTTCCCTAACAGTAAATATCTACCTCCTCGCTGCCACACCACCCCATCGCCTTTCCCCGTCCCCTCGGGCCAACCACAATCAACTATAAACAACTCAAATCAACGATACATATTTTCCTGTATTATTTTCGATTTAATACGTATCCCATTTCACATGTTATTCAAACATTGGAAATAGGATCTGGGGCTTTTTTCGTCTTGTTTAAATTCATTTCAATCACCGGATTTCCTTTTTGACACGAGTTATCTGCCTTTGTTTAACCCAGCCAGTTCCGCTGTGTTCACAACTACTATGCGATCCGAATGTTGCTGAACGATATGACAATGGCTGTCCGTTTGACATGCTTTGACAATCAGTGCTATTATGAATGAATTACTTTCCCCGAGGCAAAACAGAGCGAAGCTAGGTGAATTGAGATTTTTTTAGCCTATTAATTGCAATCACTAAACTATTGTGATGGGAACAAAAACGTCCCCACCAAATTGCTTAGCGATATGAAACAATACAAGCCACAATCAGTAAACATTGTATAAAGTAAATACGTTTGTGTGATCCTGGCTAAACAGCAAACACATAATGATCATCCTCCACACCTTCGACAAATTTATCATTTTCGAACATTCTCCTACATAAAACTATATCGGCAGTCTAAGGGACCGTTCATAATTTATGGCCAGGGGGGGTGATGATGATTTTTATGGAGAAGCATGTACAATGTGAATGCCCCCCCCCCTAAAATTTATGTACAAAGTAAGTGGCCCCCCTTGCATGTACAAAATCAATGCCCGCCCTCCCTCTTCCAATATTTTTAAGCATACTTATAAAATATGTTTATGTACAAAATTGCCGCTCCCCTAGAAACATGTGTACAAAATTGATGACCCCCTACCTCCCCAGAACAAAATTGGTGACCCCCCTTAAAATCATCACCACCACACACACACACCCACACCATAAATTATGAACGGTCCCTAACTACATGTATATAGATAGATCTTGACACTGACATAACGATTGTTGTTGATCTGAAACGCCAGCACAACTCATATATAGTATATAAAATCCTACTGTCATTGCCACCAGTTCTACGTCTAAGCTGTGATGATTAAGCAGTCAAATATGTAAACCATCCTCACATTATGAACCATAAGAACTACTATTGTTTCTTGTTCACAATATACCTTCTTGTAAACTCCAACAATATATTCTTTCGCTAACGCACGCTCCACTATAAATAAACATTCGTTGGTATTCATATTTCAGATACAGCGATGTTTATATCTGTCCATAACACCGCAGTGCCTTAGCCTCTCGTGTTGCATTATACTGCCAAGGATAGCACTAGCGTGCTGGTAGCTATAGCTAGCGTAGCTGCCGGAGCCATGTATTGGATGCTGCTGCAGTGTATAACGTTGACGTAACTGTTGACGCACCTCATGGGTGCCCTCCTCTCTGACATATCAATGCTTCCTACTTTGTACCATTTTCAGTTTCCAGTCTGTGTGTGTCGGACCACCTTGGTTATATGGCTATCATGGTTCCTGGAAGTTGAGATAAGTAGATGATGAACATCAAAGCCCCCTTTTCTCGCCAAGCCACCAGATGGGTAAACACACAGTGTAGACTTACAGCGATGAGAAAAACAATGATAGGTTCTTTGCATCTGCGTAGAGCGTTCTGGGAGAGTTTCCTATTTTATTTTGTAATTTGATTCCGTGTGTCCTCGCTGCCACTATTGCGATTCTCCTTTATTAACGGGCACTTAGGGGTTTGGCCACACGCTCCGATGGCAAGAATCTGAATGACAAAACCTTACTACCCTTTCATTCCATTTGAATGAGCAATTCTGGCACTTGATACATCAAAGACGGATTTTTATCTGAAGCAATTGTAAAATGGTTCACTTCTAAGCAAAAGTGCCTGTGTGCGAAGTGAATGTTTCTGAATTGCTTCATTTAAAAAGAAAATAGTCCATGGACAAATTAGTAACCCTCTTACGTACGCAAATTAAATCAATGATTTACATATGACTAAAAAGAATTTATTAAACCAGATAATACTATTGATTACAATTGGTTCCGTGCTGTAATGGCCGTACTATGTCGAAAACGTAAAATCCGAAAATAAAGATGGCGACACATCTCGTTTCCTAAGATTTGATCCAAAATTAGAAAGAAAGGAGAGAAAAAGGCACTGAGTGCATTAGAAAGAGAGACACGACTTGCCCATTGCCGATGGACATGATACAGACATAGACACAGGAACCGGTTTCAGAAGGAATATACCCTGAAGAAACGCTAACGCTCGACAGCGCTCACAAGCGATCTCTACAAAGGGAGACAACCGACCGAGAACGACATCAAGAGAAGTAACCGAAGCAGAAAGTTCCTATCGTAGCCAGTCAGATGAAAATAAATACCATCACTGGAGAATCTCCGGTATTGCTGTCGGCTGAAACCTTTCTATAAGACTGACCTTTACGGATCTAAGTTCAAAAAACGATAAGAGAATCCCTTAAAAGGATTTATTCACGCCTATGTCAAAACAGGGGAGGTAATGAGGCGTACTAGACAGGGAAAAACAGCTGGCAAGTGCGAGAGATGTCTGCACTATAAATAATTGGCCGTGAGCGTGTGAAGGATGAATGCCTTTACTACTTGTGAATTTGAAAAAGTCACAAACTTGCTAATAATGTATTTTTTAACATAAAACACGAAAATCAATACATCTTGGTTGTGTTTTAAATTAACTTTTCAAACTTTACATCGGTACACAAGAACTGAATGAAATTTTTCAAGGTGCATCGATTAAAAAAACCCTTCGTATTTCTTAAACTGTAATTGTACAGAGTACTGTGGGATTCTGCTGTCAAAAGCTTGCATGAAATATTTCATTTTATAATACATAACAGACATACACGCTGGACACGTGTTCATTGGAAGGCACACATAATCTGATATTGAGACACTGACACCAACATTTCCAATTTTACCAGATAATGACATCGTCTCGCATCACATCTGGGGGTTATATCTTGGTCCGTGTTTCAATCAACTCACGTGTCAAGAGCTGAAATACATGTTTTATACCCACAGTTGCGCATAGCTGCCTCAGTCGGAATGACGATCTGACATGCAATCTGTCCCGGTTGAAATAGATCACCGGGATAAATAACTTATGACCTACATTTGATAGGTACATAAGATCGTATACGCAGGTGTATTAATTTTATATGTAGATTTCAAGATTTCGTGATGTCTATCTGTATATCTAAATGTCAGCGTTCATAATGGTATGGTATTGGACTGACTGACTGAGTGACTGAGTATGGTTTTACGCCGCTTTTAGCAATATTCCAGCAACATCACGGCGGGGGACACCAGAAATGGGCTTCACACATTGTACCAATATGGGGATTCGAACCCGGGTCCTCGGCGTGACGAGCCAACGCTTTAACCACTAGGCTACCCCACCGCCCCGTATGGTATTGGAGCCTTTACAATAACGTTATTGATTATAAGCATGGTAATGACTTTTGTGATGACAGCAGTGTTTATATATCGTGGTTGAATTAAAGAACTTCTTAGTTAGGAACGACGGCGACGACGACGACAACGATGATGATGATGATGATGATGATGACGACGACGATGATCCGAAATTTAATGTTTCTGAGTTCAGGTCGAAAATAGATCCAGTAACAGTGATAAATGTGTTAGTCCTTATATACAGCCACGCGGCCTGAAGCTGATGGGTTGATTACTTGTAGATTAAATCCAATAATCACTTCAACGCCCATCAACACAGCTCAATCTACACAGTCCCACCATTGGGTCTGTCAACTCACAAGAAACACAACCGCATCTACTTCCACGCATCACTTCCTTTACCAAAAATACTCATTTCCTGAAAACTAATAGCAGCCTAAATACCAAATTAAATCCTCGAGCTAGACCCGGAAGACAGGACAACAAAAATCACTCCGAGATCTATCCAACTGATGTGGTGCAGTGAAGCGTGACATTCGATTCTTGCCTTATTTCTGCGGGCTATGGGCATGAAATCGACAAGCTGTCATTTTGACAGGTCTATGTGCATTGCCCGAGGGATACTGGTGAAAGGTATCTATAAGAGCGTACAATATTTGGTGCTGGCCTCATATTGGACTATCGTCTACAGATACTGATGAAATATGCATAGTTATAATCAAAAGTATTCCCAGGAGCTATTGTTCTGCGATATCTAATTCACTTTGATGTTCCATTTCTGTTATGAACATATTTACCGTCATGTCTACATGTAATGAGCTATATGGGGATGCTAACAGACAAGACGGATCAACCTGGCTTAGAACAACAAATGTGAATCTGAATCTGTTTGAGCAAAGGACACGTATAATATTGCAAGGATGAATGTCTTTCACGAAGGTATTTAACAGCAAATAACGTTAAGTAGAAATCCTTCAAATATATACACGAAGGATACTTTTGTACATAAAATATATTGACGATGCTGAACAAGGTTTATACAGCATATGAATTAATTTTATTTGGTACATCGTAATCCAGTCTTAAATTCCGAATACCAAACACCCGAGGCATTACTAAAAATGACAACATCTTAATGTTACTATCCATGGAACTCTTCGGTCCTGCACCCCGACTATTTGAAATGTGTAGTTTATGAAATGGAAGCAAAGTAATATGTACATATAAAACATATTTCTAATTTTCAGAGGAGAGACGGAACATATGCTAGTCTAGAAAATATTAAAAGAAAGATTTTATAATATGAACTGCAAATACACTTACATCTAAAAGATATAGAGCTGGAAGATGAAGGTTGATAAGACAGACCAAATTTAAAACATTATTATCTACTTGGTGAACAAATAAGTACGATTATGTATATTGAAGATGATGCTAAATTAGCATGACTTTTGTATATCCTTAGAAAACTAGACATGGTACCTCTATCCGTTAAAGTTGAACTCCCAGGACCAGTAGGGGCGCCTTTGAAGTAGTCTTTACACTGTTGTAGCGGCTATCCAATCGTTGTTGAGACATGAACACATAATTTGATGACGTAACAGATGACTGCACAAATTATCACCAAATTAGCTTATAGAGGATAAAGGACCCCTACTGCTTCTGTATGTCTTACTAATTAACTTTAGGTGTCTTTGAAACAGGGAACAAGTACCACTGGGGCCACCACTGCTCTTATCTCGTATTTTAAACGCCCGATTAGGTTGAACCCGTACCACGTGATCAGATTACTTCATGAGATTGGCACCGCCACGTGCAAAGATGCCCGGATTGAATATCAGTCCGCGACGTGTGGTCACTGCAGGTCACTGAATGGACGTCTTTCATCTGCGAACAAAGTGTAACTTTGGCCTGACCTTTCCCAAAACACAGTGAGATGGTTGTTGGGTTCTAATGAATATCCCTCCATGTGGCATACAAGGCGCCAAGGCTAACTCTTTGAAAGAAGGCCCACACTGAAGTGGCTAGTTTCGAAAGCCACACGAAACATCTCGACTTTTTCAAAGCTCAAAGAACGCAAATTACACGAGGGTTGCACATTCGTTCCTTCATATTTCTTAAAGCAGGGGGTCTTTGCGATTGGATCTGACATGGCGGATGCTTATAAAGGTCCTATTGACACTGGTATTTGAACAAAGGACTTGTAAAGGATGAACTTTAACCCAAACGTGTCTACCCTGAGAAATATGCAATGCATATGTACCCAGCTTAGACCAGCATCTGAATTAAACACATTTTACAGATATTATATATCTTAAATTACCTTTATGAAAGATAGTTAATAGATGCCAAGGGACACTTTTTGTTTTCAGACCGTCAGACATTAGAGACCTGATGGGCTGTTTAGGATATCCTTCCTTCCCTCTCTGACAAGTACGCAACTACAACACGTTCCTATCTACTCGGCGATAGGTTTCGGTAAATATATTCCACAAATCAGTTACTCACTCGTCATAACTAACGCTGAAGGGATCGTTGTCGGCACAGGTACTACAGATACGTACCCCAGGTACGTTTCTGTATACAGATATGTACCCTAAACAAAGTCAAAATACAGAAACCTACCCGGTACCCTAAAAGGCGGACGAGTCCATATTCCGCAATCAAAAACCGAAACCGTATATAGTTGTTCCCGTTCAACTGATTCTGAGTGGTATTCAAGTGCATCGCGAAATATCCGTTACTGTGTATTCTCATTACTTACATAACGCAATCAAATGTATCTAATACAACAGTATGACAGTACCAGTCAAGAATACGACGCAATGGGAATGGAATCGTCGTAGGGTACGTTTCTGTATTCTCATTATGGCCAGGGTACGTTGGGGTACATATCTGTAGTACCCGTGCCGACAACGACCCCTTCAGCACAACTAACGCGTTCTTGAGTCGTACTTTTGTAAAGACATATCAATAAGATTTAAGATATACAACTAAAATGCGCATCAGTAAGGGTCGAAAGATATACTTTAGTATGGGGCAACGCATGAACTGCCGCGAACCCCATGGACCCGTCGTGAGGTGAGGTGAAATTGGGTTTAACGTCGTACTTGAGAATATTTCGCTCATATGACGACGTGCATGCGTGTGTATGTGTATGTACAGCTGCTTGTACTAGCCCAGACTGAAGCTGGTTTTATAGTGCTAGCACACTGAGATACCATGCCGCAGTGAAGCATGAATACCCCACTCAGACACATTATACTGACTCCGAGCCGACCAGTCCTTGTTGTACCCATTCGTGCCGAGCGCCAGACAGGGACCAACAAGTACCATATTTTAACGTCTTTTGGTATGACGCGATCGGGGATCGAACCCACGACCTTGGACCCGTCGTGATGCTAAGACAACCTTATCGTTCATACTTTAGCATAGTCAAGCCTTAACATTGTCATACCTTGTCAAGTCTAGATTTCTACCATTTTTATAAAGTAAAGACCGTCTTCGCTCTGTTACATATACTGAACAACATAAAAAAACACACAACACTTAAATGCACGGACAATGCTCAGACATCCTGGGTACATTTCAGTCTGACGGGGATATTTCGTATTATATGGGTGGTGCGTTTCTAATGTTGTTCAGTATATATTCAGTATATATTTCCCCCTACTTCCTAGCACTTCCTGAATTGCCAAAGCCCCAAATGAAACAAGTATAGAATTTTCCATCTCAGTGGGTCTCTTTATCAATTTAAATGAAATTATTTGTTTCTATATTCAGAGACTAGCGTTTGTCTACGGCCAAAGATCGAGAACCGTAACTGTTTGTATATAACGTTGGATCCTAACTAACGTCAGATCCTTCAACATTATAATAGATTTATGTAAATAATTCTGAGCAACTGGTTCCCACGATGAAATAAATGTCATTTTATCGAGTGTAAAAGAGCAACGTAGTTCCAGGGTGTGAATTAAGTCATAAACGAAGCAGGTTCAACTTACCCTTTGATTCAAGTGTAATTTAAGGTTCCTGGTGAAAATAGTCGTTAGAGCGAGATACCGTCCAAAAGGGAAACTTCATGCTTTGAATCTTCGAACCCCTTTAATCACGCCAGCTGGACGATTCATTACGACAAAGAGTACACTAACCCCTAAATTACGTGCCAATGTCCAACTCCTGGTCACCATCCCACGACCGCAGGCTTTGACCAGTGTAACCCAATCCCGGTCGTTTGGCGGGTGGATTAAGCAGTGTCGCGGGGGTGAGCTTACTAATCTCCAGTTTCCCCACGAAGGGCACACCTTAACCCAACCCCTCAATTTGTATTTGTATCTTTCCTGAACTGCAATGATCCCGTCAAAGAATCGTCATACATCTTTCTCCACCGTGTGATTCGCGGCCGTTGGAAACTGACAACGTGCTATTGACAACAATGTGTTTTGCAGTGTCGACGTGACATCTCAGGCCCAACCGTGTGTATTTCAGTCAGCTGCGATCACATCAAACATTAAATGTTAGCTTCTGCTATTGGACATGTGAAGCGAGAAATGTACAACCTGCTATTAGCAAAATAAAGAAATCTGTCACGTGTCTAACATGATTTTACAGTGTAGTGCCTGCAAGCAATCAAACCAAAGAAATGTCACCCGTAAATAATATGTGCATCGTCAGGGTGGTGACAGATATCTGCAAATATCTTGTGAGTTTACTGAACGTGTCTGTACAGGGAATTCGTAGTTTTGTGATATCAGATCAATTATAATACCAATAACGCGGTATATAATTATGGGCATAACACACACGAACATGCATCATTTACATAGGCATGTCTTTGTCCCCCGGATATCAGATCGGATGTAGACTAAATAAATATTTGCATCTAAACATGTGTGAAATATAATATTCGCTCATGAAATCACGGTAAAATATGAAATTGATATGATGTCCATACCACAACAGGAGTAATGGAGAAGATTTCTGTTCTCACAGTTAATAGGCTATTTGATAGGTGAGTAAGCAATACATGCTTTTGTTAAAACCTCTCCATGACAATACGAAAGTGGTTTGTTCCTCCTCCATTATACCAAAAGGCGTTAAAGGATGCTACTTGATGTTACCCTGCCTGGCGCTCGGTACTAAGTGAATAAAACAAGAACTGACTCGGAGCCTCTGTACTCTGTCAGAGTGGGGTATTCATACAGAACTGCAGCACAAAGAGGTGTTATGGCGGTGAGGTAGCCCAGTGATTAAAGGGGGGCCGGTGGGGTAGCCAGCCTAGTGGTTAAAGCGTTGGCTCGTCACGCCGAAGACCCGGGTTCGATTCCCCACATGGGCACAATGTGTGAAGCCCATTTCTGGTGTCCCCCGCCGTGATATTGCTGGAATATTGCTAAAAGCGGCGTAAAACTAAACTCAGTCAGTCATTCAGCCAGTGATTAAAGCGTTCACTCGTCACGCCGAAGATCCTGTTTCGATCCCATACATGGTGTTTCCCGCCATGATATTGCTGGAATATTGGTAAAAATGGCGTAAACCTAAACTCACTCACTCACTCAAATTAAGAGATGTCGTGAAGGTTACTTGATTCATACATCTATGTCCATCCCGGTTACATCTATTAAAAACATGTTGATATAACATTACTTGTTCCCAAGTCCGGCAAACAAGTATCTAAAAAGAACAGATACAAGGATAATTGTGACAGAGATGTAAGATGGGAAAAACAAAACTTAAATACGAGTACAGTCACGTTGATAGGTGGACTGGGCCCTTATTCTCGAAACGTTCGTAGCCCAAAGAATTCTTAACTTTAATCGTAGCCAATGTGTTAAGAATGGGCTTAAGAAGTCTGTAGGGCAGCTACAATGATATTGCACCGAACACCATGAATAAATACGGACATATTGACATTAAGAATTGAATATATACGACGAACCTGGAATACATTCCATGGCGTCTAGTTTCATGGTTTGGGGATGTAACTATAGAAAGGGAGATACCAAAACGATTTCACTTCTGATCTTAGTGGAGATTCAGGGATACACTTGTCCCCCAGGCCCTACCCTGAACTGAATGCTGAGCCCATGGCCATATGGATGCAGAATTCTATCCTTCGAAGAGACAAGTATTGATAAGTGGAAGGACCGCTGTTATTTATTATTTTTTAGAAATTAATATTTAAACTACTAAATTTTACCTTAGAGACTTGTGCAAGTCTACCCAGGACCCCATACCACTAACTGATGGCGTGATATCTTACCCTGGTGGCGTGGGAAGCTGTTCATAATATTAATTTAATTTTCCGGGATTTTTTCAGGATTTAAAATACCTAAAAACAACTGAAAGGACTTTTCTTCCATCTTCCAAATTCGTCATTACCCGGTGTTTCGAGGCATACGGAATAAAGAGATGTTACTGTACTTGCCAGGTACAAAACCTGAACCAAATGTATTCCTGTTTTTCTCTGAGTACCGTAATTGTCAGAGCGGTCAGTGCGTGCGAGAGACATTTCAAAGCCAACCGAAAATAATAAGCGTGATTTCATTACAAGAAATAGATTTTACCAGAGATTGAAAAGTTAGCAAACGACCCCAACAGACGGGGTATTTGCGGTCATAGCCACAGTATGGCCCATTAATTGTTTACAAGAACCCGAGAGGTTTTGCGAACAGAGGTGTCGTATGCCACGTCAATCACATTGTCGGTTCATGCAGAAAGTGCGCTGAAATGTACAACAAGTGTCAGTTACATGATTGACATGCTCACTGCACCGTGTGCCTCGTTACATAAGGTCTAATTACACGTGTATATTTCATTAGTAACAGCCTGGGCATGAGGCTGGCTGCTGACGAGCGAAACAGAGATGACAAGTGCTGTTAATATCGTTTTCTAAATAATATATTTGGTTCAAGGACGGGGCGAATTATCAATGTTTGAAGCCCATTAAGCAAATAAACACGCTTGCCGAGTTGCATGAAACAGATTATCAAATCACCGAAGAGTTGATGCATTTTAAAGAGACATTTGACATGAGGAATAACGCTTTGCTATGTAACTGAAAACCTGAACTCTTTGTATTTAACAGGATGTTTTGAAGCTATTTAATATCCCTCGTTTTCAGTTCTCATGGGCATAATTAATCGACGAGAGAGCATTCAACAGTGGGTACTCCTATTTATTCTCATCTGTTTGTACCACAACATGCGATAACCAGGAAAAAGGCGAAAAGAGCGAACACATTAAACACCGTGCCATCACTGACAAATTGTGTCCCAAAATACACACCAATGACACAGTGATAAACAAAAGTCTGTTTTAGGTCAACTTGTCCCTTCGAGTTGAAATGACTAAACTGTTTATCACGTTCTCATAATGTGTCATGTTCATAGCTTGAAAAATGGATCGAGTACGTCTACATGCAAACCCTAACAAGATGGCCTAGCTAACAAAATCAATAGCAATATATAACTTGGTTTACCTTACTGATTGTCCAAATGAGCTAACGACTTTCTGGCACCTGCTTCCAATGGAATGATAATGGTTCTGTCAAATACCAGATTACAAGAGATTCCAGATGATACGTCCACAACAACTGGAATTAATCTCTCGCCAAGCGTACGACCGCTGTGTAGTTTAAGCAGTTTCACCTGCGACGCACATGGCTGATATGTACATGTGACAGCAACATGTCAAATTGATTGAAACATACACGGGCAGGAGGACTGTATATCCCTCTTATGAATAACCCTCTGTTTCTTTTCGACTGAGTCACAACAAAGAAACATTTGGTCAAGTTAGCAATGTCGTTGACTCGTTAATTGCTCGATTTAAATGTCAGTGTAATATCTTAGATCAATATGTCATTTCATACACTCATTTGTACCGGTTTCATTAATTTCACGTTATTATTTCATTGTGTTATTTAAAAAGTAGGCATTAAAACTTATCTCAAGGAATCCATCCAGTAACATTTTGCTGAGTTGTAAAAATATGCCCCACAGTATATACGATCGTTACGATTTACAGCGTAACATATCTCATATTTAAATATGTGTTATCTAATGTATATATATCATCTAAGGTTTTTGTATGTAAGTTTTGGCACATATGGGAAATCCTCCACGAGACCGGGTCCGCAAGGGAGCCATTAAAGATGGCTTTAGTCGATATTTCTGTCATACCCAGGACCTCATCACAGCAGATACGTACAAATCAATGTAAGTCAGTGGCTCTGTGAACAACCCTAGACGCCATAAACTTCAGGCGTTCCTCTCAACAACTTTATGCCCTTCAAAAATTAATCAAATTTTCTCACCACTCAAACGAACCAGCTGACTAGCCCTCTCTCCCTTGGTATGAATGCCTGCACATCCAAGCACTGACCGACCGACTTCATTGAGCTGACCAACAATGACCACTCTCGAGTATCCATTATTACAGCCTTCTCAAGGCCCTCAAAGGTCCGGTCGGTCAAGGGAATGTCCGGTCTTTTTACCGACCCACAGAATTGTGAAATGCTCTCAGCGGCTCATTCCGTTGGAAATCCAGATCCGGAGTTTAGACCGCCAGTGGTACAATGCCAGTCTTGGTATTCGCCCAACGGTCTAATGATTATCTTAATAGATCTTAATAAAGTCTCCGTGTTTTCAAGCGCGCCGGTGATAAAAGCCGTGTTTTGGAATACTTTCCCTGTATCGATTTGTTTTCGTCAGCGTTTCCCTAATTAATGGACCTGGTCAAGCATAAATCGTTCCATGTTTCCATTCCGATAACAATAAACACGGTTCTAGAACAACTTTGTGCAATACACTCATTTTGTTTATATCTGTCGCGGCAATCAATAGCAGTCAAAACACGGCATGTGCATCAGTAACACGCCCAGGACCGATTGAACATTTCGCTTAACATTAATCTGACTTTCATCTGCCTAAAGAACAATTGGTAACTATCTGCCTATGTAACAACAGTAGTCTGTCTCACAGTCCCTGAACCGCATTTTATTCCCTTGTGCACAGCCTTTCCTGCAATGCTAGACTAACAACTAGTCTCTGAAGTGGACATATTTAACAGAAAAACAGTTCGTGATAAAAACAAAATATAATGAAAAGGGGTCCTGAGACTTTGAAATCTAAACTCGGCACATATTCTAGACTTGCATCGGCTACATTTGGTATATTTGTGTCAGGGTCTGTATGACAGACTACAGCAATGCTAAAACTCTTAATGAAGCAAGTCTAGCTCCCTACTCACTGGGCTCCGTTTCAAATGAAATGGGAGTATTTGTTTCTATCAAAAGTATATATATTCAGAGACTAAAAGTTAGTCTAATTTGACAGATATACGATGTAATTTCAGCCAAAATACAGATATAACTTTATTAATGTTCCTGCAACAATGTATGCACTGATCTTCATTTCAATTAAAACACCAGTATACACATGCCATCTAATATCTTCCCCAAAGCAATATTGCAATATTGCGTTTCAATTGACTCGCCTGAGGCAGTTTTAGGCAATATGAATATTCCTGTTACAACAGTTAATAAACATACAATAATTAAGTCCAACGTCCTGAAAAAACACCAGCTAAAGTACACTTCCAAATCCAGACACGATGTCAATTACATAGCTCATTGCTGACACCTCTCCGAGATTAAAACAAAATAAACAAGGCCATCATACAATCCTGCAGTCAGGGGTTGTCCAGCTTGACAAGTCTGTTTGTTGTTTGTTGTCAGTCTCGGACATTTGGGCTCCTTTTATCACTTCAGTGTTATTGGAGAGTCTAGTCATCCTAATTCCTTTTATCTGCCATAGCCTAGAGATATTGACTGACCGCTGGTCATTTTTCCTGCATTTGCTAGTATTATCATAGAGCAAAACGTTTTAGATGTGTTTACACACCATGGGGTGAGGGGAAACACTTAGTCTGCCTCACAGTCCCTCAACCACATCATATTCTAATCCGCCCATCCCTATCGGTAATGTAGACGCCCTAAATGAACCAGTCTAGATTTTCCGTAGGTTCTGAATCAAGTACCTCACTGGGGTTTCCTTTCAATTTAAAAGCAGCTCTTTGTTTCTATCATAATAATATATTTTCAGAGACTAAGCGTCGTTCTAGGAAACCAGTCTTATACTTTACCCTTGAACACTTCCTGTTGCGATGCCTTTAGACTGTGAATAGTTTCGTGGAATTTCTATGTATATTTCATATTCACATATCCCAGGACTTATTTGAAATGTCGGAAAATGCTTTTCCAAAATCATCTCTCCACGTAAATAATTCAAAGTTTTTATGAGATAGCCATCTTTGTCTATTATCTTACTTATTTAGACAGACATTCTTGTTCTTACATGTATATTTCATCCAATATCACCAGACATTTAATGCAGAGATAACCTATTGTTGAAATATCAGATTAAGCTAATCTCATAAGAATGTTTTGCAATACATAATTAAACACACACCCACATACAATTAAACACTTAAATGAAATATCTAAAATGAACAATCACGTGAAGTTGCTGTAGTCATATTCTCAAACGCATATTTCATCTATCGATCATACTTCATGCTTGAATCATTGGTTGAAGACATTATATTTCAGACTTTAATATCATAAAATATTTGATCATAAAAGACGATATATTCTTGAATACCAAAAGACGTAGTAGTATGCATTTGTTAAAAACTCTAAACCGGACAAGCAAGCTGTTATTATCTATCATTTCCTTGCCGTTCCGCTGTAGGGCAGATTTAGAGACATACGTTCTTTGTTTGTCCAAGGTTTACATGTTTTGACCACTTGATGCGCTGACCGGGTGAAGTTATTCTAGGTGGGAGGTAGGGGTTAGCTGAACACAAGACAAATAAGCTGCCCCATCTGCTGGCGTGGCGGGGAAGGCGATAACATGCCTTCCCTGTCTATCGAGGGAAAACTCCAGCAATACATCAACTCGGAGAAGATTATAGAGTCCATTTATATACGGTTAAGGCGGTTGGGGATTTTCCGACATCCAACATGAGCACGTACCTTTTGGAAATGATTTTCCTTGCTGTATGACGTTCCTTTGATGAAATATGCATGGGCAAGACTTGGGATATCGAATGTACTATTAAGAACAGCTCTTTAACATCTTGTTCCAGTACGGCAGGCGGGCGTCGCCAGCGAGAAGGAATGTTTAGCAAGAGGAAGCAAAGGCCAGCGTGTATGACGAGAATCACTTAAAAAATAAATTTGGTTTCATCCAAAAAAGACAGGAATCATGTTCACTTCTGTAGGCATTGCGAACATTGTACTCTGGGTTACATTTGTTAAATGTCAAAGCGACCTTAAAATTGGATTAGCCTTGTGTTAACCTCGAGTTAGAGACAGCGTGTAAAATTATCACCCCGATGCTGTCAGTAAGTCTCAAGTGAAATGGGCGCCGGGTGTTAATGTAGTTGGATGAGCACTCAAGCCACAAGTTGGCAATCTGTGATATCGACAAGGTTTGAAATACATCAGCTGGCGGTAAACTCGAGTTAAAATGAACAAATTTGAAATTGACGCACATTGCATTTGAACTAATAATTATCCCAGTAGTACAGCTGTTACTTCTTGAAGCATACTGTGACCAAGTTCAGTAATAAACAGCTTTAAATTTTTTTAAATTCTAACAACACACATTGTCAAGGTTAATCAATATTTCGAATTGTACGCAGATATTGTAATTGAGCTTGGATATGGAATTTGAACTCGAGATCAAAGTGGGCGTAATTGACTTTTAAAAAATATAATGTCATACCCAAGTGAAACATGAATATTAGTAATTATGATTTAAAAACGAAGTTCAGGTTATGCGGAAATGAAGTCTTACATTTGGTATTGCAGTGCACAAAAGCCTGAAGAAGACAGCCCAGGTTAACACTAAGCCTTACTTTTTTCACGGACAGTCTACGTAAAGCATCAACATGTAAGATAAAAGTTGTATAAATCACCATGTCAGCCTATGAAGGCGTCTGGAATGCAGCTCCACAATTAACTTAGGTTTGCCTACTTCTAATCAAAGCTTTGGAGAGGTGGGCTGGGTGATCACGTCAGTGCAGCGAGCCATGGATCAAACTTCTTGTGAAATCTACAAGGAGCAGTGAAATGAACACCATCCGTCTCAATCAGAGATGTGGAAAGCTCGAGAGACTGACAGCAGCAATTGATTAGCCCTGCACGTGGGTAGTGTCAGTTTCATATGAAATGCAATCACATGCTGCATCTTCCGCATGAAATCACAGTTTATCCCACTACGTTTCATTACATCACCACATTGCTAGTAAGATGACGTATGTCTGACTACCTGCAAGTATAATAACCACGCAAGCTATCAATGTGTATCAGGATTACTAAATAGCATTTTGAGATTATCAACTTATCCTTCAGGTAGAAGGGTATACGAAATGTTTATTGAAAAATCCTGAAAGGTATTTTTCATGTAATCTTTTCATTACAAATGTAATCACTGTGTTTTTTTGCACTACATCTTGAAGGTTATCGGGAAAGGGAATAAGGTTTTGATAAGCCACATCCTCGTGTTAACGGTATATCTGTGTTATCGGGTCATGTTGATTACTTTTGGATATTCAAGAAACGGAACGCTTATGATGGGTTTGTATAGGCTAAACAAATGTTGTTCTTAAAATATACATGCCTGTTTGACACTCTGTCGACTTGTATATAAACACTTTGTTTATTTTATTACCGCCATCTGAGTGAGACGCTTTACCTGTGAATCTCAACAGCAATCACACATCGTAAACACAGCTGGTGCGTGTGCACTGAAGAGAGAGCAGGAAGAATGTGCAACATACAACCCTGATGTTGCTGTTGATCACAGCTGTTGTCAGTGTCTTGATATCGACAACGTGGCAGTTGGGTGACATTGCCTATGCACTCTAGTTCGACGTGACGCATGTTGCAGAGTTGCATCATCTGATTGAGATGGAGGGTGGCACCTGGAGTCCGCGTGAGAAACATTGGATTGTGTCTTTGATGTTAAACGCTGTCAGCTATCTACCGGCTATATGACGTCGGTCTGTAAATAATCGAATCTGGATCGGATAGTTCAGTGATTGAAATCATGGGCATCGATCAACACAGTTGGGATAAGACGACATATATCAACGCAGTCAGCGTGCCGGAGCACCCGATCCAGTTAGTCGCTTCTTTGGACAAGCAGAGTTTTTAGTTCCAGTTTCAGTTTAAGTTCTAAAACCGATCTTCACGGGTTTTAAGAAAAACGTGATAACACTTAATGACATAATATCAATACACTTGTGGTAGTGTGAGGCTGTATATTTCAGTAAGACGTGGCATATATTTCAGATGACTGTCACATGATATCGATATACTGACAGGTAGTATGACGCTGTCTATTTCAGTAGGACGTGGCAGATATTTCAGTTCACTGTCACATGATATCGCTATACTGACAGGTAGTGTGACGCTGTATATTTCAGTAAGACGTGACACATATTTCAGAACACGGTCAGGTGATATCGACTAACTACTTGGCAATGTGACACTATATCTTAAGGGCAACAACGCTTATTTCAGATACTTCATAAAGATATCATGGAGTGGCACTGATCTTAAAGCACATTGACACGATATCGATATCATAGAAGGGTGACATTGCGTGTACAATGGGTCAGATGTGATGCTCATATCAGGTGCCCTTGACTGATGGAATTAAGAATAATACATGTCTTACGTCAATTACCTTCACTGCCCGTCTCGAACGTCCAGACAACGCCTCATCATGGAATACGGAAAGAACCGTCTCTACAGAAAATTCCCCATTCCTTTCAAGAGTTCTTAACTTAATACAACTGAGGAAACCCAAACCCTTACACACGTTCCTTCTCCAATGAAAATTGAAATGCAAAGCTCTTTGTTTTCTTAATCAATAACTCGCTAATTTGAGTCGCCATAACACTGCCTTGTATCCAACTTGTCATTTTCAATTTTCGACTTCACAGTTCTTGATTAAAATTGGCCCCCTGAGCATTTTCGTGACCCCCCAACTCAACCAGCTCCCCTAGAGTGTCCAAATCAGGACTGAGGAATGCCCATGGCATCTGTCGGGGTTACAGCGGCGTCGACGGCAACAACAGTCAGTCTGGATCAAATACGTCACTGAGCCCTGACGTGATGCAATAACTGTGCTACATTTGGGATACAGCAGAAGATCGGATATGACAAAGTCAGCTACTGGTTACTGATATGTTAAAGGTCATTAATTTCGGAAAGGGGCTGCCAGTATCCTATATTCGTTATGGACACCTCAAAGCAGATTTTGTATGACACGTTATCAAAAGACTTTACTCAAGAATGTGGAAGAATTACGAGTCAAAAGTATTAATAATAAAAAGTTGTTGTTTTTAATTGTGTGTATTTTAGGGCGGGTTCGTTTGATGATGTATATCAAGTATGCAGTATGATTCTACATACTATTTCGAGTATAATCATCTTCACCAATATATTTATGTAATAAACGGTGTTTCCAAATCCCATGCGTCAATGGTAGCCTGCCCAGAGGCCGTTACCAACTAAACGTATTCACCAAGTAATTATAAAACTACTCAACTTAACACATTTCCAGTTTTGACCATATGTACATGCATGGCAGTACGATGGTCCAGACCAACTCACAGTGCTGCTTTCAACAGAGACGTCTTTTGAGTGTGAACCTTCTTTTGTCGCTGTTTTGCGCACCTAACTAAACACATATACTTTTTCTTAAATGCATTTGTTTCTACAACTAATACCCATGTCATTACAGACGTCATGGCTCTTTTTGTATACCATTGGTCACTCATTGGTCAAACCACTGGTCACAGAATTCAAAGACAATCAGAATAAAGAAACAATATAATTCTATGGCATTAACTCTTTCTGAAGACATTAAGACAAGGATACCTCTCTAATCCTAATCCCCACCTGGCACGGCACGCTGCCAGTCCGAGAAAACAATACCCTGACCCTCAGGCCTCATTTCCCTCATCCCCGGGTCTTGATACCTGGCATCTTAACCCCGGATTACCCTTTCTAAACTGACCACTGACTACAGTCTGAGATTCCACAAGATAACATTAACCGCAAATTCTGCATACCGATGAATAGACGATGTCTCTATGCGAGTCGTGTTTGGTTAGGTTTGCTTTTGAACTGGACACGCATCTCATTACCACCTCAGCAGGGGCCCGGGTCCCTATAATAGAGTATGGTAAGATCCTATTATGTGGTCAGTGTTATCTGACCAACTGGACACCTTGTATGTAACGTATAGACCACCTGGGGAGAGGGGTATCTTAATTCATGCTGGACCATTGGGAGTGGTCACTTGGCATGTAAAGGGTCAACTGTGCAAGTCAATGACCATTGGGAAAAGTTAATGCGATGGTATGTGTAACTATGCGGGATAATATACCGTTGACGTTGTTATATGAACATTATCTTCAGACCTGATCTGAAGAGTGATGTCCACTGAGATTCGTGAGCTTTGGTTACAAGGAGCAAACCCTACAAATCTACCGACGCATGCACCGTGCATAGATGAAATGTATTTCAGTTATAGGCGGATGATTCAAGTAAAAGAGTGTTAATTAAGAACTGTGTAACTCGTTTCTTTGCATAACTACTATTTACACATGACGTTTGATGTGGTCGAAGACTGATAACTACGTTGTAAATGGGTACCCGGGAGGTGTATTCCCTATTGACATCATAGGTATACTACTGATTAATTACTTTTCTAACATTTTATCTGAGAATGAACTGAATTATACGTGACTTAGGTTTGTTCATCGCCATCATCATGCTAAATGTAACTATCATTATAATTATCATCCACCTCATCATCACCATAATCGTGCTTATTATTATGTATTTTATTGTAATTATTACCATCAACACATTCATCATCATTATATTTATTATCACTATCATTCAGGCCGCCAGCAGAATGTCTGTGTTGAGGGAAATTATACATACGAAGGCTCCGGGCAATGTAACAGCCTGTTAAAGAGTACTTGCAATGACATCATCCCACTGTGGACTTCGGCATCCTTGTTACAGGAGTGACAGGTGAAGGGGATGGCGTTAACAACACTATTACACCTGGATAATTACCAGGATTGAGAATAAGTAACCGTTACGTCCGTGACAACGTGACAGGATCGCCGTCAAACGTAATCCTGGTACACTGTCATCGCGTCTGAGTGGTTTGTCTTCAGATAAGACACGACACAATGATAACAGGGTTGCTGATAACGACATCGTCTGCATCAACGTGAGTTACGACATCCCCGGGGAGGCGCTGACCGATGACCAGTGTAATCTTTGATTTGAGGGACACTCGGACGACAAGTGGCTCTTGATAAGCCATTTCTGCCTTCGGGAGCAAGTGGAAAATGGCATCGGATTGGTGACTGAATTTCAGTACCGTTATATCAAGCAAGTGTAGAAAATTCCAAAATAAGTACCACTGTGAATTATTTCTTCAGAGAAGCTACAACATACGGTCCTGCGACGTCAGTGACGACGATGCTGTCAAAAACAGATAACAAGAGCTCGGACAACATAATCCTAAATATGTTATGGGGTATTATAGACATGTAGATTACACACCACAAGATATAGATAGAACCAGACCGAACAGTTGCTCTATTCTAACGCGTGTTTAATTCAGAACATATCGAAGCCCAAGCTTCGAAATTCACTCTTGTTTGTTGGCGTCAGTCATAATCATGCCGAATCCCTTTCATCGACAGACGTACGTCTGCATATTCGCTGTAATTCCAGTGTTGATACTATTACCAGCGTCCTTGGGGTGGTATGTGGAGGCGATCAGTCTATGGTGGTGGTAAAACTGGAATTTATTCTCTGCTTGGTTACAATCAAATTAACGCGAAATAGATGACCTTCTCTGAAGTAGAGACCCAGACCAGCCAACCGTCTTCATCTGGTCAAGGGCTGTGAAATGACCCATCTGCTCTTGGCCACAGTACGATAAAATAACCTAAAGCTTAAGTAGTGAAATGGGCCCATTACGTTCGTCCATCTTGAGGCCAATCTCCATGGGATCTGGCCAATGCTTTAATGATTGACAGGGTCCAGTGGACATATTTATGACCCATTCAGTTTGGAAAATATTGATACGAGAGCATGTTGTCGCCGACATAAAACGGCGAGTTATAGCTAATTAAGATATGTTTGGTCTTGAAAATTGCACCCTTCCGTTTGTTCACTATGCAGGTGGACAAAATATTATTGTTCGAGTCTCCGAGGTCAGTGGTCATCAAAGCCTACTCGAGGTCCCACTACGGGTCAGCTGGTCAGACAGCTGAGGCCGGAAAAGCCAATGAAAGGGACGTGTGATTTACATTGTCCTCTCACTATGTTCGCCATTGTCACCTGGCTTGCAATCGACACACACTTGACATGATTGAAGTTTTCTCAATTATTGTTAAAATGGGAATTGGAAGTGATTAGATGCAATCGCTCCCTTTTGACACTACGTTTCAATTTATTATTGAAACGTTTTATAGAAATGAAATGTGTTACACATAAAATATTTAATTATCATTTGATATAATAACAAGTTTAAAACATTTATTATCATTATTAAAAATTAATGCATTGGGAAAAGACATCATTTTTCAAACTAAAATCGATATTTATTGGATGTGATCACATTACAATATGCCATAACATTCGTCTTTATAATTTAGCACCTTCAATTTTAACACCGCCAATATAATTGCTTAGTAAACAAATACTACTATTTTCTAGAATCTTGATTTATGAACATATCTCATTCCTCCGTTTCATATCTGTCAAAATCTTATTGAAACATTAACGATTTAACATAATGTAGATTCAACCATGTCACAAAATGTATACCATACTGGCATATTTTATTTAGGTAGACATATCTGACATAACAAGAAGCATAACTTTGTCATCACCCGAAGTTGGTAGTCCTTTTCATCAGTGTACACATTCTACCCTATATTAATACAGAATGTCAATAGCATGATAATTATGTATATAACATCATACATATACTCTCATAATATTATCGCTGTATACCACACGCCATTCCGCTGGCAATGTGTTTTGAAAGTCATCGGTTTGGGAATGCCGTATATGCTCAGTAAACGACACAAAAACATCTGATTACCTACATCATTTGCTTGTAATTCCATCATCAGCAACCTAAGATGCCACTGTGACAGATGATTCCTATCTCTGACGTTAACAACGTAGTCCTAAAATGTCAGCCGCAGAACAGGCTGAGATGTAGGTTTTAACTATTCATGCCATTTTGATCCCGGTGCAGACATCGCTTTGAATCGTCACTAAATCAGCGTTATTCGTCGCTAGTACTACACCACGAACACTCCCTGCTTAAAGCTTTTTTGACGTACAATGGCGAACATTGCTACATCGGTGCAAACCTCTCAATCTTCAACATGTTAATATCGGGGTCGATACAACAACAAGAGCGTTAAATTGAACAATAAAACAAAACACTTTCTAGACACGTTCAAAACAGTGCGTTAATTGTCAGTGTTTTGTTGTGTACACACAAAGGAATTCCGGTTTGAGTGCTTCAAGGAACAGGGACAGATCGACCATCGGGATCATAATTGTACGGGATTTGACTTCATAAGACGTATCTCTGTTGTAATCAATATGATTCTCTTCACTAAGTCCCCCAACCTCTTTGTTTAGTCTATCGGCGTTCTTACAAAGGCTCGAATATCCCCCAGATCCCCGCGATCCCGAGTTGACGGGAAAATTCTTCACGGAAGTTGCACAGAGTTTATGTAATAGCCGGGTGTCTGTTAACTTTCAGATAAGAGTTTTCATAATGTTTCCGGCTGAATCAATCACGCAAGAGATATACCAGTGCGAACTTCCGTTAAAGGGAAACAAAGTGTAAATAAAAACCCTAACCGTGTTATCATGATTAAACACACGGAAATAACCTTTAAAAAATGTTGTGAAGATAACAGGATTTGTCCGTTTTGCACGAAACGACACTCATCGAATGCGTTTGTTAATACACGTCTTATTAGAAAAAAATAAATATATTCCTGCTTCTAATGTGTTAAAAGGTTTGTATAATTTGATATCGTAAATCGTTACCGTTTAGCGTCTATTGTCCATCCCACATGCTTAATGCCGGGAATTGATTCTACTGCAAATCAAACGCCGCAGGTAGATTTGTCAGAAGAAAGCGTCTTTGCACCTGCCTGACACAAATTACGACACAGGTATTCCACAGATATGACATTACCCCACATCTCAATAAACACATCACACCTCTAATGCAAAGGTAGAACCAAATGTGATGTTCCATCCCACACAGCATCAATCGTAATAGCGTTAAGTCTGTACAGGTGAGATAGGTGTGTTGATCAAAGGAGCACTCACCTCAGCATCAGCAGGAGTCAGTAACATTAACCGGTTCCAGGTAAGACAGCGTCCAGTCGAGAAAAAATACCGTACTAGTCCTTTTTGTACATTTCCGTTGACCACCGCTTCACGTATTTAATCCTTGACTGTCAGTATATCACGCTTCCGCAGTCGAACCAGCGAAGACACAACGGCTGGGATCGCATCAATTTTGCTTTCATCGCTGGGCCCACTCTACGCGATCGGCGTCTCGATATGACTGAGGTATCGATTGAACGAGCGCACAGCGAACGGCGAACCAAACAACGGTTTACTACAAACTGGAGCCCTTCACAAACCACATGGTGCAGGCTTCAATACGGAGGCCTACAAACTGATTTGCCTAGCTTCGCTTGGTTAGCTGGCTCGCGGGGGTAATATCCCTCGTCACGTGACTAGCCCGCTGCCTCCATTCTTCCCTCTTCACAGTAGGGTATAGCGGGGATTATTTCGTTTCGGATGCAGCACCGTTACATTCATATTACCCGCACACAACTATTGATGTTGGGGTTACAGGGTTGTGTGGCGTGGACACGCTTTACAAAACATAAGGACAAGGACAGGGTAAAAGCGTTGTATTCCGAAAGGGTGAACGATGAAGATTTCAGTTATCCCCTCCCCAGACCAGACGCTGGGGCAGATAAGGGGAAGGGGTGATGCAGTCGGGGTGTCTGGCAATTTAACAGGGTAATTACCGTGAAGGAAACTATTAAAATGTTTATCGTCCATGCCCAGGAACCCACTCTATGTCGTAATTAATATAAATGTTTCGGAGCGGTGTTCGGTAGTCCTGTGCTGTTTTGCGGCTACAAAGTTTAAAAGTGTTGTCTTTTGTTCAAAGGGCGTTTACATTGTCCTCGTCGGAAAATTAGCAAATCAAAAATCCTTGATTGAAGATATTAAGATATTTGTCGAGTGAAATGAAACGGTATAAATGCGTAACGAGGCAGGTTGTCTGCTTCCAGTGCTACTGACGTGATGATAATAGGTTGTAGCATCAATTATCATCTATTTATTTTCATCAGCGAGACGTGGTTATTCAATTTCCGAATGTAAAGCCATTTAACAGACAAAGAACGCGTCACTGTCATTGTTCAGAGAAAAGTAGTCATATTTTGTAAAAGTGTTTATAAGGAGATAATTTCTTCAAAAGTTCGCGTTGTAATTTGGTTAAGTCCAGGACTGGTTACGAGACAATGACACTTTTGTTCGTAATTATTTTGGCTTTGTTCATAGGAATGACTTGATTAGGGTGTTTTCCATTAACATGTGTCAGTTGTCAGATTATATTACTTATCTGTCTATCAGTCAAGACTCAACTATTTGTCCGTCTATGTTCTTACATTCATCCATACCTCCCTCTCTCCATCTCTCAATCTCACTTCACTATTATTACTCTTCAGACCCACCCCTTACCAATAACGTCAATATTCAATTTTTCTTCATTTCCAATGGGTTCATCTATCAACTTCCATCCATCTATTAACAGATCAGTCTTACATACCAACCACCAATCCACCCACCCTCACATTTTACTCATTCACACACTCGTCCAACTACCTACCGTCCACAACTTATCTCTTTTAGGGGGTGGGGTAGCTTAGTGCTTAAAGCGTTCGCTCGTCATACACACATGGGTACAATGTGTGAAGCCCATTTATGGTGTCCCCCGATGTGATATTGCTGGAATATTGCTAAAAGCGGCGTAAAACCATATTCACGCAGCTGTCTATCCTCATAGACATGTACCTGTCTGTCATCCATCTATTCCATTATCTATGTTGTCGATCTTTACATTGCATATGCGAACTGTTTATCTACATTGCGTATATCTTGTGTCAATCTACAGAAATCAACATCAACTGTGTGTCTACGGAAATTTACATTGTATATGTCAACGATATAACAATATACATCAACATCGAAATATATTTTAGTGACTTATATATATATATATCAGTGACTTTTTTGAGTGGCATTTTAGAAGTTGGGAAGTACAATATAGAACAAACTTTATGGATAACAACTTCTTTTTATTCGTGAGTGCGACATTATGCTTGACAACGGTACAAGAATCTGTATTGAAACGTCGCACTCACGAATAAAAAGAAGTTGTTATCCATAAAGTTTGTTCTATATATCAGTGGTATATCTACGGACATCCATATTGTTTATATCAAGAGGATATCTTCGAATATATACTGTATATATACCAACAGTATATCTGTATAATACTGTATACATCACAAGTACATTTCAGCACATCTTTATCGTGTATATCAAAGTATAATCTACGAACATCTGCATTGTGTACATCAGCGATTTATTTGAGGACATTTACATGTTACATACCAACGGCGTATCTAAAGTGTATAAGTGAGTGAGAGTGAGTTTAGTTTTACGCCGCTTTTAGCAATATCCCAGCAACATCACGGCGGGGGACACCAGAAATGGGCTTCACACATTGTACCCATGTGGGTAATCGAACCCGGGTCTTCGGCATGACGAGCGAACGCCTTAACCTCTAGGCTACCCTACCGCCCCTAAAGTGTATAAATCAACGGTATATCGACAATCCTTCAACAATGTTTAACTACATCGTAAAATGTTAATATGGTATATGTGAGCATCGTTTCTAAGCAAGCTGTGTATATCTCTATAGTAAAATGATTGGACTTACCCACGTCGCCTCTGTTAAACTTTCGATACATCACTGTGTGCATGCAGGTACAAAGAAGTTTGGACAGAAATATACACGTTATTTGTCTATAGATTTCATGATATCTGAATAATACATCGCCAATGAAATGTGATACAGCTACGTCGTTTATAATTCAATGTAGTCAAGATACTGCCGCCTCCGTGCTGCCGAGGTTGCCACCGACGTAAACCAGCGTGCTCGACATTAACCATATTTAATTACCAATCAATATGTTCAATAAATTAGAACCTATGTACACACTAGCCACATTACACATTGATAGATACAAGTATCACGTCGAGGAATTATTATGATTGAAATCGATCGAAACTGTATAAAACATCTCTTGAAAGTTTGTTGCCTCTTTGCTCATTAGCCTACTATTATATCGAGAAGCAAACACACGTGCCTAAAACAGCTTTAGCCACCTAAATAGGATTTATTGGCTATAGTCGTGTCAGAAAACCGCCGTAGGTATAAAATGATTGTAATTTGCCGAGTTAGTGTTTGTTTAGTTTTTGTTTGTTATGATTTACTAGCGCCTTCTCCCCACTATTTAATCTCACATAAATCGCTTCAGTGATTGGGAAAATATTTACCCCGCTGATTAAGGAGTCGGCAACAAAGCTGGACATGGATCGGTTTGTAAGGTTTAACAAGGGTGATGTTATTTCCCCAGGGTGGAACTTACAATGGGGTATTTCTCATTAGCGTCTTAAGAACTAGTCAGGTCGATATAACAGTAAAAATGCCCCAATTAAATTATTTAAAAACGAAATATGACTTTTTCGTGTGCATCGCAGTAAACTTTGAGAGATATGCTTTAGGCGATATGATAAAACACATCAGCCCCTCTCAACACCTTCATCCCCCCTCGACCAACACCTCCCCACCTCCCTGGATTATATGATTTAGGTTTTAATCTCTCAAGGGATTAAGCTACCGCAGTGCGAGGTAAACACAGTTGTACCATGCAGAGGTGGCGACAGAAACGTTCGTGAAAGAACTCTAATGAATTGACAAAGATTGCCGCTTAGCTCTAGGTGCAAAAACTGACATTTTTGTCATGTCTGTCAATATTACCTGATCCCGCTGTTTGGAAAAGAGTGTGAAGTTGATCACGTGACCTGACCCCCTCCGTTCTAACACAACCCTTCATGTCTGTAGGTCTGGTGTGAAATCCTGCAGCGTCGGCGCCGTGTCTGGCGAAGCAACAGACAACGTCGGCCACGGTGCGTTTCACTTACATTATTCATTATAATGCATCAAGGTAAGAAGTTTAGAAGGTCCCATACAAGATGAATAATAGACAGAATGTTGGTTTAATTCTAGTATGTGATGGAAAGTGTCTCAAACAGATATGAATTCAGTTAATGCTTTCCTCTTGTTTTCATTTATTATAACCGTTATGAAATCATTAAGACGGAAAGTCAAATATATCTGTGAAATGCAAACATTATCATTAACAAATCTTATGAAATGTACAAAGTATGAAACACATGTTCCAAAATTGAAACAATATTATTATGTGCCGCAGTCAGACGGAAGTCTGCAGTGAGTGAGATAGTGAGTGAATGAATGAGTTTAGTTTTAGGCCGCTTTTAGCAATATTCCAGCAATATCGCGGCGGGGACATCAGGAATAGGCTTCACACAGTGTATCCATGTGGCAAATCGAACCTGGGTCTTTTGCGTGATGAGCGGACGCTTTAACCACTAGGCTACCCCCACCGTCCCCGGAGGTCTGTAAATAATCGAATAAATGGGTATTCACTGTATAGTGTAAATGTATATATTTTCATAACATATTACAACTTTACTCCAACACTTCATAATTCAAAGTATATGGCGGCTACATGTACAATAAATGAACCGATGCAATCAATACAGTTTACATGACTTTTGACGGAATTTAATATTGCCAACGTAATGTTTTGTAATGAGACAGCCATATAACATGACACATTATATAGCAATACAACACTGTACAAACAACGATCTTGCTGTTTAATTTGTACTCACCCTCTGTACTGCCGTCCTATAAGACGAATGGTACACGGTCCGAGTTGAGATATCTTGCGTCGATAGATTGTCACGTCCCGGTAATTGGGTTCGTGTCGTTATGTCAAAAGTACAGTTTAGTTAAGGGCGAGGGAGACTGTGAAACTGGATATCGCGCATTTGATTGACTGAAATGCACATCTCTGATATCGACACGGTTTAACAAAGTCGCATGAGGGTCATAACACGTAGTAATGAATGCGCAACCAATATTTTCTTATGTCAATATTTGCAAACATAATAATATTGTCACTGATTTCTAGGAAATGATAATTTCATAATAGTGATAATGTAATTATAATGTAATTATACTTGTATGAGGAATAAGATTAACTATAATATAATTTTAAAAAATGAAGAGGAAATCGTCGAAAATGTTATGATATTACTAATGTTGAGGTGTTAAGAACACAAACAACGTTGAGGGTTAAAAAATTGAAAATTTTATTTGACGAAGAAGTTGACGACGATGTGATAATAATAATATTTTCCTAACGCACAGATTTTTAAAACACATCCGTCAAAACCCCTTGAAGCGAGTCATGACAGGATCACATATTTCATCAACTTTCAAATCCCTGTTGAAAGTGCTCTTATACACATCGCCACGAAGCAGCCCTTTAAAAAGAGTTGAGACATTGGACATTTTGCTATTTTTTACGATTTAAAAAAGATACGATCTTGTTGCTGCAGCCACGACAGCAATATTGTTCCTTCTCTAGTCATATCATGTTTCCTTTTGAGATGACATCAGTGTTTCTTCTATAATGATGATAATATTCCTTCAACAATATTGATAATGTTTCTTCTACAGTAATATAAATGTTTCATAGTTACGACATTATTGTTCTTTCCTCAGTGATATCTCCCAACTGCTGTGACATTAATGTTTTATGTCAATGATATTCATGTTCGTGATATCGATGTCCCAATTATGACGACCTCAACGGTCCCATTACACTGATAGCAGTGATATATATACTGAGAGAAACAAATAAAGGAACACAGGAAAATTCAAGCGTTCCTTTAATATGTTCCAGTTTTCATCACCAGCTTTGAATAGCGCTGTGGGAAAAAAATCTGTGAATAAATAAAGGAACACTGCCATGAAGTGGCGTTCCCTTATTTGTTTCCCCAGTATATGTTCCTTATAAGTAATATTAACGTTCTTTCTACAGTGGTATCAATGTTCCTTCAACAGTGATATATATGTTCCTTATAAGTAATATTAACGTTCTTTCTACAGTGGTATCAATGTTCCTTCAACAGTGATATATATGTTTCTTATAAGTAATATTAACGTTCTTTCTACAGTAGTATCAATGATCCTTCAACAGTGATATATATGTTCCTTTTATAATATCAACGTTCTTTCTACAGTGGTATCAATGTTCCTTCAACAGTGATATATATGTTCCTTTTATATTATATCAAAGTTCTTTCTACAGTGGTATTAATGTTCCTTCAACAGTGATATATATGTTCCTTTTATATAATATCAACGTTCTTTCTACAGTGGTATCAATGTTCCTTCAACAGTGATATATATGTTCCTTTTCAGTAATATCAACGTTCTTTCTACAGTGGTATCAATGTTCCTTCAACAGTGATATATATGTTCCTTTTATAAGTAATATTAACGTTCTTTCTACAGTGGTATTAATGTTCCTTCAACAGTGATATATATATGTTCCTTTTTATATTATATCAACGTTCTTTCTACTTCGGTACCAATGTTCCTTCAACAGTGATATATATGTTCCTTATAAGTAATATGAACGTTCTTTCTACAGTGGTATCAATGTTCCTTCAACAGTGATATATATGTTCCTTTTATATAATATCAACGTTCTTTTACAGTGGTATTAATGTTCCTTCAACAGTGATATATATGTTCCTTTTATATAATATCAACGTTCTTTCTACAGTGGTATCAATGTTCCTTCAACAGTGATATATATGTTCCTTTTCAGTAATATTAACGTTCTTTCTACAGTGGTATTAATGTTCCTTCAACAGTGATATATATGTTCCTTTTATATAATATCAACGTTCTTTCTACAGTGGTATCAATGTTCCTTCAACAGTGATATATATGTTCCTTTTCAGTAATATTAACGTTCTTTCTACAGTGGTATTAATGTTCCTTCAAAAGTGATATATATATGTTCCTTTTATATAACATCAACGTTCTGTCTACAGTGGTATAAATGTTCCTTCAACAGTGATATATATGTTCCTTTTCAGTAATATTAACGTTCTTTCTACAGTGGTATCAATGTTCCTTCAACAGTGATATATATGTTCCTTTTAAGTAATATTAACGTTCTTTCTACGGTGGTATTAATGTTCCTTCAACAGTGATATATATGTTCCTTTTCAGTAATATGAACGTTCTTTTTACAGTGGTATCAATGTTCCTTCAACAGTGATATATATGTTCCTGTTGAATAATATTAACGTTCTTTCTACAGTGGTATCATTATTTCTTCTACAGTGATATTGTTCATTTAACTGTGTTATATATGTTCCTTTTAAGTACGATTTACTTTCTTTCTTCAGTGGTTTCATTGTTTCTTCTACAATAATATCATTATTCCTTCAATAGTGATATATATCTTTTTAAGTAATGTCAACGCTCTTTATACAATGGTATCAATGTTCCTTCTACAGTGACATATATGTTCCTTTTATGTAATATTAACGTTCTTTCTACAGTGATAACATTGCCTTCACCAGTAATACGTGTGTTCCTTTAGGTAATATAGTTCAGTCGAAGGAGGTGACTAACGGGATCGGGTGGACAGGTCAGGCTCGTTGACCTGGTTCATAAATGTCATCGTGTGACAGATCAATGCGCATGATGTCGGTCACTGGTTTATCTGTTTCAGACTCAATTAATTACAGACCGGCGTCATAACCAACAAATCGGATAAACAAAGCATATTAGAAAGGCTGAACATACACAGACAGACGGTTCCAGTATAACTCAGTAAATACCATAAACATTTATAACTATCCCTTTTATAAAAAAAGTGGCAACGAATTTCAGGGGCATCTTCGGTTCCATTACAACGGGTCAACTCACCATGCTGCAAAGCAAACATTTCAATCCACCATCACTCTTCTAACAATTGGATGTCAATCATTCAAGAGTCTGCCCGCGACGACTTGTCATTAACAAGTATTTTCCTATCCCATCGACTGTCGGAGTCAGTTGTCACTGCAGATCTAACGCACTGATCCCAGTAAATCGACCACCCAAACCACTGCTTGCCGAAGATGGCATTTAAACTTGGCTGATTCCCTATCACAGACACTCAGAGATCCACCGAGGAAACATCGAGTCAGGTCGAGATGGACAAATGCAGTTAGCTGGCTTGTTATCAGTGAAAATATTTCGATTTAAAGCAATCAAGCTTTTTGTCGCTTTCGGTCTCCAGACCATGTGCGTTTCGATGACCAGTGGTATGCACTAGTAATGAAGCGTACCGAAACTGAGGAGGAACCAGTTTCAAAGACTGAGTCATGGTTTTGAACTAACATGTGAATTTGTCACCGTCGTGCACCTAACATCCTCGAACGTTGCGGACGTTGCGGACGTGACTCAGTTTATTGAAATGTATCTGTAAATCGTGTCGTCGATCGGTCTGATGTCTGTTTCACACAACAGGGTGTATGATGTAAGTGGAGAAATTCGTGTTGAAATTGAATGTAATTGACCCCCGTCTAGTCTGACAGGAAGAGGATTGCATCTGTCAAAAAATCCCCCATAACGAGCCAGCACGCGAGGGGGAATAATTTCTCTTTTTGTAACAACATGAGAAATCTGAATAAATTCCCAGAATTTAATATGAAGCAAATTCCGTTTATTACTTGTGTAAATAGCTGTCAATGCGCGTTATGAAAGTAATATTCTTTCTGAAAACAGCAGTTTGAGATGATTAGTTGCATAAGCGGGTTTCCGCATCTCTCACGACAAATGTCATTATTTGGAAATAACATTTAGATTCTGACAAAAGGTTACCACTCAAGGCCCGTGGTAAATTTTATCAAACCAACAATGTTCAAGGCAAGCCCCAGTGGGATAGTATGTTTGCGATATGTCATACATAACACAGGACATGAAATTTGTACTTCGAGTTTTATGCTCTATTAATTTACAATGGTTTATTAAGACAATATTGTTATCTGGAAAATATTTTACATCTAAAACTATTCTAGGAGTATGGTCCTAACTGTAATGATTATTTTTTATAGACATAAGGTCCAAATATATTATTGGAGTTCAAAATACAATTCAAAGAAACTTATTATTAACTATTTATTAACTAGCGAGTGTGGTGTGCGCTTTCTGAAAAACAATCAGTACGCCTCCATGATTTGATATACACCGAGTACAATAGAATCTCAGTACATGTATTGAAAAAATGCTTATGTCTGCTTTGATAAATATAAATCCGTATAAAAAAACGTGATGAATATTAAAACAAAACTCACCATTCTCCTCGTAATGGGACAACTGTGACGGTATACACAACAGTAAACGGAGGTTTACGGAAAATCGCACAAAATCAGTAAAATGTATCATTTACACATCACTTCTAAAACATAAGAAAACTATCAGATTATTGACACGTTGAATTCAGTTACGTATTGGCAAAAGAGACTAATTTATTGCGAAATCACAATGATGCAAATATTAATGTATTACCCGTGCTCAACACTAGATTCACCATGCTTTTTAACAGTATATTTACCTTCCAATCTTAAAATTAAATATCAGTTGCAAATGATAGAAGGTGTGTGTGTGTGTGTGTGTGTGTGTGTGTGTGTGTGTGTGTGTGTGTGTGTGTGTGTGTGTGTGTGTGTGTGTGTGTGTGTGTGTGTGTGTGTGTGTGACTTACCTTGACGATAGCCTATCTCGAAGCCCAACAAAGGACAAGGTATGATAAAGGCCCTTATTGGCCCACATAATTTCATGATATTCAAAGTTCTACAACATGATAATTTTAGCATAAAAATGCTAAATAAATTGTTGAAATTACCTCCATATGCCTTTTTTATGTTTTAGTGCTGTTTTTTTTCCTCTTAGAAGACCTCAAAGTTTACCTATTTTACAATATCTCCTAAAAAATTGTGGTGGGTCACGCTTTTGCTCATATCAAAATGTTTAAAAAAGTACATTTCTTCTGTTATATGAAATTGCCCCATACAACATCTCAAAAATAAACATTGGCGTAAAGTAATATCTCTGAAAACTATCCGTCACATTTATACAACTATACCAGATTCATTATTTATTTTGAATGTTTTAGAGCACTAAAATTAAGAAGCATGTTTATTAAAAAACATTTAAAAAAATTCAATATCGTATGGCACTCTCAAGGCTGATTACTGTGAGGTAAACAAAGTGTAGTTTTTTGGAGACACCATGTATCTCTGTTGGAAAAGTAAGAAGACATCAGAAGATTTTTCAAAATATGATCAGGCAGCATTCTTAAGGTGAAAATCTTTGTAATTATGCTAGAATTTTATCATATTTGTTCTATCATCTCTTTAGCAAACCCCTCTGTGTCAACTGGCACTGTCAAATAACACTGGCATTCCACATGATGTAACTGTGTATAAACATACACATTTTAACAAAAATAATGTACCTTGATGTTTTCTAGGATATATGAGGCTACATTAAATATTGTTAGTATAGGAACATTGTATCAAAGGTCTAGCAGATGATGAAAAGCAAGCAGACGCCAAGTGACACATTGTTGCAAAATGTAATATATAACCTTTAAGTGACAAGCAATGACAGTAGAATTTGTAGCCTAGTGGTTACAGTGATGGCTTGTTAATTTTTTTTTTCTGTTATCAGACGTGCAGGTTCAAATCCTGGTGTGTTTTTTTTCTTTTCTTTTTTTTTCTTCAAAAGTTTGGTCAGCTAATTTACAATGTTTAACTTAACTTGTACACATGAAATCCAAATTTAAAAAAAAAATTTCTTTTTGGTAATGTAAGTTATACTGTTCAAACAAACTTGAATTAACATCATGTAAATCTTGCTTAAGCCTGAAGACACTGACTTTTCCACTCTGTCTCGTTGCCTTTGTTCCCACACAATAAAGAACCTGGAGAAGGTAAGCACTGTTTCAAAATGTTAGTATGGTAATTTCTTTAAGTAAATATTTACAAACTGTCCAAAGCTGTTAATTAGTGGTGTACTGATCAAACAAATAGTTTATGGATAATTTGTGGGCTGCCAGTCAATTACCGATAACCAAACCACATAATCAATTAAAGCATTCACTATTTCTTCTTAAAAATGTGTTTACAAAATCAATGACTATTGGTTTCAATTGTCATATTGAAACTGAGAACTGATTATATTGTACCTATGTTTTCATGTGCTCTAACAGTTGTTTTTATCTTATATCTATAATTGATCAAAAGGTGGCCTCAACAATTGATTATGCTTTTGGAGGTCAATAATTCCCTTCCCTATATTACTATACTATTGACATATTTAGCATTAGAAAATTAGAAAGCACCAATTTCTTGAACATAATGAAAATTCTTTTACGATTTCAAATATTTGTTTTCAGATAAGAGAAATTTGCTTGGACTGATTTCAGGAGTGTTATTTCATGAAGATGACAACTTAAAACTTGAGGTTGAAGGTAAGCATAATATGTGTGTTAAAAAATAATAAAATATTTTTTTTCAATTTCGAATTTAATGTGACAGAAATTCAGAAATACTGATGCCTCAGTGGTGATTAAATCTGCATAAGCCTTCAAAGCCAGACTACTGACATTTGAAAATAAATAAGTAATGTTACCCTTGAATAGATTTATAATATCAAAGTTTTGAAAACAGAATTCTATTTTGATATAAAGTCATCTGTTTTTCAGTTGAGAGAAGATCTGGATGTGGCAAACAACAAGACAATATGCCTGTTTCCAGCAACTCTAGTGATACACGGTTGAATGCTGCAGTTTTTGACAGTGATTCAGAAACTGATTCAGAGATTGATGACCATGTGGATGAAGAGTGAAAGTGGATGTTTTATATATCTTTGCAGTGAATGAGTTGTGAATACTTTTAAAGATTACTTGACTTTTAAACTTATTGTCAAAATCACTGACTTGTAATTTCACCCGAAATGGGCCCGTGAGGTCAAGACCTGATTTTTAGTGCAACATGATTGTTTATTGTAACAACATGTTGTGAATGAGATGTTTACTGTATATTTGCAAGAATGTTGTAAATACTGACTTTTAACCCTTACATGGTGTTAAAATCAAGCTGTGTCAAGAATGTAATTTCACCCAAAATGGCCCCCTTTGAGGTCAAGACCTGTGATATTTAGGGAAGCATGATTGGTTATTATAACAACATGTTGTGAATGAGATCTTTACTGTATATTTGCAAGAATGTTGTAAATACTGACTTTAAACACTTACATGGTGTTAAATCAATTTCACCTGAAATAGGCCCCTTTGAGGTCAAGACCTGTGACTTTTAGTTGGACATGATTGGTTATCATAAGTACATGTTGTAAAATTGACCTACAGTTTATATTTGCAAAGAAAATTGTGAATAATGAGTTTTTAAGTAAACGATTGGCAAGTAATTGAATTACTGTCCACAATGTATTGCAACCCTAATTGGGCCCCTTGAAATTTAAACCTTGTGATTGATGTTGACATGTTTCTTCATCATGAATACCTGTTGTAAAACTGATACTATTTGTATGTAAATAAACTGATTATGGCACACTGATATTTCAGACTTCTTGTTATTTTTCATGAGAACTGATAAAACCCATTTTGGGCCCCCCTGCATTGAAATTATGGCCTAAGATCATTTAAAATATAGCTTTTTTATGCAAAGCTATCTTGTCTCTAAACAAATAACATGTATTCAGCCAATTCTGTTTGTGGGCCAAAAACCACCCTTATCATACCTTGTCCTTTAGTTTTTAGTCACGACATCGAAGAAACTATGTGGAATTGGCCAATGACGCATAAAATAACATCAATATTTATATCAAATTCGACTATAAAAGGGTATATTTGTGATTTTGTCAATGCGATTCATTTCCTGAATACAGCATGTTTGCTTATAAAATCACATCAACGCTGGCACAAATATGTTCTGTGTTTGATATATGTGCCCCAGTTGGTAGTGAAGGAATTGTATGCTTGCCCTGGACGTGCATTTCAAAACCAGAGCAGCCAAAGATACAGGAACATATTTTACGTATATCAGGCAGGGTTGACGTACACAATATTCTAATAGTTTATAACAACTAGAATGGTTTTTAATATTTTTTTAAAATGTTGATATAGAAAAATGTTGTTTGGATAGTTTAGGTGCTATGTTTCTTTGAATGTTGATCGTTCTTTCGGACTCAAGCTAACCACCGGATCAGAGATACGGTGTCGAGTGCGAACACAAAAATAACCAATCAATCAATCAAATTTATCTTACAACTATACTATTGGTCATGGGGACTAAATTACAAAATAAATCTGATTGAAATTTGAAAGATTAGGGAAATGCAAAATGAACGATAATGCAAATAATATATATATAGCAACTTAACCAGATATCTCTGGATATCCATACTGGTTTCCATTCATGAACAATGTAAAAATAAAAATAAAATAAAATTAAAAGCTTGTCACATATGATAACAACAGCTGATATATATAACACTGCTAAGGAAACATGCAAATAATCAAATAGGGAGACACATTCAGAATACCTACCATTGCGCCTTAGCTTCAGGACGAAATGCCAGACTGAGTCAACGTCACTGTAGAATACCCTTCTGGTGCAAAAGGTAAATGTCACATTCTTGTAATATATTATACAAACATGTTTTGAACATCCACGGCATATACCAATATACCCGGACGGGGTTGGGTCAGAATAAGTCAAATATACATAATCAGATATCGATGAGGCAGCGAGATCTGAAACAACCATGGTTCTCCATGATGCTTATTTTGCAGCTGATAACCCTATCGGTGCTGGAGGCGACATCTTTGATGTCGACTGACAGTCTCATACACAAGGTCTTCAATCTTTGTTTCGTCTGAAGTGTTACAATAATTGTTGAGTCTGAGATTTCCAGGAATAAGGACCTACAAATGACCAAGAGCGATGTCCTTTGAAGCGTTTCAGAACTACTTCTAATTGTCGTGTTGAAATGTTTATATTTGTCGTGTACAGGCGGAAAGGACATCACCTCGAGCCGCTGAAACCTTCGGCTATTGCTTTAATGTTTAGAAAATTGCTTGTTGTATATGACTAGAAAGGATCCCACCACTTAACACATGAAGCGTACGTCACTGGGGGCACGAGTAAAAAGTCTCGTCAACAGTTAACGTCTGTGGGCTACTTTACATGAAGTTACATGACAAATAAGTTATGTACCCGTAACGTTCTGGAATTTGCCTTTTACACTTAAGTGTCTAACGCAAATGTCACACAAGACATCAAACGGAATATATACATGTATATAGGGGACAAAAATCATTTCTCGGTAATCAGCAGGATATGTAATAAAAACAGAATCCATTGTTCGATTTCGACTACGTATGAAGTATGTGTCTACGAATCACCGTGAAACACTGATGCCACCGGGTGTTAGCGAAAGTTAGCGGATCCTGCTCCATAGGTGTCATCAGTCAAAACAGTTAAAAACATAGTTAAACTTGGGAAGTTTGCAGATGCCCATGTAAAAAAGTATCGACTTAAATTCATTGGACTTTTATGTTTCCATTGCTCTGGTTTTGTAAAGAATGGCTTTGAAACATGACCCTGATCTTTCAACAATAGTGTACGTTGAACAACAGAATTGCTGGAAACATATACAGTATGGCCAGAATCCAGGAATCAATATTATTCCATTCAGTCAGGCCTCCTTCATTCAGATTGATGGATGGTGGCAACTACGTGGTATTCGGGGCTTGACACATTATCGATGGGCATATAGTGTTTGGGTTTTTTCCCTCGTGTTTTTAGCAGCTGGTGATGCTGATGTCAGTACTGAAACACATGGTGTTATTGCTGCCGAAACAACCGTTACAATTGCTGTCATATCCGAAACACCCAGACAGACGATATTGAGGTCAAGCACCTGCTGTTGTTTGTTCTGGATCACTTGCAACTGTTGTCGTCATAGGAAAAACAACTGGCTTTATTCATCTAATTCAGAAACACCTGAACTTATTTAGGTTATTTAGAAATATCTGATGCTGTATCATTTCGGAAACATACCCGTGAAGGTCCAGGTTAGAATTGATCTTCAGTAACCCATGTTTGTCGGAAGAGGCGACTAACGGGATCGGGTGGTCAGGCTCACTGACTTGGTTGACACATGTCATCGGTTCCCAATTGCGCAGATCGATGCTGATGCTGTTGAACACTGGATTGTCTGGTCCAGACTCGATTATTTACAGACCGCCGCCATATAGCTGGAATAGGGCTGAGTGCGGCGTAAAACTAAACTCACTCACTCACTCATTCCGGAAACACATGTTGTGATCCCACTCTTAACACCTTTAGACTTTCTGATACACCTGGAGTTATTGTCATCGTTTATGAACACCTTGTGTTGTTGGTGTCTGAGACAGTGGCAAGACAATTAACTCAACTAACGGCATCTCATCCTACCGGGTGCCCATTCATTGTTGTGTGAGCAGGGCATGCTTCTTCAAGGAAACTCCAGATGCAGCACACGCTTCTGTGAATGAGTATGGTTTTACGCCGCTTTTAGCAATATTCAAGCAATATTACGGCGGAGACACCAGAAATTGCCTTCACCCACTGTACATGGGGAATCGAACCCGGGTCTTCGGCTTGATTAGCGAACGCTTCAACCACTAGACTATCCCACCACCCCGCGCTTCTGTGGCGGGCAGGACTATAGCTCTAGAAACTCTGTGGAGAAAAGCAGCTGAATGCTGCCATACATACATCTACTCTGCTGAACGCCATTATGGTTGCTAGATGTGTATCAGACCAGTGTAAGTTCATATGATTTAGTTACGTACACAACCGTTGTCATTACTGGCAATGCAGTGATTTCGTGTACGTTCTTTATGCATCTTAATATGGTTGACATTCCTCGCTTAAATCTTACACGTGTCAGAAACAGAATTTGAATAATTCTATAGTATCGACACGCTGATTCACGGTATAGGCGTCGGGCAGAGCTTGTTTGAATTTGTCGATTCTGGGTTCTGTCAAAAGTGACGGATCTCAAATGTAATTGTGGCATTGAAGTAATAGTTACCACTGACAAGAAGACAGAGTGGAACAGGACTGCTTAGTGCAACTTCCATCTTGTGTTATGAGGTGATGTTTAATGTTTATGGCCATGTTAATATATAATTTTAAACATCATTTATCAATAAAATAATAAAGCCAGATCCCGATGAGTCGAATGCCGGTGTCTCGAATATTATGCATAACTCGAAGTACCTGTCGGTCCCGACCATTCCCTGTTATAGTTGTCATCATTTGAATACCGGTTACACGAATTCGTCTCATAAATACACACGATGACTCGAGAAGGAAATTTGGTCCCATGAGATTCATACACACTCCACCACCCACCCACTCACTCACTTGAGAATTGAATCAATAACTGAAAAAAAAATGATCGTTCATTTAGACATTACATTCGTTGAACATGATATTGCACTATAATGGCTTTGCTTTGAAGTCGTTTTACAACGTAAATCGAATATTTTCGAATCAGAACAAGCGGAGAACGATGTCAATTAAATCTTTGAAAATTGATAAATCATGTCTAACATGGAGACAGGGTTGCCAGAAATAAACATCGTTACTCTATAAATCTACTCCCTTGTATTGCCATTGTATCATGCGTGTTGGACAATCAATGTTAATATAGTTTTATTGTCATCATCATCAACCAGAACTGTTACCACTGCAACGTTTTACCATTTGTAATAACCAAACCATGCACGACGAATAATTAGTTCCGTACAATGGTGTTTTACGACATCAATCGATATTTCATCTTTGAGGTATGTCGCCGCCTCACATGCTGCGCATGTCAATGGCAAGTGCAGTTTTCCATTAGTCTCTTGGTGGCTACCTCGGGTGTTTCATGTGTTTACAGCAAACGAGATTTATCGTTAATCTGTCGGTGGCAGCATGGGTGTTTCACATCATTATAGCAAACGAGATTTATCGTTAATCTGCCGGTGGCGACTTCGGGTGGTTCATGTGTTAATAGTGAATAAAGTATTTCATTAGTATCGGTAGCGACCTCGAGTGATTCACATGTTTATAGCAAATGAGGCTTTTCGTTAGTTCATCGGCAACTGCCTTGTGTAATTCACCTATTTTATTACTATTATTATTATTATTTTATCTGAAAGTCGACTGGCAACTCCCTCATCATATTTACAAGATTACAACAAAGGAGGTACTCCTTTGGTCTATCGGTATCAATCTCATGTTTCTGACATGTTTATAGCAAATGAAGTATCCGTTGGTCTGTAATGAAGCCACCTCACGTGATTCATATGTTTAGAACAAAGGAGGAATCCGTTAGTCTGTTGAAGCTACCTCATGTGATTCATATGTTTAGAACAAAGGAGGAATCCGTTAGTCTGTTGAAGCTACACATGATTCACATGTTTAGAACAAAGGAGGAATCCGTTAGTCTGTTGAAGCTACCTCATATGATTCAGCTTTAGAACAAAGGAGGAATCCGTTAGTCTGTTGAAGCTACCTCATATGATTCATATGTTTAGAACAAAGGAGGAATCCGTTAGTCTGTTGAAGCTACCTCATATGATTCATATGTTTAGAACAAAGGAGGAATCCGTTAGTCTGTTGAAGCTACCTCATATGATTCATATGTTTAGAACAAAGGAGGAATCCGTTAGTCTGTTGAAGCTACCTCATATGATTCATATGTTTAGAACAAAGGAGGAATCCGTTAGTCTGTTGAAGCTACCTCACGTGATTCATATGTTTAGAACAAAGGAGGAATCCGTTAGTCTGTTGAAGCTACCTCATATGATTCATATGTTTAGAACAAAGGAGGAATCCGTTAGTCTGTTGAAGCTACCTCATATGATTCATATGTTTAGAACAAAGGAGGAATCCGTTAGTCTGTTGAAGCTACACATGATTCACATGTTTAGAACAAAGGAGGAATCCGTTAGTCTGTTGAAGCTACCTCATATGATTCATATGTTTAGAACAAAGGAGGAATCCGTTAGTCTGTTGAAGCTACCTCATATGATTCATATGTTTAGAACAAAGGAGGAATCCGTTAGTCTGTTGAAGCTACCTCATATGATTCATATGTTTAGAACAAAGGAGGAATCCGTTAGTCTGTTGAAGCTACCTCATATGATTCATATGTTTAGAACAAAGGAGGAATCCGTTAGTCTGTTGAAGCTACACATATGATTCATATGATTCAACAAAGGAGGAATCCGCCTCACATTAGTCTGTTGAAGCCACCTCACATGATTCACATGTTTAGAACAAAGGAGGAATCCGTTAGTCTGTTGACGCTACCTCACATGATTCGCATCTTTAGGAAAATGAGGCATTGCCCCGTAAGATTTACATGGTTTATAGCAGCTGAAACATTTCGTTAATCAGTCTAGCTCTTCTTGGTGAGTTTCACACGGATATTGTGTTCGCTGAAACCTGCTCACATCAAATGAAATATTAGACTATCAGTTGCAAGTTGGGGTGTTCTTAATATTATGCCTCGTTACCTCCTGTACTCATCTTGCTTATATCAAATATGATATACCGTTAGTCTATCAGCTTGCACTTCGTGTGCTTCACATGGATATTGTGTTGCCTTCTGTAATAGGTATATCTTGTTTCCCACCTGTGTGTCAATATCAGTCATGTTTTGCTCAAACAACACCTGATGATTTTATGACTTTCCACTCATTCAGGACTACTAGAGAAATAACCATTGTCACGCCTGAGACGTGACCCGATTAACCCCCACAGGTGCTATTGGTAAGGTAGAACACGCTCATCCGTTTCGTGGACACCTGGTGTCATCATTGTAATTTGCGAGTAAAATGTGAGCGTTGGAGTTTAAGTTACATGTTGTTCTATTTTCTCTTTTTTATGTTGCCCCTTACGTCACATGGTATTGATACATGATATCTGTTTTTCACTTGCATTGTCATTATTCCTGTGTCGATACAATTAGATGGCAGTCGTTTTGTTTGTGAGTATATCTAAAAGGTGGACACCATTACCTCCGTTAGTTTATCAGCTACACGTATACACCTGAACAAGACGTCGACTGTAGGTCAATCGGGTGTGGTTCAATAGTATTGACTGGAAACACCTTGTTCCTAGTGATTCCTTCCACGTGGTATTATTGGCTTCGGTTATAAACAAATCTGCTTTTGTTTATGTTTTGTTGTCTGTTTGTATTCGTTATAGTTTTAGGGAATGGTGATTTGATTTCCCTGTAGCGTTGGTCAGTGGTTATTAGTTCTGCGATGGGTTTGTGGCAGTTTAGTTTTAGGAAGAGGCATTAGTAACTGTGACTTAAATTTGAGTGTATTTGGTGCCTTATATCTTTTATAGTTTACATTTGTTCACGAGAAAATCTGTATATAACTGGTTTGTGGACATTTAGATACGAGAATGGTTTGGACTAATTTGGAACTAAGAATGATTGCTGATATGCGGATAACGGATTGGTGGAGAGAAATTCAGTTTTGAAATTTGTTCATAATTTGAATAGTATCTTGGTTAAATTTAATTTTCAAAGTGCAACTCATTTTCTCCAATGGAGCACATTAAGTCTAAACATCAAGAACAAATTCCACATGAAAATTGCATTGTTAGTTAGTAATGGCCTGTATTGCAACACACCTCTGGTAAAGCATGTTGAATAGCTGTACTGTGAAGCAGTTTCAAATGTTCTTTGATGTGGTATGGTTGGTATATTGTTAAATGCAGCGTAAAATAGTTATCATTCACTCACCCTTTATATGCATTTGCAAAGTGTATAGTGGGATTTGCGAGCTGCACCAAATCGTCTCCGGTTAGTACAGTAAATGTATTTATCAGATGACCTTTACACACTGCCAAATACAGTGTTTCCTATTACAGGACATCAGCTCCATCTAGCCGTACTAGTGTCCGATATTGTCCAACGGAACATCGCATGCAGTATCTTACAACCGTGTCTGAGATAAGATACTTTTACAACTTTCTTACCAAAACGTTTAACCGAGCACTCTCGTTACATATGTTAAATACATAAACGCGATAAACATCTATAACAGAGTGTCATTTCAAAAAAAAAACCGGTATAATACAAAAATGTACTCCTACATCAAGAAGTAACAATTTCGATGAATATGCGTGCTAGCAACCTCTTGGGTACTTGTACCCACGTACTTCTAGCAGGTAATCTCCTTGTCCGTTGTAAGGCAATTTACCAGTCATTATTGATGATGACCTTTGGGAAACATGCTCATGTATTTGATTGTATTACGTGATAACACATAGTATAATGTTATACCCTGTGGAAAAGGAGTTAAGGGCTAGTAACCTGATGATTAGGTAAGAAATATCACATTTCATCCAATAATGACGCACGGACACCAAGTAGTACGTCATTGTAGGACTGATGTAAAAGCTGATCTTAACGTTATCGCCTCGGTATTGGTATCAGAATATGTAGCTGTGTCTCAGTGGGAGATGTGTGCTCTCCATTTCTCAAAGAGGGACATGTCAGCTCATTTCGGCGTGGTTTCAAGGGAGGACTTCGCGAACATTATATAGTGCAAGTTACCTATTTCAAAGGTCATGTTTACAAATTGGTTTCGCATTGTGGTACACTCTGGCTCTCTTACTTACTACTCCCGAGGGTGGACATGTTCTATCTCCCTTACAACTCTTGATGTTGGACATGTTCTATCTCTCTTACTACTCTCGAGGGTGGACATGTTCTATCTCTCTTACATACTACTTCCTCGAGGGTGGACATGTTCTATCTCTCTTACTACTCTCGAGGGTGGACATGTTCTATCTCTCTTACTTACTACTCTCGAGGGTGGACATGTTCTATCTCTCTTACTTACTACTCTCGAGGGTGGACATGTTCTATCTCTCTTACTTACTACTCTCGATGTAGGACATGTTCTATCTCTCTTACTACTACTCCCGAGGGTGGACATGTTCTATCTCTCTTACTTACTACTCTCGATGTAGGACATGTTCTATCTCTCTTACTTACTACTCTGGATGGTGGACATGTTCTATCTCTCTTACTTACTACTCTCGATGTAGGACATGTTCTCCCTTATCTCCCTTACTGTTCTACTCTTACTTACTACTCGAGAGGGTGGACATGTTCTATCTCTCTTACTTACTACTCGACTAATCTCGAGGGTGGACATAATCTTTGTCTCTCTCTCTTACTACTCTCGAGGGTGGACATGTTCTATCTCTCTCACTTACTACTCTCGAGGGTGGACATGTTCTATCTCTCTCCCTTACTACTCTCGAGGGTGGACATGGTCTATCTCCCCTTACTACTATCGAGGGTGGACATGGTCTATCTCCCTTACTACTCCCGAGGGTGGACATGTTATATCTCTTTTTACTACTCCCGAGGGTGGACATGGGGTCTCTCCACTACTCTATGGATCATGGTCTTACTACTTTACTACTCTCGAGGGTGGACATGGTCTATCTCTCCCTTACTACTCTCGAGGGTTAACATGGTCTATCTCTCTCCCTTACTACTCTCGAGGGTTAAAATGGCCTATCTCTCTCCCTTACTACTCTCGAGGGTTAACATGGTCTATCTCTCTCCCTTACTACTCTCGAGGGTTAACATGGTTTATCTCTCTTACTTACTACTCTCGAGGGTTAACATGGTCTATCTCTCTCCCTTACTACTCTCGAGGGTTAACATGGTCTATCTCTCTTACTACTCTCGAGGGTTAACATGGTCTATCTCTCTTACTACTCTCGAGGGTTAACATGGTCTATCTCTCTTACTACTCTCGAGGGTTAACATGGTCTATATCTCTCCCTTACTACTCTCGAGGGTTAACATGGTTTATCTCTCTCCCTTACTACGCTCGAGTGTTAACATGGTCTGTCTCTCTTACTTACTACTCTCGAGGGTTAACATGGTTTATCTCTCTTACTTACTACTCTCGAGGGTTAACATGGTCTATCTCTCTTACTTACTACTCTCGAGGATGGACATGGTATATCTCTACTACTTACACGTCTCACATGTGGACCCATACGAGGGCAGGTTCTGTCCACGTGGCGTAGTTCAAAAGAATGTCATTTCCTCTCTATGTGGATAAATTCTTCTCACTCCCTTGGCTTCACGTTCTATTCTTGTCTCAAAGGACAACATGGCCTCTGCCTGTTGCAGAGTCTCATGGGACATGTCAGGCTCCCAAGCCTTCGTCTCCAGAAAGACATTCCTCTCCCTGTTTTGTAGTCTCAGTGGTAGACATGCTATGTCCTTGTGGATAACGCGAACCCACGGTACTTCACGCATATCATCTATCGACATTAGATGAAAATACTGATTTTACGGTTGTTTGTGTATTGGATGAAGACTTTGACTAAGGTTCATGGGGGACTTACCTCTTCCCTGCCGTCATGTAAGCGTGACATTCAGCAAAGGAAGAGGTCAGGGTTTGTGAACAGAAAATTGGAGAGCAGCATTCCGTAGCGGTGGTGATAGGAGAACCGAGAGCACCATCGTCCGGGAAACTTCAGATCACGCCAGTTAAATTGAACGGAGGACTGTTTATTCGCCAACTGTAAAAGTCTTCATCTCTCTTCGGACTAAGAATCAATGCGAATACACACAGAACATCTCAGATATGGATTATGTTTTTATTTCGTTGTTAAGGGAAAACATGGTTTCTTTCCCAACAACTATTCCAGACGATTGATATTTTTAATCATCGTTCGAATAATAAATTTTGCCATATCGACTTGTGTACCACTTCTCAAGAAGCCTGTTGAAGCTTGTGAAAATTATAACGTGAGTCAATTCACAACAAACATATATAGTATTGACTGACCTTCACTATAACATAGCACCAATGGAGATCCGAGTATGACCTATGGCCACCACATCATCAACTTATGCTTATCGTAAGAGGCGACTAATTGAATCAGGTGGCCAGGTTCGCTTACTTTTACGTCGTTCAAGCCGTTTTTAGTTTTATGAGGTTGCAAAGAGATATATTGATGGGGGACACCAAGTAACGTGTAGAGCGCGAATGTCAACCTGCAGGTGGTAAAGTAGATCGAATCCGTTAGGGAGAAGTGTGTTCCGTAGCCACTGGTCTTCGGCTCGCTCTTATTACGATTGGTTGTCTATAAGCATTATATTCTAGCCTGTTGTTTCCACTTAATGTCAATGTCCTATGTCTATATCGTACATCAATGTCCATATCTGGCGTCACTGGGTACTATCCTCCCACGTCAAGATGGCGTGGCAAAATGTATGTGAACGACTGTTCCAAGTGGTACATCCAACTTGGTCATGAAAATATTGAATGCCTTTAAATTGATGAGCTTTGAAAACATATTCTACTTATATCAGGGTGTGTAAGCTTGATATGAAAGAGAGGCCCAAAATGTTAAAGACATGGTAAACTATGTTTGAAAAGAAGCTCTTACAATCTCCGAAGCACATATTGCATAACGCTGTAAACAAACTGACGCCGCTGCAACCTTCTGATGTGTAACGTAGACTGCACTTTGAAATCGAGTTTTACTGTCCATAAATTATTTAGGAAATACACCCAACAGCTGGGTGGGCTTAGTAGCAGTGCATAGTACATCAAGTACAATTGAACCATGGAGAATTGGCTAGGTTCGAATTCATTATTACGAACATCTGCCTGTTTCAGATTCGACTGCGCAACTTAAAAACGGAAGGAATATAAAAGTGAACTATAAACAGGAAAGGGAATTCAGATTTTCAGTGGGTTGGGAAGTTGGTTTTTTATGTTGCTGTTTACACAATATTTCAGTTATATCAGTGTGTACACTACAAACAGCAAAACAACAAACTTTTTCTAAAGACCTTGCAAGGTTGTATCTGATTCACGTTGTAGTCAAAACGTAAAGACCAGGTCAAGTTTCCATCTCGAAATAGAAAAGAATAAGTGTAACTTTCAACGTTATTTGATATAGAAAAACAAACTTTACTTGACAGAAATTAAATATTACTTCTTAAATTTCGATTTATGAAAAAAACAAATGTTTAGAAATCATAGTGGATTCATCTTGAACTCAATATAACACCTGTGTCCTTGCAACTTCCAAAGTGGTATAAACTTATTGAGATGGCTATGGCTTTTGAGAGATCGCGATTTTTACATGAAAGGAGCATTAATGGCTTTTCTTTGGCCAAGAGATAGACTGAGATAGAGAGACCAGAAATAGACTGAGAGACATCTTTCCGGGCATAATGACATTACAAACGGATAAATATTTGGAAATTGTCCCGTCATAAACAATTTTAAAAAAGGTGAGTAAAGATTTACCATTTAAAAACTATGTGCAGAAAAAAATAAACTAATCTATTCATGTTATCGCAAGATTTCTGCAACTCGTTAAGTTTTTTCTTGGCAAAATCTGGTTTCATATTTTGGACACAGGTGCCTTGAGAATGTAGCAAGCCAAGATCAAAACTAACACTATCTTCACTCGAGCAATTACTTACAGGAGGACTGCACAAATGGCCTGAGTGAAATTAACCGACAATTTACACGACAGCATTTACAACGTAGAGCCGAATGCCTCCACAAACAAACTCTCCGTGGGCTTAATATGTAATTGGTATATGGGCTGTTTAGTACCGTCGTAGCAATTGGCAAATCATAAATAGTCACACATTACTGCCAAGAGTGGTTAACATGGCTAATCCTGTTGCGGGTTGCCATGGTGTATCAGAAATCTTGGTCTCATGGTAATATATTACACTTGGTCAATTAGTGGCCCGTTCGGGGCATCCCAACTATCACCGTTATCCATTCCGTCCCTTCCAAATGACCATGACAAATAATGGACATAATTTATACTTGCTTTGATAGGTGCTGGCGTTAATGACCACGGACAATGATGTACGATGGCCACTAACTGACCAGGGTGACCTCACATGGGGTAATCAGACGCTTGGGGATGTGGTCACTGGTATCAACTTTAATGGTCAGTCGAGAAAATGTCGTGTGTGAAATGACCGCTTGAGCGTTGGTTTATTGGCATGCTTGTAATGCCATACGCTGTTGTTGGAGTGTGCTGGGTATTAAGTACTTGGTTTTATCATCCTGTCGTCTAGATATATCGGAGTGAGGAGATTAATTCTTCTTCTCCCTTGGTCATCTCTGATTAGAGCCTTCGTGAATAAATGTCTGTGCGAATTAGTATGCTGTAACAATGTGATGTTGGCTCTAATACGGCGTCAAAGTGTCATTTATAATTGTGTTTCCATATAAACAAGATATATACGATATGTAACAGTTACTGTGGGCGTGGTACACGCCATTGAAAGTAAATTATTGTATCTGATTGCATGTATAGTCTCAAATAATGATATAATCATTTTATGATTTTTGGGGTAGTTTTTACAACAAACCCTCATATGTCTCCTTTACGGTGTCCAAAGTATGATATAAGTGTACTGAAAAGGTGCAAGAAAGGGTTATTTGATGGTCATGTGCTTGATGTGGTTAACCTTGTTCCGAAGCTTCAGTTTGGCTTTAAGAATTTTCAACCTAAATAACGTTTGTAATGGTTTCATTACATCCACGTCTTAAGTGATTACTTTCGTTTGCCGTGCAATTTAGACAGACATGTTATGGAAGCTTTGGGTTTCTTTGACAAATGCTCATGTAATGATGGTTTTACGTACAACACCATTCACTGAGAATGACGTTCTGTGCTGTTGTGTCTTTTACAGGAATCATCTGACTTGTGATTACATTGAAAGTTGTACAATGGACCCTGCTTTTAGCAGAAATCTCTTTGAATTATGAACGTTTTCACGATTTCCAAAAGCTAATTATTGTTATAAGTGTAATTGAAAATACATTCATGTGTTGAGGTATGCTTTATACCTCACGCATCGCCTTGACAATGGTCAGCTACGTGACAAACCGCCACAGCATCCGTTCCAGTACTACGACCATCGTAACTCCCATACTTTATCAGTCATGACTTACGACTGCACAGAGGTGAAATTGTTTATTCGCCTTGGAATCATATCGTGGATAGGAGTTTTCGTCGCTTTGAGCAATAACCCCAATAAATCGTCTAACACATCGTAATGATGTGGAAATTCTAACTCGTATCTTTGGCCTTTACACGTTAAAGACTACGCTTTCGACTACCACACTACGTGGATAAATCTATGAAACGCAAGGGCGTTTTGTTTCGTAATTGTCACAGTATGTCCTCCAGGGCAGCTGATATGACGGTATTACGTAAACCACTTGTGGTAATGCAAACAGAGGCAAACAGCAGAGTTTCGTCAGATTGTATCTCCGTATCAAACTGGGTCCATTATGCCCTTATTGTCAACCAGAGTCACCATAACCTGAAACATAGGTCACCATTCAACCAGCAGAGGCACGTGACATGAGATAATGAGTTCAGTCCAAGTGCGTGTACAATAATAACTAAGACGATTATCTCGACCAATCAAACCAAATGACAGTTTTATAAACATACAGATTTTACCCATCATTTTCTCTTATCGCTGGGCACGCTACAGCTGTGTGAATGAGTGGATTTGATTTGGGGCCGCTTTTAACAAATTACTGTTGAGCACTGTTTTATCGAACTTGAAAGGACCTGAGTAAAATGTCAACCTATCCTAATGTCAACATGACCTACAACGTGTTTTCACACATTTACAATCCAAAGAGAGCGATATCATATTTGAGTGAGTGAGTGAGTTTGGTTTTACGCCGCTTTTAGCAATATTCCAGCAACATCACGGCGGGGGACACCAGAAACGGGCTTCACACAATGTACCCATGTGGGGATTCGAACCCGGGTCCTCGGCGTGACGAACCAACGCTTAAATCTCTAGGCTACCCCACCGCCCCGATATCATATGTGAACTAGACTACAATACAAGACTAAAATATTCAATCAATTGTTGAGTTATTGAGAACAGAAACAATAAATATGTTCTTAAAATTAATACATATGCAAGTACGTTTCCAATAGTTTCAGTTCGAATCGTTTTTGTTTGTTGTTTAACGCCGCACTCAGCAATATTCCAGCTATATGGCGGCGGTCTGTAAATAATCGAGTCTGGACCAGACAATCCAGTGATCAGCAGCATGAGCGTCGATCTACGCAGTTGGGATACGATGATATGTGTCAACCATGTCAGCGAGATATACCACCGATCCCGATAAATGCCTCTTACGACAAGTATGGGTAGATGAAGACCAAATCAAACCCGGAAGTTCACGGCTATGTCGTTGATTGAACCCCAGTATGTTGTACATTCTGCTCAGTAATAACACCATGGACAGTTTCGCCCATTTCGGCACGACGATATCGTTATTGTCATATAATTATGGATTCAAAGATAAATGTGTATTTATGTATTATATTTTGTTATGTTAAACCCACAGAACTGGAATAAATCCGGAACCGCTTGTGCATCACTTGTGCTCTTGTAAGTATGCCCATTGCATCTGGTCAATATAGTATCTATAGACTATAGGATGTTGTATTGTCTTCGTCTTTGTGTTGGCTGACCAGTACGTAGCTGCCCTCTCTACAGTGTAGGCATTTCTCATAGTCTGTGTCGTGGTCAAGTGGACAGCAAGTCCAATATGGATACATCTCCCCATTGTGATCTGTACTTCATATCCACAAGTGTGTACCCTAAATAACATTCATGATATGTGGCGTGTACATAATCGAGTTGCGACCAGACAATCCAGGGACTGATATTGGCAACGACGATCCCTACCGTTGGGCACGATGATACACCCTCAGCCATTTAGTCGCCTCTAAACTCCAGCATAGGGTGTTGGGGACCTTATCTAACCCGGATTCCCCTGTGGTGAAACACTTATCACTGACATCATTCGAAACTAGAATTGTCTTGAGAGCATCGACGTTCATTACAGATTGTGTATTGATCTGACAAATATAGTTTTACGTATATGGCAGTTACCTCCCTCGTTTACCTCTCGCTTGCTATAAGGAATGACCATCCTGATACCACTGAGCCTGCGTCCCTCCGTTATTTGCATTATCTTGTTACGTGGTTATCAAAGTAGACATTCAATCGTGGATGCGCTATATCTACGCAAGCTTACAAATCCACACTCATTGTAAAATTACGTCATATTCGTTATTACGTCAAAGCCTGTCCTTGTTCATGTCATATTCCTTGTACCAGAAACTTAATCACTATAACTTGATAAAAGGGACATAGAGAGCAGGGCCTTTATTCTCGAAACGTTCGTAGCCCTAAGAATTCTTAACTTTGATCGTAGCCAGTGTGCTAAGAATGGGCTTAAGGAGTTCATAGGGCTACGTACGTTTCGAGAATAGGGGCGGTGGGGTAGCCTAGTGGTTAAAGCGTTGGCTCGTCACGCCGAATACCCGGGTTCGATTCCCCACATGGGCACACTGTGTTAAGCCCATTTCTGGTGTCCCCCGCCGTGATATTGCTGGAATATTGCTAAAAGCGGCGTAAAACTAAACTCAGTCCGTCAGTCAGTTTCGAGAATAGCTAGCCAGGGTCCCAATCCCCAAAGCGTTCGTAACTCTACGGCCCAGTCCGCGTGTGTGCGCGTGCCTCCGTCCACGTGTGTGTCTGCGTTTCGCTATCTCTGCATCTCTCTGCGCGTGATAATGACTTCACGAAACTTTTCAAAATTCTCGCTCAGGAAAGACATAAATGCAGCCAATTGTTCCATTAAATCAGTATTAAGCACTCGCTCGTGTAACAACCTCTTCAACGTGATCGCCCCAACCAACAAACAACTAAGAGCCTCTCATGTGAATGGACAGATTTAGTTTCTAGACCTACTTCCCCATCAACACGGGGAAATACCGAGCATATTACATATTCCGTTTTTCCGCCATAAAATAGTTAACGGGTAAACCTAGTCAGTGTTGGACGTTTTTCAGCATCAGATGGCACCGTTCCCAAAAGTATTTCTCCGTGGTGCTGGTGCTGCATGAGAACACGGTGTGCCAGCACTAAAGCCTAGAACACCAGTGGCCGTAATGAACGCTCCCAGCGACTGCCTGCACTGATGAGGTAGGTACCTAATGTTCTCAGGAAGGGGGTCTTCTTAGACACCGTTTCGGTGCTGGCACTGAGACCGCATACACGGGTAGTTGCAATAATTGTGGCAGTATGCACTGGTTAATGACCAATTACCTAATTACCTGTAGTATTTAATGTTCTGTTCTGAATTTTCTTAGACACCTTGACCGTTTGTCTTCTTAATGAGGAGCCTAACATTTCTCCAACTTTACAACATTCAACATTACAACATTCAAGGAAGGCCTCTGTTTTACAGCAGGCGTGTGGAGGACACCAATGGTCCTATTTTGACTTGTACACGTTCCCTTCTTTGTTTGTTTATCAGGCGAACAAATGACTTGCCTTTGCATGGAATTGTGAAAGATACCAACAGCGAAGCTGGATACTCTAATCTTTTGGCGAACACCTGGTGTCATAACTATTTGATAACATAATATAGTCGGGATACAATCGATTTTATTCAGAGATTTCTTGTGACTTTGGAAATTGTGTTGTCGCTACTGTTTTCACCAAAGATGTCTAAAACGTCATGCATGATGTCCAGTGTTTTTGTTCCTGGAAGAAAGAGCCGAACTACAATATTTTGCTCATTTGGAAATATGTATGTGCACGAAATACTTCGTGTCCAATGAACCTTTTTTCTTTGGGATAAACCACCCAAAAATATATTTTCAGGATTTTCTGTATTGTACATTCAAGGTCTACCATCACAAGATCAAATGGTCAGCGCCTTGTCTGCTTTTACCAGAGTCAAGTAAAGACGTTCGGAAGGTTTACAGAGGACACAGCGACTGTGTCATCCTCACGTAACCTGCATCATCCTGGCTCAGTGTATCCAGCCATCTGGATTCGTGGAGCTACATATTTTCATACTGCAAAAGCCAGCTTAAGTGAATGCCTTCCCCGACCTGCATTGTTTGGCTGTAACAGAACTTGAGTAAGTTCGTCGTGTAAAAAAATCAATTTACAGATAAAGGCATAAATTCCTCTTTTCGCGACTTGCCAAAAAACGTTTGGCAGTTTCTTTCCCCAATTACCTAGCATGTCGTTGAGACTTGCAAGGAAATCTGTTTCTGTGTGCATGGGGGAATAAATCTAACCAGGGTTATAGTGCATGATGTTTTACGCCGCCAAGACCAAGCTATGTTACGACTGCTCGTACATAGTTTTTATGCTCGAGCTATGACCAGTAGTAAAGTTGTTGGTAGCACGACCAACTAACTACTTCGTCGGGTACGATGGTGTAAAACCACCAGTCCTTCGACGTATCCAAAATTCGAAATACAGAGTAAAATCCGTCAGTCGTGCATGTTCAGATTGTCACAGGGTTGATTGTTTGTTTAATTGTTGTTATGGCCGCACACAGCAATATTCCAGCTATATGGGGGCGGTCTGTAAATAATCAAGTCTGGAACAGAATATCCAGTGATCAACAGCATGAACACTGACCTACGCAATTGGGATACTATGAGTGAGTGAGTTAAAATCTAACGTCACATCGGCAATATTTCAGCCATATCGTGACGACAAAAAGCTACGTACTAAGAATAAATATATTTATACTTATTTAAAATTCTGTCAGCGAAAGAGATACGATTACGTGTGTCAGCCAAGTCAGCGAGCCTGACCACCCGATCCCGTTAGTCGCCTTTTATGACAAGCATGGGTTACTGAAGGCCAATATTCTAAGCTGGATATTCACAGGTCCTTCACCACAGGTTCTAATCCCAGTAACAATCAGGTTCCCATTAAGATGACATCTTGATAAATATATTGTTGCAGGGACATCTACCGTTCTATCATAATCACATTCTCTGATTGCTTGATTTGGTGTTAAGCCCGAGCCACACATGCCATACACGAGGAAACTTTGAATTTTCCGGGAATATCATGATAAAAATAGATACATATTTTTTGGGGGTGCCCATGAAAACATTTTGGGCTCATTTTCCGAAATATCCAAGATGGCGTCCAAGCTGGACACCAGAAACCAAGGATTTCCAATTCTTACACCATGTAACTTTTCCCGGCTGGATTAAAACATCGGGCACCCCAAAATATATGATTTATCATGATATTCCCCAGCACAATGTTCATGCTTTAGACGGGCATGTAACAATCAACCTCAAAATCGGACCTAAGCCACTGCACTAACAATTAACTACGTCCCCATGTAGCGAATAGGTTCACGCCCCCGTCCAGTACGTGCCACCTTCGCTACAGTCTCAGCCACGAGTGTTTGTGTAGCCACTGCAAGTATTTTCAAAATGTACACTTACACCAAACCTCATACGATGTATATTTGTGTGGATCTGTGTTCGTCGTTTAGTGATTTGCCAAAATAGTTATTTAAATACCTTACTAGCAATTCCAGGTGTGCTTACGTTTGTTTGTGGAAATATGTGAGCAAGGTTCCAGTCTAGAGGAAGAGTACAGGCACCCCGTGTTCCTCACCACACCTGTTTGTAAGGATGAAATAGAATTTCCAGTTGACAAACAAACAAAACATTTGATGGGGAAAACGTATGCGGCGTCACAGCAGTGAGCGATTGTTTGTCAGTGGGATGCGCATTGTAAAGTGGACTGGACCAGTGATGAGGTGCGTGAAGAGGATGCACGCAGGTATGGAGAGCTCCGCGGAGGGGATATTGCTTCAGTGTGTGAAAGATGGGTGGATAAATGTGTGAGAAACATGTGATTCACGTTGTGAAACCACTGTGAATTATTATGTGTTGCATATGATTTATTGTGAATCACTTTGTAGTGTAGTGAGGAGGGCGTAGCTACCATTATAAAAAAGCCCGGGCTTACACATGATTTTTGCTTTAAAACCCCATTTTTCTAATTCTTGCCAAAAATACATCAAATATTATCTAAATATAAAGCTTTGCAACCTATCGGGCTTACACGAAAAACTTGATTTGCTACGCGCCTGAATAAGATGATTCAGTGTTGGAAAGTGTGAATCAGCTATCGAAAATAAAAGAAACGTCTCTTGGTGTTCTTACAATCATAAGTCTCTGAACTATTTAGTGATCTTAGCGACCACCTAGTGATCTCAGTGATCATGTAGTTATCTTAGCAGTCTTAACTATTTGCAGGATCTTCGTGATCTTTGCCTTTAACGATCTCAGCGATTTTAGGGTGAGTGAGTGAGTATGGTTTTACGCCGCTTTTAGCAATACCAGCAATATCACGGCGAGAGACACCAGAAATAGACTTACATTGTACTCATGTGAGGAATCGAACTCGGATCTTCAGCGTGACGAGCGGATGTTTTAACCATTAGGCTACCCCACCGCCCCTAGCGATCTTAGCTATCTTCAGGCGACCTTGGCGACCTAGGTGCCGTTGTACAAAGCAGCCTCAGCTCTACGACTGTGATAGGTCCATGTTAAGGCAAGGGAGATACGAACATCCTGGCACTAAGATCAGTTTGTACGAAGGCATCCTAAGCAATGTTGGGGATCGCGGTGATCTTTGCGATATGATATTCCCATCTTACACCGTGGCTGTCCTATTTTCCAAACTTTAACATAGAGTCGAGTTAGTGGATAGTTTTGTTGAACATGGCCTTGAGTTAAATGATATAGCTTTCTTAGCGGTTTATTTAACTCTAAAATAGTCCGCTGTGTAATGTTGATTCATACGCGTAAATACCTAAACGTAAATAATCTTCACCCACATTCGATTCATTTATAGCCACGTGCGTTCCTTAGACAAATATTTACACTATCAAAACGAATAGACCCGGAAACGCGACACGGAAATATACACCACCTTTGCTTTCCCTCGTGTAATGTAGATTGCATGTGATTGCATGTGTGAAGAACCCCAACTAGAGTTAGATATGCTGGCCTGTCTGATAGACACTTGTCTATTGCAGGACATCTGATGTATATTTCACAGCCGGGCTGACATTTATACATCCCAGCTGTCGATATGCTGGAGAGAGGGGAGATAGGAGACGGCGATAAATAGATTCCAGTGGTTTGAGTGGTCAACGCGGCCGGAGAAAGTACCGATTGGGGGGCTATGAATATTCGAGATGGACATAAAGGGTACGCAGGACACGACATCAGTGATAACTGCCCTGCTGATAGAGCCCACTCTTTGGCTCGCATGGGTGAAATGTACAAGAGATTGCTTGTTGATGTCGTTATTGGATTAAATGCGGTGAGGCTCCCTCCCGAGCACTTGGTGGGATATTAATCTCATGGGTTTATGTATGTAAGATACTGTGGGGTTGTATTTTCCAGAAGATATTTAGAGAAACACCATTGAGTTACTGGGATTACAGTTAATCTGTCCCGAGCGTGGGGCCTGGGAGGTTCAGAGGTAGGGTGGGGGTGGGATCGAGGAAGGTCAGATGACATTTTTCAGCCACTGATTCACAAAAGGCAAACAGTCAGTCAACCAATTTGTTTGTTTTTCACAACATATTTTACTGCAAACGCCCAATTATCATTTTTTCATAAACCCCACGTAGCACTGCGACTTTCGGTTCGTGGAATTGCAACCTCAGGATATTTTCAGTTTGTATCATAACAAAGGATAGCACCTTATCAATATCCAATTTGCTTCATGTGTGACGTATTATTTTGAATCGCACTGAATAGGGGATTCGAACCCGGTACCAGCCGATCCTTGCTCACCAAAGAGTTTCAGTTGTGCAAAACCGAAATTCATCATTCGCCGTTCAACAAGCTTTCTTGAAATACTGTGACATGGAACACTACAACAAACTTTGCTGCAGCCGTCCTTGTTTGAACAAAGGTAGCCGTAGATAATACACATTGAGAGCGAGCTGTTCTATGATCTTATATATCAGCAGTCTTAAAGCTACATGTTAGCAATAAGTTCTGGATCAGACAACACAGTGATGGATAGCATGAATACCAAATGATGCCATCGCGGTACCACAGAGCGCTAGAAAGATTGTTCACGTCGGTGCAAGGCGGCTTGTGATTCGGGGCCACATTCACTTGTAATTTAGACCCACTTTCACATGTGATTCGGGGCCACATTCACTTGTAATTTAGACCCACTTTCACATGTGATTTGGGACTGGCAATTTTCACTTATGATTCGCCACTACTTTCACGTTTTTTATGGGAACACTTTCACTGGTGATTTAGGAACACTTTCTCTTGTGATTTGGGAACACTTTCTCTTGTGATTTGGGAACACTTTCTCGTGTGATTCGGAAACACTTTCTCTTGTGATTCGGGAACGCTTTCACTTGTGATTCGGGGTCACATTCATCGGGGCCAGATCGGTGACAATGGCAGGCCAACCTGTTCTATACACAAAAATATGAGTCGTTAGAAACAGTACTCTAACTACAACTGAATACTGTATTCCCAATCCTAGAAATGCAACAGACCGCGATACAAATGCTAATCCTAAATTGATCAATGATAAAGTTAATAAAGCTGGAAAACGTGTTGTGCGGGCGTGTCTTGAAGTCAATAGGGGACACACACGATATTGACTGTGATAAATTTCATCCACGCAGACTGACGTTTATCACAACGATAACATGTTTACATTGACTGCAGACTCACAATGTGCCCCCATGTCCTTGATGTCCTTGCGGGTCCAGTATGCCACTGCCGTGCAATATAAATGTGAATAGTTGCTAATTTGAAGTTACGAACACTTTATTTGAACCATGTCCATTTGTCCAGCCTGGGATGCAAAGGCTGGTCATCATGGCCTGCTTGATGAGGGAGGTAACCGGGGTGCATCGTTAATCATTGTGGTCAACCCCTTCAGCTGACCCTGGGCTGACTACGTGACTTATACACCTGTCATTAGAACTCTATAAACAATTAACAGCGAATGAACCAAAATCAACCAACAATTTATTATAACTAGTTTCGTGGACGCTATTGCCTTGAGGCATTCTATCATCACATGGCACACAACGGGAAGTTACACATAGATCCTAGCAACAACTCATTGATTAAAGCTACATCATTGTTGCCTGGCAAATTTCTCGTTTGGAAATGTGTTTTTTTCCCGCAACAGTACATAAATTATGAGTTGATCAAATGATTATAATGTTCGTGGAAATATTTAATCCCTAGGTATTAGATAAACTCATGCATTATATATGTAAATTGTGTGAGTGTCAAGTGGAACTGGTAGTGCCCTTCTGAAGAACATTTTGTAATATTCAATGGTCCGTTCTGACAATTTTCACAGCTATTTTGCATTTTACTCCAAGTGGATGTGTTTTGTCAGAAATTCGAGCTTGGCAATTCTCTGGCGTTGAATTTTTACATTTTGCACTGTCATCAAACAACCGTGCGATATCACGTCGATGTCAACCTTCTCTATACACGCCTTACGTCATGTGCCGCTACAAAACAACGTGATTTAAATATAAACTATTTACATGAAGACTACTCATTACACTGGATTATAAAGTATGCTTAATTATCTTAAATACTTTAAAAGGCAAAACAAAGACGATAAACAGACAAACGTGTGGTTCATGTTACCTTTGCTCACTTTTTGTTTTTAAACAAAAAAGAAAGCATCCCCTTGAAAATCTTTGTGTTATCAGTAGGTTGAACGCAGTCACAGAAACACAGAAAACTACTGTTATAACCACAAGTTTTAGTTCGTCAAAACCGTAGTTCGTTATAAGTATTTTGACTAATAGACATAGCAAGCGTCAGGAACAACACACAGTTCGTTACATCCGTCAGTTCGTTATATACGTGTTCATTATAAAGGTAGTTGTCTGCGTACAGTTACTTTTGCCCGGTACTTCATGTACGTGCACTATTATAGGAGAGGTGAGGGATGTAACACGATTCAGATGGTTGCACCATACAGTGATGTGCGTGCTTGCGTGCGTACGTGTCTATGTACGTGTGCGTGCACGTATCCAGACTAACTTGCAAAGCCGGTTTTATAGAGTCGTCCAGTGTCATATCATGCAGTAGTTTACCTCCCACATATCGACTCGAACCCACAAGTCCTTGTTAATGTGAGCACCAGGCAAGGCAACATCAAGTTGTCTCTGGTTTGATGCGGCCGGGGTCCGAACAACCGACTCCTTTCTTAGCAGACCATAGAGGCGGTCACACTGTTTAATATACCTTAATTGACCTAATTAATGAAAATTGCAATACCAATTAGCGTCAAGTTAAAATATATAAACATTTTAAATCAGATATGCTACACGCAATTTCACATATAGCATAATTGTGATCTTTTAATAAATTATGAAAATATCAGCAATACCTCTACTGTTAGCTACAATCTGCATTTTCTTACATACTTATACCTCTCGTTCAAATCACCATTCATGTTTCACGCCCAGTCATCGCAACTTCCGAACTTTAATACGATTCACCAACCATGATAATGGGTTCGAATCCCACATCGCCCAGATTATCATTATAGGTTCGTCAGCATCGTACCTATCGAACCATCAGTATTGTTTTACGCCGTTTGTGTACATTATTCCAGCAATACCAGTGTGTGGGACAGCAGAAATGGGAGTCACATGTGGGGAATAGAACCCAAGAGGACGCTTCAACCACTTTGCTACCTTAGCTTTTCCACTGTCCACGTCTAAGGCATACATCGTTTTAGCGCCCTTGCCACATGAAGCTGACGCGGTCTGATGTACGGAAATATTGTTCAAAACGGCGTAAAACAACTCTCTCTCACTTTCCAAGTCAGACCTTTAGATGAAGCAGCTTTCACTGTAATAAAACTAAACGGAGCCTGCTTGCATTTTATCGTAGTGAAATATATACAACCAATTCTGAAGCATTTTAAACTCACGCCGAATTTCTTCTTACACACAGTTAAGGCGTAATCTTAATGCTATGTACTGTCAACACCGTTGTGTCGAACGTACGGTTATCTCGATGTAAAATGTTTGTCCTTGCGTATGTCATCTCTTTTAAGCTTTTTGCGTTTGTGACGAACCTTAATAACTCGATGCATATACGTAAGTCTCTTCAACTTCGAAACAATAGTGTTTGTCTGTATGTGCAGCAAATTTCAAAAGTGACATTGATGAAAGATTCCAAGAATAGTTTTTATCAAATTAATTAAGTAATGCAACTGTATTTTTACATCTGCTGACAACTATAAGACAAATGTGATTTATCCCGGCCTCTTTTCTCGTTCCGAATCCATTCCGAATCACATTTAGAGCTGACTGCGCTGCAGGCGAGCAAACCCGCCTTACACGAAGACATGTCAGGCATATTGAAAACACTGCCAAACCTTCCCAGCGCCCAAACTACTAATGGTTTGACGATGTCTCGCTTAGCCGTAACACGACTCATTTGTCATTCCGAGCATTAGTTGCTACCGCTGTTGAAAATGGATTTCATATTCCATCAATAAAACAAAATATTTGTTCAGCTGCATGAAGGAGAACAGTGGCTTGTGACAATATCCTGTTGTGTTGGTTGTGTTGGGATTGTGTTGACACATTTCACAACTGACACAATCGCTTTACACTGCTAAAGAGTGTTAATATCCTCTAGGTGTATTGTATTTCTCTCACAGTGATTGATGGCTCATCTGATATGCAATGTATTCCGTGATAAAGAGCACAGGGCTGTAATGATATTTGCCAAATGTCACCAGTAACGATGAACTTGTTTGGAGGAGGTGAAGAGGTGAAATTGGTGTTGTAACATACGCATACTTGCATACACGTGTGAATGTCACGTACGTGGCTACAGAAGCTCATCTATGTGGATAAAAGCTCAGATCTGTCTAAATGACGCCAAAGGGTGGTAGGTCACGGAAGAAATGTACCCACCAAAGTCGAACACGACGTGTTCAACAGTCTAGCTACAGGTGCCCCAGGAACGATAAAGATAACAAAAACATCGTGAATACGAAACAAATCATTTTACATTGATTACATCCTTTACATGTTACCATCTACACATTATACTAGATCAGTCATGAAGGGATGGAAGGTATCTACTCAAAAGAAGAATCTGGCCCAGACTCAATTATTTACAGACCGCCACCATATAGCTGGAATATTGGTGAGTGCGGCGTAAAACTAAACTCACTCACTCACCCACTCAAAAGAAGATTAAGAAATCAAATCCTTCAATATCAATATTGTTCTATACTTTAATATACAATATTTTCTGTCATGGTATTTGGCGTGGTGGGGTCGAGTAGTTGTTAAAGTGTCACGCTCTGTCACGCCGAAGGCCCGGGTTCGAGTCCTACAATGATGACGCCTATTTCTGAGGTTCACCGCGACATTCCTGGAATATTGCTGCCAGCGGTGTAAAACAAACTTCACTCACTCGCTGCCATGGTATATGCTCCTCAAATGGAAGAACATCCGAATCGGATAGCTTTATAGGTTATATCCAGTAACATGAAAACAATCAGGTATTCTTTAAGCATTTTTTAGAAGTATAAATGACTGAACATCGTGTAGTGTACCTTTCTTTAAGCATAATTCCAGACATTTTGCGACAAGAGAAACTAAAGGGGTGTCTTTACACATAGGTCGGGAATTGAACATGGACTTTCTGCTCGACGAATGAGTGGTGCGGTAAATATTAGGCTGTCCCACCGTCCCCAAATGAGTGCTGGTTCGGTATAACGAATTGAGTTAAGTAACGGTAAGTCAGATTATCGTGTTAAGAAAGACCAAAGACGTACGTCTTTGGAAAGACAGAAAGGATGCAGACTTAGAAGTTTGCCTTTTTTTTTAAATCGTGATATCACACCAACAGATTAAACAGGGTGAATGTGGGATTCGAACTCAGTCCCTTCTGGCAGATTAAATGAAAACATAGAACCATGAATATATTGGTGCATATATTGCTTGGTGGCGGCTACAACTGAAACAAACAAGGAATCGTTATTTGTTGGCAACGTATAGTTATTTGGAATTTTGGGGTCAAATCCAAATTTCTAGAGTATACATTCTCTTGCCCGGCAGAAATTACGAAAATGAAATAAAAGGTAAGTGAAAGATTGAACGATCAAATAGATACACTTTAATAGTTTTCATCTCTGCAACGTACAAACGATCTTTCACTGGTGATTGACACCTATATTGACAGATGCCAGTTTCTTGTGGCTGACACAACAGACAGGCATGTTTACATCTGTAAAGCACAGGGCTGAGGCTACGCGAGATGAATTTATTACACGCCCAAAATGAGACATTTGCCGCTATTTCAATCAGCACCAAACGCCTGTTTGTAATGACTGCTGATTGCCTGAGCACGGAGGCAGATATTTGAGTTAGCTCAAAAAGTCATCATTTCTGTGGCGATAACACGATTGGGATGTGTTTCTCATGGTATCGATGGGGAATCTGCGTTCCAAGTTTGTTTTATTACACAGAACGGATAAAGGCCCACAGGTTGTGTGAGGCTGATTGTGTTAAAACATCTTTCTGTTATCAGCTTCAAAACATGCCTGCGGGGTGACGGTCATTGATACTACAAACCGGTGATCGATTGTATAAGCATCGATCTAATCCGCCGTGGTGTTGTTGCAAATGGTTATATACACATGGAAAAAAATATCGCAACACCTCATATTTTCCATAGTATCATGTGCTATCAACTATAGCAAAGGAACCGAAGGAATTTAACTTACTCTCTGGATAAATTGACCCCCAAAGAATAATTACATGGCAAATCCAAAACCAAAAGAAAAGCAAACATGGCAAAAATGTATAGTTCTGATAACTGTGACCGTATGACGTTGACAAATGAGGTCATTTTCATGATTCTGACATTCACTCCTCAAGAAATCCCATAAGTATCAATAACGGAGCATAACGTCAATATCTGGCGTAACCTCCGCCAACTGCAATAACATCCTTGACCCTCCTCCTCATTGACTGTATCCGACGTTGCATTTCCGTTCAGGTGTTGCGCTCCATTCTTGATTGAGGGCTTGTCCCAATACATCAAGGGTTTGTACTGGAGGATCTCCCTCGCATATTCTGCAACCTATATTGTCACAAAACTATGGGGTATACACTAGCCACATAAAGCAACTGTGCATTGTCAAAATATTATATCAGTTGATAAGTACGATAACAATGTCAAAGGTACATATAAACTTTAATGGAGGGATCATGAGACCATAACAATTCGGGAGAATTTCAATTGAAAAGTCAATTACAATGACGTCACGAGTCCACAAGCGGGACAGGGGTCAAACGACCATGTCACAAGCTCAATAACGGGTATGTCCACCATCGGCATTGAGAACAGCAGTGTATCGACGACGCATAGAGCCTATTAAACGTGCAATGAAGGCTTGTGGGATGACACGCCAGATTCTCTCAAGTTCTGTTGCAAGGTCAAGGACGTTATATGGCGGATGAGGAAGACAGCGTAGACGTCGATCCATCTCGTCCCAAACATGCTCTATCGGGGAGAGATCCGGTGAATTTGCAGGCCAAGGCAGTAAGTCAGCGTTGTGGTGTTGCAAGAAATCCATAGCAACCCTTGCCGTATGAGGGCGGGCATTGTCCTGTTGGAAGGTTAACCCAGGGCCATGACGTTGCAGAAAAGGAATTGCCACAGGTCGAAGAATCTGATCCCTGTAGCCCACACCAGTTAAGTTGCCCTGAACAATCACCAAAGGAGTTCTTTGACGTGCTGTTATTCTACCCCAAATCATCACGGAACCAACACCAAAGCGATTCCTCTCCAAGACACAGGCCTGTGCATAACGTTCTCCCACGCGTCTATAGGCACGTTGACGTCCATCACTATGGGAAATGTTAAACCTGGACTCATCTGTAAAAACAACAATTCTCCACCAACACAAGGGTCTGCGGACGTGATGTCGGCCCCACATTCGGCGAACTTGTTGATGACGTTGTGTCAGGAGAGGCCGTATGGCGGGACGTCGTGGTCTGATCCCGTGATGACGTAAACGTTGTCGAACTGTGTTGGGGTGGATACGGCGAAGCCTTGGGATGGTTCGGGCAATCATCACTGCAGTCTGAAACCTGTGGCGAAGATGGGGCACCCTTATCCATCTGTCCTGTCTTGGCGTTGTCACACGTGGACGTCCAGAACGTGGCCGATTGGTGACGTCATTTGTGTTCTGGTAGCGTCTCACCAGTGCAGAAATGGTGTTCCGGTGGCAGTGGAAATGTGCCACTGGACCATCCCAATGGCCTCATGACGTTATGCAGACGTGAGCCTTGGCATGCTATGCGTTTCAAAAGCCGTTTAATTTTTTGAACGATCGCAAGGGCAGGGGTTGAGCTTTCCAAAGTGACAGTATTGTGTGGCATTCATTTGCTCTGTTTCTCTTTCCCGGAATGCACGTACAACAACGTATTGCACGTCTCAAGGACGAACCCACTGACGTCATGGAACGTGGCACGTGCATGCATGTTGGATACATGTCACTAATCTCTGAGTTTAAATCCTTATGTGTCTACACAGGTTTGATAAATTTAGATTTTAAATTTTTGTATGCACAGTTTCTTTATGTGCCTAGTATATATCGGGACCCCTGGCTGGCCAAGGTAGATTTGCTACCGCCTCTTGAGGTAGCAAATCACAACGACAAGTCAGTGATGTTGCGTTGTCCATTTAGATTTTGTCTGGTCATCAGAAGGTCAAGGTTATGCCCTTGTGAAAGGCACCCCCACACCACCAATGAATCCCTGCAAAACGGTGCTTGCTTCATAATATACCTTTGTGTATATATAGTGGTAACGCCATACTCAAACCCAGAAATCAGTATTGAATACAAATAATCGTTTTCGTCCCGACCAGTGGACCTTCACCATGACGTCAAATTCCAGTCGATATTGTAGCGCTGCGTTATGCTCTGGTTCTACATCTGGCTGATTTTAGGAGTTTTCGGACCGTTCTGTTGGACAACCGACAATTTTGGAAGCCACAGTTTTTGACACGCTTTTGACACGAATGGTTGAAGTCTTGTGATTCTGACAGGGACCTATCCTCCCCAGTAGTGAACGCGGGCGGTCTTTAACGTCATTGGGTTGCAGATGTTCTCTGGCCAATCGGCGATGACAGTCGATGGGTGACAACCAACATCTCTTTCGGTAGCCCTCAATGAAACACCGACATTTCGCATACCAATAAATTGCCCTTTTTTCAGCAGTTGCCCATATTTTCTTATTAACAACGAAATCAATTTGCAAGTTATTGAGCTGTAAGAATAGTTTCCTCAAATTTGATATATGCGTAAAGATGGGTACACGTATTGCATGTGATGCTCACATTTGGTTGTGGCACGTGCATATCTAAACCCCATGTATAGTGCTCCCGTAGGTCAAAATAATCATACAAATATAGTTATGATATATGATATAGTTATGATATGGGTATATATGGTTATATGGGGGATAACGTTGATGTTGCGATACTTTTGTCCATGTGTATAACTACACTGCTACATCAAGTGCCTATTTTCCACCCACAAACCATGACAGCCAAAGCCAAATTCCCAAGTTATCACCCATCATCACACAAACAACCCCCACCGCCCCACGCCTAGACTAAGGCTTAGTCTCTGAATATATATAATTTTGATAGTAACAAACAAGCCCATTTATATTGAAAAGGAGCCCTAGGGAGACCAGAGATTCTGAGGAAATCTAGACTTGCTTTATTTAGGGCTTTAGCACAGCAGAGAGGTCTTGGCAGTAGGGAAATTAATGTGGTTCAGGGACTGTGAGACAGACTACCCCACGCCCAACAGTCACAGATTATATCCTCAACCAATCCCCAAACCCAACCCCACGCACCAAACACCCCCACCCACCACTCCCCTAACACCCACCCCCTAACCCCCACCCACAACTTCACTCACAGTCTCACGTAGTCTACTCATGCTGTGCACTATTTGGTGAAAACTACTATGCTGTTCTACAATATTGTCAATTGCAGTGCGGATGGTTTGCGGTTACCATTGCACTTAACTGTACATACGAACCCCATCACCCAGTTTCGTCTGTGTTGACGCTGTCGCAAACTAAATCCGGACGTTGCGGGCACAATCCTCCTCTCAACACTCGTCAACATCGGTGTGATGGGCTCCACTGTTTCGGTGAAACTGACGCCTTTGCCTAATTCACGTTGGCAGTTCCTTACAGATTAGGCTGAATGTTGAAATGAGATTCCATTACCAGGAAGAGGAAATCAGCCGAACACGTCGACGTATCTTGACATTTAGCTACCGTTAAGTAACCTTTTGACAGCGATTAGCAATGTTTTATTACAAACATTGCTTGTGAGCTGGCTTTACAGTCCCTTGTGTTGGTCGCTGTAGTGGTAATGATGTCTGTGTAACACCGCAGTCAGCAATATTCTATGTACATGTTTATAATGGAGTATGTGCGAGGCAAACTTGTGATTGAAAGTATGAACAACAATAAACGTTGGCAATTAGTCAGGTGAACGAGCTTGGCAGTCTGATCCTGTTTGGCTGACTGTTGCGACAACGCACATGTGGCTCTTGAAACCCATGTGTAATAATAATTACAAAAGACAGTAGTAGTAGTGGTAGAAGTAGCAGACGCAACAGCAGCAATGTTGTAGTAGTATCATTAAGAAGTGATATACACGTATATGTACACATAGATCATTCCGTTAGACACAATAGAAGAATGACTTTCTATCACTACCTACTCTACCCACCCTTCTCTACTCGCCTCACTCTCCGGACCGCCTCCGTGGTGTAGTGGTTAGAGCGTCCGCCCGGAGAGCGGAAGGTCGCGGGTTCGATCCCCGACCGCGTCATACCGAAAGACGTTAAAATATGGTACTTGTTGGTCCCTGTCTGGCGCTCGGCATTAATGGGTACAAGGACTGGTCGGTTCGGAGTCAGTATAATGTGTCTGAGTGGGGTATTCATGCTTAACTGCGGCATGGTATCTCAGTAGGCTAGCACTATAAAACCAGCTTAAGTCTGGGCTAGTACAAGCAGCCGCACATACACATACACACGCATGTATGTCGTCATATGAGCGAAATATTCTCAAGCACGACGTTAAACCCCATTTCACCTCACCTCACTCTCCCACTCTACCAACACTTCCCTACCCATATCTCTCTACCCACTCTGTATACCAACACTTCCCTACCCACTCTACTCCATATCTCTCTACCCACCCACTGTATACACTCACTCTGTCCACACTTCTGTCAGTCTACCTTACCACCCTACTCTACCCACTCACTCTACCAACACTTCTGTATACAGTCTACCTTACCACCCTACTCTACCCACTCACTCTACCCACACTTCTGTATACAGTCTACCTTACCACCCTACTCTACCCACTCACTCTACCCACACTTCTGTATACAGTCTACCTTACCACCCTACTCTACCCACTCACTCTATCCACACCTTTATACTCATCCCATCCACACCTCTCTACCCACCTCACACTCACTCTACCCACACTTCTGTATACAGTCTACCTTACCACCCTACTCTACCCACTCACTCTATCCACACCTTTATACTCATCCCATCCACACCTCTCTACTCACCTCACACTCACTCTACCCACACTTCTGTATACAGTCTACCTTACCACCCTACTCTACCCACTCACTCTATCCACACCTTTATACTCATCCCATCCACACCTCTCTACTCACCTCACACTCACTCTACCCACACTTCTGTATACAGTCTACCTTACCACCCTACTCTACCCACTCTCCCTACCCACTTCTCTACCAACTTCTACTTCTACCCACCTACTCTACCCACTCTACTTCATATACAGTCTACCTTGCCACCCTACTCTACCCACTCACTCTACCCACACTTCTGTATACAGTCTACCCTACCACCCTACTCTACCCACTCACTCTACCCACACTTCTGTATACAGTCTACCCTACCACCCTACTCTACCCACTCACTCTATCCACACTTCTGTATACAGTCTACCCTACCACCCTATTCTACCCACTCATCCAACCCACACCTCTCTTCTCACCTCACTCTTCCACTCTACTTACACTTTCCCTACCCATCCTACCCTACTACCCTACTCAAGCTACCCCTCTCTGCCCACCACATCCTACCCAGCCCACTCTCACCAGTCCAATTCCTTCTACCCTTCCCACTCTATCACCTCTCTACATACCCCGTTTTAACCACACCTCACTACCCAGCCGGCTCCTCCCGTACATCCATACCCCTCGACACTCGATTTTTTGTTATCTTAAATAAGTTCCTAAATGTGACAAATCCTCTCAAACCCTTCCACATTAACAGGTGTGCAGAGTGTCTGTTCGACAAGAGTGTGAATACTTGTCGTTCACCGCCACCATAAGGCAGGGAGATAAAATAGCTATCTCTCTCTCTTCCTGCTCTCAAAATAACCATTGGCATATAAACCAACCACGAGAAAAACAGGTTTCAATAGCAGTGTTGACACACATACAGGGAAACAACGGACATGTTTTAAAACATTACACATATTAAACGTGACTGAATTGTTGCGAGATACACGTTTGAGAACACGTGATCGTAGATACTACAGGGTCGTACAACATCCATGCTGAAGCGCTCGTACTCAGTAATGTAATTAGAGTCATAAACGCGAGTGAGTCTGGGAGGAGTGAGTGGAATTGGTCGGGGTTTAGAGCGGGGAGGGGTAAGGGATGGATTTGAGTGAGCATGAGAGAGTGAGTGAGTACTTTCGGTATATGTCCAGTTTGATAAATATTTCATTTATTGATGTGTATCACATATACAAGGGGAATGACAATAAAGGATAAGGTAAATCACGGTGCTCAAAGGTAGAAAAGGTGCATGGTAGTTTCTGTTGTGCGGTTGAATATTATTTTACATCGCAGTGATACACCTGCACCAATTGCGTAGATTGATACTCTTGATGTCAATCACTGGGTTGTCTAGTCCAGACTCGATTATTTCCAGACCGCCGTCATATAGCAGAAATGTTGCCGATTGCATTTAACAACACACCAAGCAACAACCCATATGTAGTTGACAAGCCGAGATTTAAGTCGGAGATAGGAGAGTTAAAGCCGAATTATGGTGTCCTCAGATATTCCTGGAGTGTTGGTGATAGCGGCGTAAAACCATTTCCACTAACTCACTCCAGACAGCGATGACCGCATGTTAATCGCGGCCATGTCAGCACCCGACCCGTAGCGCCACATATGGCATATCCCCCAATTTGAGACGGTCCATTTGAACCGTATGATCCAGGGATATAATAAATATCCAGCTGACGCTGAATCAAAGGATACTGGTACCTCTACCGTAAGATTCGATCAGCAATGGGCTGTGGTACGTCAACATCTTCAGAGAGATGTAGCGGTTCATTTAACGTAACCCAGGTCATAAAACGTAACCTACGTCATGGTAAATATCACCCTGAAGTACATTTTTAAAGGGAAGATTTAAACAGGTTAAGGAATAATGACCGAAAATAATGGCATGAGAACGGATGCAGAAGAGTAGTGGCTGCGTTGATTGTAAATGCTGGGGTGTTTTCATTAGATTCAAACCGCATATTATTGTTTGATGTGTGTTGAGTTGGAAAGGCAGTTTTTGTTCATAGTTTCATTCAGTATTTATTGCATTGGAATGTTGAGGTTGTAACATAAATAATGTCCGTTGAGGACTGCAACTGCAGGAGTGAGTGAGTGAATTGGCTTTTACGCCGCTTTTAGCAATATTCCAGCAATATCACCGCGGGGGACACCAGAAATGGGCTTCACACATTGTACCCATGAAGGGATCGAACCCGGGTCTTCGGCGTGACGAGCTAACGCTTTAACCATTAGGCTACCTCACCGCCCCTTTTTTAACTGTAGGACGTTTTCACACGGCGTTACGTGTTGAGTCTCAGTTTAATACTGGAAATAAGTAAAAAGAACTCCATGTGAAACGAACAAAAACAAGAGAAATGTGATATAATTAACCATTGTATTCTAAAAATAATTACATTCAAAATCAATACAAATCACCATAAAGGAATAACAATGGCAGAGCAAAATAGTGTGGCAGTTCAATTTAATTGGGAATGTTTTATAAATGCACTGATTATAGCAATAAAACAGTGATTTAATATTCACCTCGCTGCAATAGCAAAGCTTCCAGAATAGTCCGAGGCTGAGTATCTGGGGGGAAAGTGATCTCAACACAACTGCTGGTCTTCGATTTGAGATTTGAGATGTAATGTGGGATGCTTGAGGCAAGAGCACGTCCCTTTATAGACGAACAACTAGTCTCTGGAAATGAACATATTTTAGAGGAAAAAAACAGTTAATGATAAAAAAGAATATCTATAATTAAAAGGTGCCCTGACGCTTTCTTCATTTTCTGAAACTGTGGAAATCTACCTATAGACTTGCCACATATTCTAGACTTGCATGGACTTCTTGGATCTATTTGCTTCATGGCCTGTATGACAGACTAGTCCCTTTATACATAAGCAAAAGTTCCATGAACTTGCTCTAACTCTCTGGGTCAGACTACGGTAGAATATTCCAGAAAGCCTAGAAATTACCACACCAGTGTGTATTCCTTTGTGTCTCAGTCTAATATAAATTCTAGCAGCCAGCACACCATAGCCATCTACAAAACCTTAACAGAGACAATTGTAATACAGATTCAACACTTTTGTACAACGTAACAACCGACAATAGATGTGGTCTCCAGCAACCTATGCTTGTAGTACTGAATGAGTGAATGAGTTTAGTTTTACGCCGCTTTTAGCAATATTCCAGCAATATCACGGTGGGGGACATCAGAAATGGGCTTCACACATTGTGCCCATATGGGGAATCGAACCCGGGTCTTCGGCGTGACGAGCGAACGCTCTAGCCACTAAGCTACCTCACCGCCCCTACGCTTGTAGTAAGGACAGGGCCAAGTTGATATACATGTACTCGTTTACTTCGGTGATAGATGTTCATGTCAGTAACTGGAGTGTCACATAACTGGAATATTGGTGAGTGCGGGATCACATAAACAATCTACCAAAATAAATCATAGAAAACATGTCCACTGGACCTTATGATATACCTCTCACCTGTAAGTTACCTGTCCTCTCGACTGAGAGATTGGCCTGGCAATAAACTGACACTGTATGGAGGCCATGATGATGTAGTGATAATCGTTTCAATGACTCAATGTGTCAACCAGTTCATCATCATCCAAATATTCTGAATATTGAAAGGTCAATCATTCCCTTGAAATCAAAACTATGCCCTCTAATGTGTTTTTGTCGTGATCAATGACCAAACGGCTGTCCTTATTGTGTAGTCTCCCTTATCTCATATATCAACCAGTAAAACAGAACGGGGAAACAGCAATAAAAGTATAATGCAATAAACTTTTTCAATAACTGTGTCACATATTTCTCATGAAATTTTAAAATTTAGATCACTTTCTAATAGTCTTATAATTCATTTATGGGTCGATTTTCATCGGAAACAAATTTTAATAAGAAGTTTAGACGCGTTTTATGTGTATGTTCAAGAAAGTGTATATTTTGTATCACACCAGTACTTACGTTTTCACTGCAGCAGGGAAAATTGACACAAGAAAACCTTTTTTCTATTTCACAAAAATGTAATGAAAATTCAGCTTGGGCGAGCGATGCGAAACAAATACATAAATACAGACAACCTAATAAAATAACCACATGTAACAACAACACATTTGTCTTGTATTGTTTCCAGATTCATTTAAAAACACTGGTGATTGATTTCCTACGACTAAATGAATACATTTGAACACAACCCCCAACATCGCTACAAACCCATAAATAACGAACCAATGTTTAATTGCGAACCTAAGCATCTCCATAAAACAGCTGAGGAAGAATATTTCCTGAAAGGAATTATAGCTAAATCATGTGACAACGATGTATTGGAATCCGCGTAACCTACAGCATTTTCGTGCAAGAACTAAAACCCATCTAATCTAATTTCGCTGTAGGATGCAACACATAGCACAAGGCCGTTGTAATAAATCAGTATTTATTTATTCATAATGTAGGATTAACCCGAGACAATGTTAATAAAACCTGGGCGCATTGTGTTCACACAACCGCAGTAAAACAGTGGTATTCTCCTGAAAAAGGCCGTAAAACTTACACGAAGCCCAACATTTGCTCTTCAAACCTCGAGTTACCATGAAACATTAATGACTGTCACTGAGAACAAATCCTCTGTTTTGTTGCCCGGATCGCGTGTGAAGAGTAATGCATAGCAATGATTGCATTGTACGTACGTCAGGAACCCTTCATCCCGGTGCCCGCTGTAGGCGAATTTAATAAACCATGACCTGCAAATTTACGGTACATTTTGCTGAGCATTTCGTTAATCAGCAGCCGTAATTTATAAAGGGATTACAGTTGTCCAATGATCCTATGTAATCAGTAATCCATGTTTTCTCCCCTAGCTTGGTAAGGATCCGGTGATCGCTGAATTTGGTTAAATAAGCTTCCAGGTATGATACCGGCTTTGTGAACGTGTACGACATGCGTGAAGATCCGGGTTAGAATTTGTCTTCAGCAACCCATGCTTGTCGTAAGAGGCGATTAACGGGATCGGGTGGTCAAACTCGCTGACTTGGTTGATGGATGTCATCGTATCCCAATTGCGAATGATATCAATCACTGGATTGTTTGGTCTACACGTAAAGATCATAAAGCTGGAATATTGCTGAGTGCGGCGGATCAAACAAACCCTATAACATTAGGCTAACAATATATATGCATTAACCCAAACTCACACCATTCAACATCCAATCCAGGTCACCACATCTGACTGAGGGATAACTATTGCGAATGACAAGTATTAGACTTGGTAAAAGGCGACGTCGATGGCTGTTCTTTACTTCATGACAAATAAATCCATTAGGAAATAGTTTCTGTTCTTATCTGGTCAGTCGCCATGACTATATCTAAAGCAGCTTTCACAAAAGCTACTCATCCCAAGAGGGGTAAATAGCTGCGTAATTGTACAATCCATCATTCTGTCTTTGGTAATGTAATTATAAGTAAGAAAAACACATCAATATTTCTTTGCTTGCTTTGTATGCCAGTCGGGGCTGTCTTGAACCGGGAAGTAGCTTCACACGCTATAGATGTATTCAATCAATAACAGGCGACCGTAAGAGGTAATAAAGAGAAATCACGTATTGGGGACAATATGACTCTCGATCTTAACTTATACCTCGGGGAAATTGTGTTCGTTTACATTATTTCAAGTTGAGTGGTTACAATAGCATTAAACACGGTACTTGTACACTGGTGGAACGAGCTTGTCACACACTATAACGGTACAACAGGAATGTCAGAACGTACTTGGGAGGAACTAGTATATAAAACACTAAATGGTTAACCTGGCTTGTCACACACTAAGTGGTAGAAACAGCCTGTCACACGTTAGATTGGTAGTACTTGCACGTCACATACGTACTTGGAAGAATTGAGGAAACTAGTACATAAAACACTGGAAGAACCATCACGTCACACCTGGGCTGGTAGAACACACTTCACTGGTAGAAACAGCCTGTACACGTTACAGTGGCTGGTAGAGAACATCACGTCACAATACTACACTGGTGGAGAACCATCACGTCACACACTACAGTGGCTGGTGGCTGGTAGAACCATCACGTCACACACTACACTGGCTGGTAGAACCATCACGTCACACACTACAGTGGCTGGTAGAACCATCACGTCACACACTACAGTGGCTGGTAGAACCATCACGTCACACACTACAGTGGCTGGTAGAACCATCACGTCACACACTACACTGGCTGGTAGAACCATCACGTCACACACTACAGTGGCTGGTAGAACCATCACGTCACACACTACAGTGGCTGGTAGAACCATCACGTCACACACTACAGTGGCTGGTAGAACCATCACGTCACACACTACAGTGGCTGGTAGAACCATCACGTCACACACTACAGTGGCTGGTAGAACCATCACGTCACACACTACAGTGGCTGGTAGAACCATCACCATCACGTCACGTCACACACTACAGTGGCTGGTAGAACCATCACGTCACACACTACAGTGGCTGGTAGAACCATCACGTCACACACTACAGTGGCTGGTAGAACCATCACGTCACACACTACAGTGGCTGGTAGAACCATCACGTCACACACTACAGTGGCTGGTAGAACCATCACGTCACACACTACAGTGGCTGGTAGAACCATCACGTCACACACTACAGTGGCTGGTAGAACCATCACGTCACACACCACACGTGGCTGGTAGAACCATCACGTCACACACTACAAGTGGCTGGTAGAACCATCATCGTCACACACTACAGTGGCTGGTAGAACCATCACGTCACACACTACAGTGGCTGGTAGAACCATCACGTCACACACTACAGTGGCTGGTAGAACCATCACGTCACACACTACAGCTGGCTGGTAGAACCATCACGTCACACACTACAGTGGCTGGTAGAACCATCACGTCACACACTACACTACAGGCTGGTAGAACCATCACGTCACACACTACAGTGGCTGGTAGAACCATCACGTCACACACTACAGTGGCTGGTAGAACCATCACGTCACACACTACAGTGGCTGGTAGAACCATCACGTCACACACTACACTGGCTGGTAGAACCATCACGTCACACACTACAGTGGCTGGTAGAACCATCACGTCACACACTACACTGGTGGCTGGTAGAACCATCACGTCACACACTACAGTGGCTGGTAGAACCATCACGTCACACACTACAGTAGAACCATCACTGGCTGGTAGAACCATCACGTCACACACTACAGTGGTGGCTGGTAGAACCATCACGTCACACACTATACAGTGGCTGGTAGAACCATCACGTCACACACTACACTACAGTGGCTGGTAGAACCATCACGTCACACACTACAGTGGCTGGTAGAACCATCCATCACGTCACACACTACAGTGGCTGGTAGAACCATCACGTCACACACTACAGTGGCTGGTAGAACCATCACGTCACACACTACAGTGGCTGGTAGAACCATCACGTCACACACTACAGTGGCTGGTAGAACCATCACGTCACACACTACAGTGGCTGGTAGAACCATCACGTCACACACTACTACGGTGGCTGGTAGAACCATCACGTCACACACTACAGTGGCTGGTAGAACCATCACGTCACACACTACAGTGGCTGGTAGAACCATCACGTCACACACACGGTGGCTGGTAGAACCATCACGTCACACACTACAGTGGCTGGTAGAACCATCACGTCACACACTACAGTGGCTGGTAGAACCATCACGTCACACACTACAGGTGGCTGGTAGAACCATCACGTCACACACTACGGTGGCTGGTAGAACCATCACGTCACACACACACAGTGGCTGGTAGAACCATCACGTCACACACTACAGTGGCTGGTAGAACCATCACGTCACACACTACAGTGGCTGGTAGAACCATCACGTCACACACTACAGTGGCTGGTAGAACCATCACGTCACACACTACAGGTGGCTGGTAGAACCATCACGTCACACACTACAGTGGCTGGTAGAACCATCACGTCACACACTACAGTGGCTGGTAGAACCATCACGTCACACACTACAGTGGCTGGTAGAACCATCACGTCACACACTACAGTGGCTGGTAGAACCATCACGTCACACACTACAGTGGCTGGTAGAACCATCACGTCACACACTACAGTGGCTGGTAGAACCATCACGTCACACACTACAGTGGCTGGTAGAACCATCACGTCACACTACGGTGGCTGGTAGAACCATCACGTCACACACTACAGTGGCTGGTAGAACCATCACGTCACACACTACGGTGGCTGGTAGAACCATCACGTCACGCACTACACACAGTGGCTGGTAGAACCATCACGTCACACACTACGGTGGCTGGAACCATCACGTCAGACACTCCATCACGTCAACCATCGTATCGCACTTCTACGTCACACACCACAGTGGCTGGTAGAACCATCACGTCACACACTACAGTGGCTGGTAGAACCATCACGTCACACACTACAGTGGCTGGTAGAAGAACCATCACGTCACACACTACAGTGGCTGGTAGAACCATCACGTCACACACTACAGTGGCTGGTAGAACCATCACGTCACACACTACACACTACAGTGGCTGGTAGAACCATCACGTCACACACTACAGTGGCTGGTAGAACCATCACGTCACACACTACGGTGGCTGGTGGTAGACCATCACGTCACACACTGGCTGGTAGAACCATCACGTCACACACTACGTCACACACAGTGGCTGGTAGAACCATCACGTCACACACACACAGTGGCTGGTAGAACCATCACGTCACACACTACAGTGGCTGGTAGAACCATCACGTCACACACTACAGTGGCTGGTAGAACCATCACGTCACTGGTACACTACAGTGGCTGGTAGAACCATCACGTCACACACTACAGTGGCTGGTAGAACCATCACGTCACACACTACAGTGGCTGGTAGAACCATCACGTCACACACTACAGTGGCTGGTAGAACCATCACGTCACACACTACACTGGCTGGTAGAACCATCACGTCACACACCACACTGGCTGGTAGAGCCATCACGTCACACACCACAATGGCTGGTAGAACCATCACGTCACACATCACAGTGGCTGGTAGAACCATCACGTCACACACTACAGTGGCTGGTAGAACCATCACGTCACACACTACAGTGGCTGGTAGAACCATCACGTCACACACTACAGTGGCTGGTAGAACCATCACGTCACACACTACAGTGGCTGGTAGAACCATCACGTCACACACTACAGTGGCTGGTAGAACCATCACGTCACACACTACACTGGTAGAACCATCACGTCACACGCTACAGTGGCTGGTAGAACCATCACGTCACACACTACAGTGGCTGGTAGAACCATCACGTCACACACACTACGGTGGCTGGTAGAACCATCACGTCACACACTACAGTGGCACCATCACACACACTACAGTGGCTGGTAGAACCATCACGTCAAACACTACACTGGTAGAACCATCACGTCACACCCTACAGTGGCTGGTAGAACCATCACGTCACACACTATAGTGGCTGGTAGAACCATCACGTCACACACTACAGTGGCTGGTAGAACCATCACGTCACACTACAGTGGCTGGTAGAACAATCACGTCACACACTACACTGGCTGGTAGAACCATCACGTCACACACTACAGTGGCTGGTAGAACCATCACGTCACACACTACAGTGGCTGGTATAACCATCACGTCACACACTACACTGGCTGGTAGAACCATCACGTCACACACCACAGTGGCTGGTAGAACCATCACGTCACACACTACAGTGGCTGGTAGAACCATCACGTCACACACTACAGTGGCTGGTAGAACCATCACGTCACACACCACAGTGGCTGGTAGAACCATCACGTCACACACTACAGTGGCTGGTAGAACCATCACGTCACACACACACCATACAGTGGCTGGTAGAACCATCACGTCACACACTACAGTGGCTGGTAGAACCATCACGTCACACACCACAAGTGGCTTGGTAGAACCGTCGCGTCACACACCACAGTGGCTGGTATAACAATCACGTCACACACCACAGTGGCTGGTAGAACCATCACGTCACACACCACAGTGGCTGGTAGAACCATCACGTCACACACTACAGTGGCTTGTATAACCATCACGTCACACACTACAGTGGCTGGTAGAACCATCACGTCTCACACTACACTGGCTGGTATAACCATCACGTCACACGCAACAGTGGCCGGTGAAACCATCACGTCACACGCTACAGTGGCTGGTAGAACCATTACGTCACACACTACAGCGGCTGGTAGAAGCATCACGTCATAATCTAAAGTGGCTAGTAGAACCATCACGTCACATACTACACTGGCTGGTAGAACCATCACGTCACACACTACACTGGTAGAACAGTCACGTCACACACTACACAGGCTGGTAGAACCATCACGTCACACACTACAGTGGCTGGTAGAACCATCACGTCACACACCACAGTGGCTGGTAGAACCATCACGTCACACACTATAGTGGCTTGTAGAACCATCACGTCACACACTACACTGGCTGGTAGAACCATCACGTCTCACACTACACTGGCTGGTATAACCATCACGTCACACACTACAGTGGCCGGTAGAACCATCACGTCACACGCTACAGTGGCTGGTAGAACCATCACGTCACACACAACAGTGACTGGTAGAACCATCACGTCACAATCTAAAGTGGCTATTAGAACCATCACGTCACACACTACAGTGGCTGGTAGAACCATCACGTCACACACTACACTGGTAGAACCATCCCGTCACACACTACACACGGCTGTTAGAACCATCACGTCACACACTACAGTGGCTGGTAGAACCATCACGTCACACACTACAGTGGCTGGTAGAACCATCACGTCACACACTACAGTGGCTTGTAGAACCATCAAGTCAAACACTACAGTGGCTGGCAGAACCATCACGTCACACTCTACAGTGGCTGGTAGAACCATCACGTCACACACTACACTGGCTGGTAGAACCATCACGTCACACACTACAGTGGCTGGTAGAACCATCACGTCACACACTACAGTGGCTGGTATAACCATCACGTCACACACTACAGTGGCTGGTAGAACCATCACGTCACACACTACAGTGGCTGGTGGAACCATCACGTCACACACTACAGTGGCTGGTAGAACAGTCACGTCACACACTACACTGGCTGGTAGAACCGTCACGTCACACACTACAGTTGCTGGTAGAACCATCACGTCACACACTACGGTGGCTGGTAGAACCATCACGTCACACACTAGAGTGGCTTGGTGGCTGGTGAGAACCGTCACGTCACACACTACAGTGGCTGGTAGAACCATCACGTCACACACTACTCTGGCTGGTAGAACCATCACGTCACACACTACAGTGGCTGGTAGAACCATCACGTCACACACTACAGTGGCTGGTAGAACCATCACGTCACACACTACACTGGCTGGTAGAACCATCACGTCACACATACAGTGGCTGGTAGAACCATCACGTCACACACTACACTGGCTGGTAGAACCATCACGTCACACACTACGCTGGCCGATAGAACCATCACGTCACTCGCTCTACAGTGGCTTGTAGAACCATCACGTCACACACCACACTGGCTTGTATAACCATCACGCCACACACCACAGTGGCTGGTAGAACCATCACGTCACACACTACAGTGGCTGGTAGAACCATCACGTCACACACTACAGTGGCTGGTAGAACCATCACGTCACACACCACAGTGGCTGGTAGAACCATCACGTCACACACTACACTGGCTGGTAGAACCATCACGTCACACACCACAGTGGCTGGTAGAACCATCACGTCACACACTACAGTGGCTGGTAGAACCATCACGTCACACACTACGCTGGCCGGTAGAACCATCACGTCACTCGCTACAGTGGCTGGTAGAACCATCACGTCACACACTACACTGGCTGGTAGAACCATCACGTCACACACCACAGTTCCTTGTAGAATCGTCGCGTCACACAATACAGTGGCTGGTAGAACCATCACGTCACACACCACAGTGGCTGGTAGAACCATCACGTCACACACGACTAGTACACAACAGAAGGCTTATTCCCTATGTGTTTATACCTCTAAGTGGTCCAATTTGCTGTCTGTAGAGTTCTACCACAAGCACAAGTAATAAATATGTTACAAAATCGTGTTGCAATTCGTTTGAAGAGCGATAAGAGTCGTCAATATTTTTATCGAAATGCTTGCATTTATTCTTCGTTTCTAATTTGAAAACAATGTTAGTCTCAATTAGCTCAGACACCAGACACAAAAACAACCGTACAACTGCCTATGCATCCTCCTTGAAACCAGCGTTTAAATTCTAGTGGTGAGTCACGCAATCTTTATGTATATGTGGGAAATAAAATCTACTCAATAACGCCGAGGGGAAAGTTAATTAGTCGCAGAAATTGATCAACGACGGTCCGCGACCCTCAAGGACGAAGTGAACGATATAAATTGCCCTCATGAATTAGTTGCTGATAGATAATGTAGATTTTCTTGCTATACATGAAACTCAGATAATGCCACTTTCACAATAGAAGACACTATTTGCGGATAAAATGAGGCTATGGTCATGCTAATTAGACCATGAAGATATTTTGCAACGTCAGGACAACGTGGAGGATATTTGCTAGGAAGAGGTCATGTTTGTCGAGGTCTGCTTGTGATAGTCATCTTGTGTGTGCGTGTATGCGTGTGTGCGTGCGTGCCTGCCTGCCTGCAGGTATGCCTGCTATGTTCGGAATCGTACATGGTATATGTTTATACATCAATCTGCAACATGTAATCTTACACTTACTTTAACTTACTTTGAAATTAGCTCATTTAAAATTTCCATAGCAGTGAGAATATGTATGTTTTCATTTACTGTGAATAATGAGACTTATCATGTGCTTAGAATGTCCATGCAGTGTTAGAAATACTTTTAATCTTAACTTTACGTTGAATTTTTCATTATGTTTATATACGATTATGCTTTTGCTTTGCAAGAACTATAACCACATTAGGAAATAATTTATCTGGTCATCATAAAGAATCAGCTGTCACAATATCGACTGGACCCAACGTATTCATCCTGCACAAAGATCAGTCCAGATGAAATGTTATACAAACTCCACATGTCAAATCACTGGATGAGGAGGTAGTACAACCTGCACGATATCACGTCATGATATGCAGCACAGACTTTATCATCTGTATAATGGCCAAATGAATCATTACATATCATGTTGCAGCCTTCATCACAAGCACAATAGACAATTATGACCCAGTGTAGCACAGACAACCTCCACAATAGACAAGTATAACATAATGCGGCACAGACAACCTCCACAATAGACAAGTATAACATAATGTGGCACAGACAACCTCCACAATAGACATTTATGACCCAATGTGGCACAGACAACCTCCACAATAGATAAATATGACATAATGTGGCAAGTCTATACAACTTGCACCCCAATAGACAATCATGACATAATATTTCACAACTATGCAATCCATTGCACAGGCGATGCAACCTGTGCAATATACAATCATGACATAATGTGGCACAGTCTATTCAACTTGCACAATACACAGTTTTAACCCAGTGTGGCGCATTCTATACAAAATGTACAACAGGCAATCATGACACAATGTGTCACAGTCTATACAGCTTGCACAATACACAGTCATGACCCAGTGTGGCACATTCTATACAAAATGTACAACAGGCAATCATGACATAATGTGGCACAGGCAATACAATCCACTGCACAGGCAATATAACCTGTACAATAGACAATCATGGCATTGTTTAGCACAATAGAAAAATCAGCACAGGTTACCCCATAAACTCATTACAATTGATACTATACACAAAGGTACTACATAAGAGAGATGCCATGCCATGAAACAGACTATGTGCATGATATCCACATCGACATGAATGCGACCATTCAAACTGCCTCATGTCTCCATGAATCGATGTTGGTATTTCTGCCTATTCCATCCCATATTAAGTACCGGTTTGGCGTTTGTAATATCTACTCTTGTTACAAGCAAACATAATTTGGAACATTACAAATCTCTTTTACGTTTACCCGTCATGATTATTATTAAATTGCTTTCAAATAGTCATATGATCCGATCAAAGAAACACCGTTAACCTTCCCATGCCTAAGCAGGCTATGTGGGAGGTCTATCAATGAAATAAACAAATTCCTAGCAAATAAACACATTTGGGCCAAGTTAGCAATGAATCATCCTAGAAACAAAAGACAATGCAATATTCACCCGAACACCTCTACTCCCACAAACAAAGCAACAATCTCTTCAGAAGATCAAATGACTGCAACAACGGTCACCTTGTGTTTCCAGGGTACATTCGTTTCCCTGGGAGGGACTACGCACCGCGGGGGTAGAGCAACCAAACCCACCCCTACTTCTGGGCCTAATTACTTGGAAACATAAAAATGACGATCAGTTTCAAAAGAGTTGTTTTGTTTTTTCGAGAGGCCATTGCACCGCCATGGAATGGTATGGGAGATGCGGGGAATATAACAAGGATTGCTTTCATTGGCAATCCAGTACATTCCTAATGAGGGAAGGGGGGCTGTTTTTGCTAAGCTGCCAGGAAGGGGTTGACCTTTCTCTTATATAGTGTTTGTGAATATTGATGTAGAGTTTCGCGTCTCGGCGCACCTGTGGGAGCAGTCTGGATGTATGGGAACTACAAAGCATTGTAAACCTGTCACGATCGTTGTCAGACAGCTAAACTTACTTCAAGCGACGTCATTGAGTTTTTTAACGCAATAAAAATCAACCGTCATCGCTTCCTGATCATCTAAGTGACTTTTGAAAGTCAACACGACGACATGCTATCGTGTTTGGGTTGAGGATCAAAGGAGCCGTTCATCATTAATACACGACAGATAGTACCGTACGTCGTCGAGTGAATTTCATTCGTTAAGATCATGTTCAAGAGTTGTCAATGCTTCAGCTATGAAATATTTGTTCGAGTAATCATTGCAACAACAATAATCACCCGAAGACTCTCTGCTGCATTTTCTATCTTAATCTGTGAAACATAATGATAATAATAAAAGTTGATTGATCGGAAGAAGAAATTCAGGATATTGACACCTTCACACGAGTGAGTGAGTGAGTTTAGTTTTAAGCCGCTTTTAGCAATATTCCGGCAATATCACGGCGGGGAACACCAGAAATGGGCTTCAGACATTGTACGAATGTGAGGAATCGAACCAGGGTCTTCGGCGTGACGAGCGAACGCTTTAACCACTAGGCTACCTCACCGCCCCTGACACCCTCACACGAAGAATCATATCACTTATATATGTATCTATCATAATGGGAGTGCATGGTTTGATTAGCGTGGAGGCTGTTCTTGACAGAATATTACTGTACACTTTTGCACACATATAAACTCATTTGTCTGATAAACAGTTTTCGTGATCGGGTCATGCATGTTGGACATTATCTCAATATCAATGTAGATTTTGCTGATTGTTCTGTACTGCTGGACGGTACAGACATGACTGTCAATGAAGTGGCATATAAACTCGTCAGAGGCTTATTTTTAGGGGGAGACTATCTTAACGTGTTCATGTGCAGTGTGGTGAGAAGAAGGGCGACCCTGCAGAGTCGTTCGCGTGGGTGAAATCTGCTGGCCTGAAAAGTGAAACAGAAGGCTTTCTCGTCATGACTCTGCTCAGGATCAGTCACTTCCAACTCAAACTGTTAATGTGTGATTTTGCGTCAAAACGTTAATACCAAATTATGATTATCACGATTATGCAGTGGCTTTATTGAGACTGTCCAAGACCTTGTCAGTGGATGCCCAGCGTTGGCACAAACACATACAACGTAACCGACATAATGGCTTTATATGATAAATCCAATAAATTCATTTCATATCAGTGAAATTCTCCTTTCCTTTTGACAGTTATTTGATTTACAAGATTCATGAAAACATGGCAAATATGCGGAGCTAGCTTTCGAACTATCATGCTTGCATCCCAAGTACCAAATTGTCCTACTCATTTGTTCTTGGTGCCTCAGGGTGGGTACCTCCTAGTCTCTTGACTGACTTTGGCGGAGAACCCTGCTTTGCTGCCAGGAGCACAGCCCTCCCGACACACAGGGTAATGCAGAAGTGTTAGGGAATCTTCACATTTTCCGGAATGTTCTTCGACTGGGTAACGCTTTTTAGGACAAGTCCCATTCGTTGTCTGGGTTGCGTTCAGAGACGGTAAGAGCCCTGAGCTGATAGTGAGTCAAGCCGATCTGACTGTGCCAGTATCACTCGCACTCTCTCTGTTGCATTTATTCATTTTTATACTGCATTATAACAAATGATGATGATGATGGTGGTGGTGATGATATTATATGCAATCAAGAAGCGGTACTTTCACAGAACGACGCCGTTGGTTGGACAGAAACGTAAAAAAAGATAATTCTGTTTTCCTTGCCTTAGACGTAATTTATTTAAACTCTGATCTGAGATAGGTGTCGCTTTTACATATTTAATATTTAGATTTTTTTGTAAGTGCATTATTGATAGTGCATTGCGCTATGATGCCTCTGTCAACAGATTTGCCTTCATTATGAATGTGTAATAATGGGACGTAATCAGATTGATCATCACTTGACTATTGCAATAAAACATAGGGACCTTAGGCACAACAAATACCTAGACGTACCGATCACATGATTTACAAGACCAACGTGATCCAACGTTTTTCATGATTGATTATCATCTAATACACAAAAACTAATTTAATGCTGAGACATTTTACCGAAGTTAATGTGTGCTTCTGTAACGTGTCAATAAATCGAAACTACATCTCGTCGGTTTTTTATAAATATCAGGTAAAAGGAAAAACAAATCCAGTCATGTTTTGACTGCATATTTTGTATGTTTCTTATAATAATTTACAAGTAGCGATATGTAGTTCAGTCTAAGATGAATCCATGAGGATTTTCAATAAAAGCCACGAAAAACATTTTCATGAATCAATATCAACGCTGTTATACATGTTTTCAAACTCAACTTGTCAGTGTCCTGGTCGAAGTTTTGGTGAGATAAGAAATATATCTATACCCAATGTAAGATATTCAGCAATTTTAAACGAAAAGAAATGTTGACCTTCTGTTTATACAGTATTAAACTATTTTATGTTGATTTACCTACTTGGGTTAGAAAGGAGAAACTAAGAAAAAAGACCTTTCCGATAGTCAAAGTTCCCTTTGCATCATGTTCGGTGTTCCACAACCTTTGATATACGATGGATAGGAGTTCTACGGAGATGTTGAAGAGCGTCATGTGACTCTTGTTTAAACGTTGTTTGGTCAGCGTTTCTACATTCAAGGCTTCGTATATGTTTCAAAACGTTGGACACGGTTCGATCACTCCTTCGTGAGCACTTGGAACCATCGCTTTTTAATAGCGATACATACACTCTTGCGTTTCGGAAACCGCCTCCGTGATGTAGTGGTTAGAGCCTCCGCCCGAAGAGCGGAAGGGTTCGATCAAAAGACATTAAAATATGGTACTTGTTGTTTCCTGCCTGGCGATTGGCATTAATGGGTACAACAAGGACTGGTCGGCTCGGAGTCTTAAGTCTGGGCTAGTACAAGTAGCCACACGTACACACGCATGCACGTCGTCATATGTGCGAAATATTCATAAGTACGACGTTAAACCCTTTTTCACCTCACCTCACCTTGGGTTTCATTTATAGTTTGGAATCGTGAAAGGTAATCTACTCTGAGTTTTCTGGCGATGATTAAAAGGGTGTGGTTACTTTTAATTATTGTCAAAATTTGTTTGCTGTGTTAACACGATGTATAATGATCCCAATAGGTCGATATCATAATATTTATTGATAATGTATGTAGTTATATAATCAGTTATTTCCGTCTTTGTGTACAGACGATGTAACACGAAAATGGTTCGCCTGCATACAATGGGTAACATTTCATTATTACGCGTTATAATGTACCTAACAGGACGAATCAACGTTGATCCAGTAAGCATTAAATTAATGTGTAATGACATGATTGGTAGCTCTATGTCTGACGAGCAAACGAACTGTTAAGGGTTTTTATGTCCAACAAGTTGCTTTTTGTTTTAATGGAAATGCGGTCACCGGGTTATATCGAACTAATATTCGTCTTCTTCTTCGTGATAACCGTTGTGACTGTCTCTATTCACACACCCGTTGTGTCAGACTTCGACCGCCTCTCTCTCTCTCTCTCTCTCTCTCTCTCTCTCTCTCTCTCTCTCTCTCTCACTCTCTCACACTCACACTCACACTCACTCACACACACACACACACACACACACACACACACACACACACACACACACACACACACACACACACACACATAGCCGTAGGTTCATTTGCGCTTTAAGCAGTCGTTAACCAAATTCATCCAAAATCTTATCGGTCTAAAGTTGCGGTGTACATATTAACGAGGTCTGTTATAACGGGAATGGTGTTTACAGCACGCAAATGCACATCCCTCAAAGTCCCTGATCATATTTACACAGCTATATTAAAATTATGGCTTATGTAATGTCAGGAATAACGCTTGGTGTAGCGCCTCTCGGAAACGATTACTTTAAATAAACAGTATTTCCACTTTTTCAATGTCAGGAAGATTTACAATAGCATTAAATTATTCCTCGTAATGTGCAAGAAATTCGACAGTCATTCCACGGTGCGTAATACTTTAGTTTAACGAATCGTGTAAAACCAGAAAGTTACGTAACTTTTCAAGAGAAATTCAATTACGGTAAAAGCAATTTTATTTAAAATGTAGTTACAGTAACATTTATCACTAAACACACACGATAGGCTCCCTGGGGATGTAAACATTGCCTTCCTGACCTATGGGAAAGCATTGTATCGGAAATCCTGTAAATTACGTAATCTGGTCGATAATGAAAAATATTCGAGCTGAAGCAAGGCCGGCGTTGCAAATAGTGCATATGATTGAGCAAGATGTCAGAATTGAATAATTGCTGTCAACTTGAATTAGGTAGTTTCTCATTCATATTGATTAACAAAAGAGCTTTCACAGGAATATTTTGCAAATTCGAAAAACAAGAGTTTTTTCAATCTTCTCAATTGAACTTGACTTCACTTGAATACAAGATTACGTTTTTGACGTTAGTGATACTGTGGCCATTAATGACCATGGACCAGAGTGACCAATAGCATTGTGGAAGTGAGTTGTCAAAGAGAAACTCACGTGCCACACTCACAAACTGATACATCACAAACAGACATCATCCACATGGCCACGGACGTCCGGGATGTTCTTTCAGTGATTAACACTGTGCTTCTTTATGGTTTTTGCGCATTGGTTAGTTTACGTCAATTTTTCCATGATGTATTTCAGATTTGGTAAAACGAGCCTTTACAACATGATTGGTTGGTTTTTGTTTAACGCCACATTCAGCAACATTCAGCAACATTCCAGCTATATGGCGGTGGTCTGTAAATAATAATCTGGACCGGACAATCCAGTCATCAACATCATGAACATCGATCTACGCAATTGGAATACGATGACATGTGTCAAACAAGTCAGTGAGCCTGACCACCCGATCCCGTTAGTCGCCTCTTACGACAAGCATGCCACTGGGTTAATGAAGACCAATTCTAACCCGGATCTTCACTGGTTCCTTTACAACATGACGTCACACATATGTTTCAAAGCTGATGCTGACCTCCTCTGACAAACATAAACAGACGAATTGTGTTTTATGTCTCGCCGTTTCAACACTACATCCATTGTGTTTAGGTCTACGCTCGTGACCGGAAAAAGCAGCGCTTACATCTCTTTTGTAGAAGAATGTTTGGATGTTGTACAGGTATATTCAATGGATAGATTATTAATTTCTCCTTGTTTTCATTTTCGTAGGTTAGCAGATGAGAACACTTGTGTACTGCACATATTTGGTGTCCTGAGTTCCAGTCGGCCACTGTTTACAACGGCTGGTGAAATCGAGTAGATTTTGCATTCACGATAATAGCGAGGCGCTTGGATATGCATGACTAAAATGCATGCATGCCATACCATTGTGACAACACTACAATCTTATAATATATATTTTGGGCGGTGTCGTAGCGTAGTGGTTAAAGCGTTCATGTCACGATCTGGGTTCGTTTCCTAACATGGGCGTGAAGCCCATCTCTGGTGTCCCCCTAAGTGATATTGCTGGAATATTGCTAAAACTGGCGTCAAACTAAACTCACTCACTCATTATAATAGACTCAACAAAAGAGTTTTGGAACACCCCAATATTCACCCCAGTATTATATGCATCATAATATAAACTATTAAATACTTCAATATTGAAAATTGGAGTGGTCCTTAATATTTGTTGTTGAGTATATCTATGGCGTGACGCTGGGGATCGAACATATCTATTTCCCGAGCCATGTTATATGGACATTGGAGGCGTCTTGTCCAGACTGTTTCGTTTCAATCCACTGGTACAATATTTGAAGCCATGAATCGTGTAGTGATATTCAGGGAACATTAGCAACACTGGTTGAAAACCACATTCATGCGACGAAAACTTTGTCTCAACTATGTAATATATTTACTAACATAGCCACGGCCGGTTGCACTACTGGTGACATAAACTGGACCTATACAGTTCACCCACTGACATATAACATGAACACATAATTCTGGCCAAAGGACGACCAGGTATCTGAACAAACGCAACGTTTCCAGTGCTTTCGTCGTTGCTGCAATCTTCCAGTAAGAATCCAGGTCACATTGAAATGTGCTGCAACCTGACGTTGGCTGTGATACAATGGAGCATCCAAATAGCCCAAGCACAAATTTCAACACTCGACACACTGTTTAAAGCGCCAGCGCGATCTGCTACACTTACAGTTTCTAAGGTTCCACGAAATGTATCAACGAGCCGTGTTACACGTGCTGTTAATGGCAGTTGGTTGTGTTCGGGTGCTACGTTTCTCACCATGAACACAATTCTTATGTGTTATAGTTGGGTCAGTGTTCAGATGATTTATCATTTATACCTGTGCCAATTTGGTTTCCTTAAAGTCAGTAAAGTTCAGCAGTATGTAGCCTTAAACTACCTGGATATATCTATTTCTATTTCTAATTTTGAACGCCCCAACCATCTATATGCATATAGGTGACTTTTCAATAGTTTAGCTATGATGTCAGATAACACCAACATTATTGCACCGATAATAGGATCCTCAATCTTTTTAACAAAATTGTTGTTTCTGTTTAACGCCGCACTCAGACAAATTCAAGTTTACAACAGCGGGCAGTAAATAATCAATAAAGTGATTGACATCATGAGCATCGATTATGAAACAAGAATATGCATCAAGCAAGTCGGCGAGTCTGACCACCAGTTCCAGTTATTCATCTCGTACGACCGACCAGGACCTGTACTCTACAATCAGCTGGTTCTAAATAACCAAGCGTGCAGGTATACAGTTAGGTGTAGATAGACCTAAATGCACCCTGGAAGAACGAGGATGGTTCAGTGACGACTGCAGTATTTCATTCTAGAAGTCCATCACCTGTTTCCATCCCATTACACTCAATCAAAATGATTCTAAAAATGATTCACAGCTGCTATATTGGCGAAGACATCACGGATCCATATCTCATTAAACACCAGCATCTTCTGTATTCGTCCATTTAATCTAGCACTCTGTATCCCGACATTTAATCAAACTCTGCGCTTAATACCCATGAGCCATTGAATTTTAAGTTCACTTTTGCCAAACTGGTTAAACTTTAAGCTAGCATGAGATGATTCATGTAACATCCTGACCCGTCTCTAACAAGTGCAATATTACCACCAGCAACGTCTGGTCATAAACCTTAACGGTATGCATTAACATGCGTGCGAAATCATTTCGACAAAACGCCGACTGGTTAACAATATTGACACAACAGGCAGGTTTGCTTGTGCATTATGTGATGGCATTGCCCCACAAGATCCCTTAATGCCGTTATTATATCAACCAACAGATCATCTTATAATAAAATCGAACCCTTTCAAAATGAGTCATTCCCTTCCAATACACATGATACAAATTGAGGAACATGGAATTTTATATCGTCTGACACGAATGCTCTGGCAGATTGACCATTTCATAGAAGTCTGGGCCGGAGAAATCAGAAGCGATTCAGTACCCTTTTAATCCCGCCAGCCGGTCTTGTAACGATTTTCTGGATTTTATTGAATAAAGTTTGCTCTAATCAAATCGTGGCAGTAAGTCATTGTGGAGAAGATGGTAATTCAGAGACTATTTTATCAGAATCCGATTACAATGTTGTCTAAATGAAAAGTTTTTCAAAGGGGTTCTTGAAGCATGGTGACTGCTAGAGGCAAACTTGGTTGATTTTTAGACATGGCTGCTCGGGTCAAGTTTAGGACAAAGTGGGCTTCATCGATCCCTTAATTCGACAGAAATGGGTCTAGAGAATCTGCTCGATGGATAAAATTGGCCTTGGAGAAATCATCAGGCCATATTCACATAGATCATTATCTTCTTGAGTAGACATAATTGTATCATCCCTGCTATTCATAAGCTTTTGTATGGATCGTTTGAATATTGTCGTTTGTCATTGATGTGCAAGGTTCTACAAGATCTGTCTCCTTGTTCGTTCGTCTGTCAATAGTCATTCAACACTTGGAACCATCATCTGACGCGATACAGTTCTTGAATGGGTAAGGTATGACATTGTATTGACATGCTTATCTTACGAATAACTGCATATCAAGAAGATTGACAGTAGTGCTTGGTGTAGATCCATGAGAACACGTTCATAAGTTCTTGAATACAACTCTTACACAATATTGAATACAGTATTAATGTGACAGAGGTAGGGAAATAAAAAAACGAAAACATTGATGTGTTTATTTACATTGAACTTTCTTCTCTTTTGTCTCCGATCTTTAATGTTGAGACCATTTTATGTGACAAAACGAATCTTTTTTTAAATTCAAAAGAGAGTTTTCTCAATACACATCATTGTAATGATTATCGACACAGTCTACATTGCTCTAACACAAATTCATTGTTTGACATTTCAGTTGTACAGTGTTTCGCACTGACAGTTTTCCAGTGGTACATAAATATACGTTGTTCCCGTAGCTACGATCTTATTGTATTGATTAATTTGAATGCTGATCATTCTGAGGTTATTTCGCCCTAACTTCTCGAAGAATACACCTGGAAATATGCCAAGCGTCATTATTTCTATATTTTCATATTTCAGAACTTTCCATATTTCTTAGACATATCTACATGGTTACGGCACTGGCCATATTTTGATAAACGTTTGTCCGTTTATATGGTAGTATGTACTAAGTAATATCATCTAATGGAACTGAATGAGTGAGTGGGTATTGTTTTAAGCAATATTTTAGCAATATTCCAGCAATATCATATGGGAAGGCAATAGAATACCTACATTTGTACTTATTTGGGGAATCGAACTTAAATGTTCGGCGTGAAGTGCAAACACATTACCCACTAGGCTACTCCATGCCCCTTAAAGGGACTCTGATCCAGAGCAATTTCCGTGGACTGATTGTTAACGTTTTTTCCCGTGAGTACCCGGATGATATCTCATAATTCTTCACTGGTTTGCGATCTCTGCTGTGCCACCCGCATCAATATAAAAAAAACCCAACTAATCACACAATTCTAAGAACATCGCAATACGCGCTGAGTATCAATTTGGCAACATGCCAGTTCAAAACATTCAACATACACATGGGAAGATATGTTCTGCTGTCTTCTGAGGTGCTGCATATAGCTTTGAAGAGTTGCGTCCCTTTCCACACCAGGACCATATGATCATGGGTTTGAATACCGGTTTGTTGGTTTGTCGCTTGGTTTGACACAAACAATCAGGCAAGTGATGAGTGGTCAGATAACTATTGCCCCTTAAACAGCTGAAAAACATCTACTTAAAACAATCATTACGGTTTGTATATTTCAATGTAATTATCGCTATTTTCAAACAAACATGTAAGGTTTTATCATAGAAAATTAATACAACATATGGTTTGCTACTTTCTACTTAACACTGAAAATATAAAAGGTTGTGTTTAACTTTTTTCAAATGCACACATGACTTCTTTTATCAACAGCTAACACGTCACTTGCCTTAACTGTTGTTCCCCACATATAGATCCGGAAAGTGAAGGTTTTACACAATACACGCCCGGACTAACAGGAGCTTCAGAATATCAAATGCATGCTTATCCTATACTAAGCAGAACAGTATGATCGGAATAGTATCATCCTGCTTTTGCCAGCTTTAGTGGTTCTTATGGTCAAATATACGTTTCATTTCTTACGAGTGCTTTGCCGTATACAATGAGAATTGTCAAATGCAGCTGTGCTTATACATGCATGATGCAAACACCATGTGGAAATACCTTGATACAGAAAATTCATGTCATATGTATGAAATTTTAACTGAAGTGTTTCATCTTTGTCACGAAACAACGTATTGTTGATTGTGGCAAAACAAAACTGGCATTCATCTCTCATAAACGATCGCGATCGCTTGTCCAACAATTCAACAATGAAATCAGACGGCCAGTTTTAATTGTATGTCCAAACTTTTGATGTACTTAATTACAGAAGCTTGTTTTGAATTTACAAGTGTCTATTTCGTTTTCAAAATGTACGTGGAGGAAAATGTAGTGATTGTGATGAATACTCTCTGTGTCCAATCCGTAAATGTCTAAAGACATGCTAAAGACCAATATTGGTCACTTGGAATTGAAAACAATACAGCGAATTGGATTTCATTGAACACAAATATGATTTTACATGAATTCAATATGGATACTATATCATATAATGTATCTTAATGTTAACTTCTAATACAAAGTCCTAATATCATTTCCTAATGCTATTTCCTAATGCCGTATCCTAATACAAATACCATGGTGATATTGATAGACAATGACACTTTTGCATGGACGCCGCTGCTCAAGAATACCCGAGTCTTATCCTGGAATAGTCTTATCCTGAACAATCCAAATTTCGTCACAGAAATTAAGAATATTGGACAGTCAATGACGTAAATAGCGTGATTTAATTTAGCAAACATCGATCTTGCCAAGATCTGAGCGTTTTTCATCACAGGATTGACGAAATAACTAAAACGTATTTGACGGCCAATAGAGGAAGGCTGAAAATACATTACACGCACTGCCTTCAGGAACGAGCTGCATCGCCCTCAAAAGAAGCCAGTGAGCGATTCTGAAATGAAGTGCTGAATGGTGTATGTTTTGTCGAAGGTGATAGATACGTCATTTGAGAGAGAGTGACTGGATAATACCATGTCTAAAGGTGGGTTAACTTAGTGTAAAATGAATTTCCCAACCTGTCAGTTTGAGAGGTAATGTGCATTAAACCTTTACGAAATCCTATCTGTACCCTCAACACGTTGTTAAACTGAGTGTGGAGCTGTGGCTCAAACCTTAACAACATTGGTCATGGCAAAGTGTTCTCTTCACATTCTTCACAACCAATTAAGAAACTGTAAATTATTTAACAAACTCCGAGAAGAAAATAAGCTATGTATTTTTTTACTTTCTGGAACAGAATACCGGAATGGAATATCTATCTGCCGGAGATAGGCGTGTGGAATTGCATTAACTAAACATACACAGTTTACTACTAATTCCTACACCGTAGTGACCCGGATACACCGTGTACAGCATTCTTATGGTGAACGTGATCCGAAAATACTCAGAGAAACGTTGCTTTCATTAATGAAACCTGGTTTCCGATTTAAATGGGACTCGTGGCTGGATCTAAATATATATTTGACTAAAACATTTGCAAACATTCTCTGTATCTTTGAACCGTTGCGCCGGAAAATATCGATGTTGAGCAATTAGCCGGCTTTGTTAAAATAGATGTCGTGATTCAATTGGAGAGTTTAGTATATACTAAAATACAAACGGTCATTCAATTACAAACGGGAAAGTACCAAAATCAGAGGACGAGAAAAGACTATTGAACCAAAGGTTAATTGTACTCGTAGTAAACGTGTGGGTGGTGAATGTGTGAATGTTGTTTAAATCAAGAGTCATCAATATTCCAGCTGCATTACCATGCCCTGTACATGCTGTAGTCTGGACTGGACAAACCAGTGGTTGATAGGATGAGCAACAGTTCATCATTAGAAGTAGATGACGCTCAATGTACTCAGTCCGACCACAATATCCTCATACGGTTGCTCTTAGGACAAGTATTTAATTCCCAAATTCTTTAGATCCCTACGGGGTTTCTTATCACGAGCTTATTTTCTATTCACGACCTTATTTTCCAAGTCTCCGGCATTTGCACCACCTTTATCTTCCCAGCAGGGCTCATCTCATTAACAGCCCTGGCTGCATAGTTTAGGCAAGGGGGATAACTCGTTGTTTATAATATTAAGGATAATCTTGACAGAAGTAACAGAAGTTTATAGAAGTAATATTAAAACTAAAATGTATTGATCGTCAATGGCCATTGTCAGTTTACTATTACAAGGAACAACAGGGGACTATTATACACCTTACCACTGCTAAATGAATGAATGAGTAAATAAATCAATGAAAGGAAAGCGTAAATAAATCAATGAAAGGAAAGCGGCTTCATTTCTGCTTGTGTGGAAGTAATCATGGAACATATAAGTCTTTTGTGAAACGCAGCATCGAATAAATGAACGAAAATACGACAAACTGAACACACGTATTCTGCCTTTAAATAGGAGATATAAAGAAAGGGAGATGTCTGGTGTTTGATCTTCGCCACTCTATTTTTCCCCGATTGAGAATGGTTGAGTGATGAGAGATCCAGCAGCAGCTATAGGTGGGATCTAAGCAGAGAAGGAATGCCAGCGTGTATTTCAGTACAGTGGAATTCCTTTATACGACATCATTTGTAACAGTGAGTGAGTGTGGTGTTTACACCGCTGTTGGCAACAATCCAGCATATATCACGGGGACATCAGAACTGGGCTTCCCATGTTGTAAATCGAACCCGGGTCTTTGGTGTGAAACCGAACACTTTAACTACTGTTCATTGTACACGTAGGCAGTATACATGTTGCATATAGCTTTGAAGAGTTGCGGCCCTTTGTGACACCAGAAACCTATGCTCATCGGTTCGCATAGCGATTTCTTGGCTAGTCGCTACAAAACCCTTTCAGCAAAGTGGCAAATCAAGACTAAATCACTTCTGACATTCCTCCCATCTTAAGCTGGCACACCCAAATACAACTGGAATACTGTGGAAAACAGCGTTATACACCACTCACTCACTCACTCACCCACCCACCCAATCACTCACTCATCCACTCTAATACAAAGGTTGGACAAGACGGCTCTGTATTCTGTACATAAACTGGAGAGTGGGAGTAAGCGAAAGTAGACGTCTTTAATGTCAATTGAAAGAACTGTTGTTTAATATTATTGTATCAATTTACTTATCATTATGTAACTGAATGAAAGGTAATCAATGAAGACTTGGATATGAAATGGAACGATATGAATGTTTGTCGCGATAAAAAGCAAATGTATTGGTTTTCAAAGATGTCTAAAATACCCATGACCAGTGCATTATGCAATTTATTGAATTTGTTGATTTTGATATTTATCTATGTTTTCAAACTTTAAATAAAGATGTAAAAGTACACTTTGAGCGTGGAGTTCTTTTCTTATAAAATATCGCGAACTTAAGATGTTTGTCACTGAAAATCAAACATGGTAACATCTGAAAGGTCACTTCATCGCCCCAGTGTATATATCAACTCGCATAATTATGCTATCCATAACTGATAGATCATTGTGATCTATAAATATTACAGTGACAGGTATTAATGTACATCATTTCATACGTTGACCTTACAAAGTGATCTTAGATTTCACATGGTATTTATATACATTTGAAACCATCATTTGATGACCGACAGTAGCAGTAAGTGAGACGCCATACAACCAGTGAGAAATTAACGATGAAAGGCGAGTCCATACGAGACCTTATGTCACATTTAATTATCCCACTTAATTTTACTGAATCTGGAAACATCAGACTATACGCGGTAATATTACACAGAAACAGGACCCGTCTCAAATAATAATTAAGCACGAGACTATGATGTATCAAGGTTAATATCATAGTTAACGGTACTTAGGCCAATTGTATTCGAGCGGTAGACATGAGGATGTACTCTTTATTGCACGTGATATATTTTTTCGTCGCAAATCTGAATTTACTTTGTTTGTGCTATTTCGGGTTCAACTTGAGTCACCGTTTAGATATGTTGATACTATTGTATTGTAGCTGTTATTACTTTGACCAAACTACATTAAGACCTGATTCAGAATATTGGAGTTACAGACATTTAATTTACGTTCATTATAACAATTCTAAAAGACTGATAATTGAAGGTTATGATCACAACTATAAACAGTCTCTTGATTGAAATCAAAATTAGCCATGTGTTTAATACAGTACAGGGAACAGAAAAGATGTCATTAACTGTCCATGTTTTATACTGCTGAGACAGTCTTTCAGTACACAAGATTGTTCCTACCCTTAAGATACAAGTTATCATCATACTATTAATAATTTCTTTGTTCAAGTTGTCAGTAGTGAAAATACATAATTAGGTTGATCCAAGCCTTCCGACTACTGTCATATATAGCTAATGTCAAAAACGCCATAACGTCTTAACGTCAATGCGCTATCAACCAGCCTTTTGAGGGTTTGTATCTGCCTGTGTTTAAAGGTAAGTTTGCTGTACTGGATCCGCAACGAGTGAGTACTTCATGAACACAGTTTATATGCATTTACACTGATGAATAAACACGACTGGATTTTTATCTATATCACTGAATGCAAACAAAATAAGCCTTTGCTTGAGGCACCACAGTTTAAGGCTGCTCAACGGTTGTAGCCAACTCCTTTGTAATAGACTAAGTGTATAAAACGAACAAGACCACCTACCAACACTAACCATAAGTACCATGATTTGGATTAATGTCTACATGTACGTTTATTACTTGAATGTGTACATGACCTTTTGCACAAGACTGACATTATACGACTATTGATGACTGGGACCATAGTCCCATAACGATCATATCAAACCAAGCATATCATGATTTATTATGCGACCTAATCAAACATGTTCACTTGGGAATCTAGACAAAATTGTATTTTGTTCTCAGGGTAAGGGTAGCTTGTATTATTGGCATGATTAATATAAATAATGAGCATCATCATGTTCACATGACAGTATGTCGATCCCGTACTGGGAACGCCATCATGGCTATATGTCATTATGGTTTTAATCATCATCGTTATGGGTAGTATGTCAATATTGATGAAAGTCAGTCATACCTTGACATATTTCACCTTTGGACATAGCTACTTATTTGACATTTCCCAACATTTACAGTTATATGTATTCATGTGTGAATGCTTATCTGAATTTACAGGCATTTAATATACTAATGCCTTAATCAGAGAGTCATAAATGTGTAATGAGTACGCGTTCGTGTATGCGTTTATGTGCATCTTTAAGAGAGTAATTTGTCACTATTGTGTTAATGTTCAGTGTACGCTATGAACGCTCTGTGCTGCCTCGATAACTTGGATTATATACATGGAATACGCTTTTGTGGTAAAGCTGTTTGATCTCCAGTTTAAATGGACGGTTGTTATCGGAAGAGGTGTAGGTTTACAGACGCGTCGTGGGTTTATTGCATCGATGAAGACTTATTGCCTCGGTAACCCGCACCGTGTACTTTAATGCCTACCATCCTGCCTAACGCACACTGTTGGCTCGAGTCGACAGTATCTGTTCACGTATATAATGTCGTTAACACCATGATGTCTGGACCGTTCAAACTAGAACATTAATTATAACAATGACATGTTTGAGCAGAGAGTATTATAACAAAGCAAAACAACCGGGTGATACTCGTTTTGTTTTTTACTGGTTGTGTTACAGGATATGTCATTAGTTGCGAAACGTGCGTTTGTTCATACAGTACACCTGTCGCTCGTGTTACCTCTTCAAATATGTACCCAGATTTATTGTGTTCATTACAGGGTGTGTTACACGATAGGTTATTAGTTATGTAACATGCCTTTGTTCATACAGATGAACATGTACACCTGTAACTGTTCATCTGTGATCAGCCTTTGTAACATCTTTTCCCTGTAACACACACACGGCCAATAACGTTTAATGCACTTTAAGGTTACACTTGTAACACTTCCCTCCCTGTAACGTCTCACCCCCAGTACAAATTAACGTCTACGTGACATTCAAACGTCCTACTCCTTGTAACAAACACATGTTACATTTCACCACTTTCTAAATGGCATTGTGTATTCATAGCTTTCGGCCGTTGGAGCCGTGCCAATTTATCCGTACTCGGCGATTAGGTCCTGACTCTGAAAGAGTGGGTTCGAACTCCCGATGGGTCTCAGTACAAAGTACATATACTAGAATCTGTACTTGACTGAGAAAGTGTAGGCCCAAATATACATGTGTTACATTTGACCACTTTCTGTATGGCATATTGTATTCTTTGTCAGTTCTTTTTTGCATGTTGAGTTTACCTACATTCAGCGTTGTTCTGCTTGCGCGTTGTATTCGTCGAAAGTCCGTGTTGATGCATTTGCGAATTGCATCCATCTATAGTCATTGTATCTTTGTCGCTTCAGCAACCCAGTAACAGTTGTTGATGTCAGGAAATCTCCCTCCACAAGCCATTATCTCCGCTTCCAGTTTCACAAAGTGAATTGCAAATATCTTTGCCCACAGGCTGGAGGTGTGATTTTAAATGTCACCGTGTTCTTTAGAGATCTGGGGCCCGATCCTCAAAGCGTTCGTAGCGCTACGACATTCTTAAGCCTATGATAAACTATAGAGTTACGACAGGTCGTAACGTTACGAACGCTTTGTGGATCGGGGCCCAGAAGATTCGACGTGACATCACCTTTCTTGTGATGTGAGTTAGAGATCAGTAGAGATCCGGGTTAGAATTCGTTTTCAGCAGCCCATGCTTATCCGGTAATAGACGACCAACGGGATCGGATGGTCAGGCTCGCTGACATGGTTGACACGTGTCATCGTATCCCAACTGCGTAGATCTATACTCATGATGTTGATCACTGGATTGTCTGGTACAGACCGCTGCCACATAGCTGAAATATTGCTGAAAGCGGCGTTAAACAACAAACCATAACCCAACCAACTTGTGGCGCTTTCATTTGTCAGTGCGCTTGGGACTGTAGTGTGGTTTAAGGAGGGAGGGTGTGCAGCTGAATGGGCCATGGAACCGGAACCTAATGTGTGGAGTTTGGTCAATTATACATGCCAGGATCATGGTCATTTGTCCCATGATGACCCTGATTCCGTCAGGATAATATTTTTCCTTCTTCGTGGAGTTTAGCCAACTGTAAAACGTCTACGACCCACATCTCTATGGCTTTCATCCCCTAAAAGCTTATATGAAATAACTCTTACGTCTTTCTAAGTTTTGTGTCTCCAGTGATGAGCTAATATTTTCTTCGATGCTTTCCTATATTACCTATGTTCAAGTGTTTAATTCTCTTCGGATAATTCCTCAACCCAAAATCAAATGGTGGTTCCAGTATGGTTTGAAAGAGGTCATGACATAATAGCTTGAGATCCTTTACTTCTTGAAGATTTGACTACTCCATCATTTTGCATTATGGTTTTGCTAAATGTTCAAAAGACATCATGATCCAACCATTTTGTATATTTTGTCTATTACTTCAACTATGTTTTATTCATATTCAATCCTTAAAGTCACTTTGTACGCTGTAGGTGGACGGCATTATGTCACAGTGCATGACCCAGCGCTTAATTCTCGAACCTAATCTCCATAATAAAACAGATCTTTTATTGAGCGCTACTGCATTTTTTCTGGACCAACCTGAGCTTGAAAAAGAGCAGTTCAACTGTCTTATGTGAGTGCAGAGTAGTATGATTTTTGGCTTCTCGACATTACACTTCGGCAAGTGAAACACACCGACGGCCAGCATTTCATTGAGATGTCCTCCCACAATGAACCTTGTTGTAACTAGTACATTGTTTAACACGGAATGGAGTCCGAATCAAGTTCAACAGCGGGAATTTGGACATGACTTCACACTAGGATATAGAATTGCTGGTAAAAATAAAGGTCCCGCTCTACCTATGATTTCAGAAAAGCCAACTGTGCCATTTGTGTGGATTGATGTGCGTGGATTGATGTGTGTGGATTGTCGGATCCTGGGTCTGTTATTTACAGAACACCGTCATATACCTGAAATATTGGTGAGTGCAGGGAAATGAAAAAGCACTAGCAAACAAAACATGACTTCCCCAATGATATATTGATATAGTTTTGTACTGGTCAAGTGCGGACTACTGATCTTCCCAAGATTCACAACCGTATTGTATTTGACACATGCATCTTCATGGCAAGTATGATACATCATTATACGTGGGTATCTCCATATGGAACCAACATGGTTTACAACCTGCATCTTTATTATGAATATGTATATTTCTCATGATGACGCGAAATGGCAGAATGCTTGTGTGAGTAGTGTTAATGGAGAGCAGTTCAGTTTTATGACGGCGTGTCAGCTTCATGTCGGAATGAATCCACAGGTTTGGTAAAACCCACAAACACGAGCATGGGGCTGACAAACCAGTAATCATATTGATAAAGGAGAACCTGGTGTTATTATTATCATATGGATATTTATATAACACTATTGAACATCCCCTATACATGCATACCCATGGCGCTTTGTTTTTTCCCCTCGATCATTGGATGGCAATCTCCATGGTGCATCGTATTTTCAGTCTCAACTCCCTCAACTCATGCAGCCACTAGGCGCACCAAATTAATGTCCTTTCAAGGTAAGGATTCACAGCTGGGTGGACTGGGACACATAGTCACAGTACTTCGTCTACGTTTTACTGCACGTTTCTGTACCTGCAACTAGGTGTTTGCACGTATTCATGTGGCCGCCATCTGGTCATTTATCAACGGATGCGTGGGTTCTTTTAAGTGCACAAGGCTGTGTACTGTACACTAGGGCTTGTGGCAACACTGAAAGAATCTGCACACAAAGTTGACTCCAAGTCTTTTACACCTGGTCACAGGTGGGCTCGATCCCGGTACCTCCATGCTCGCTGGATCACTTGACAGGCACCATAGACAGCTCGCCCTCCACATCATAATTCTGAGGGACCATACTTACCGCTGTGAACTAAAGCTGGGCCACCCGTTTTGCTTTCAATTAAAAATTCCAAACAAAAGCTGGAATACAAATTCTTGTACACATGATTTTCCGAAAAACAACAAGCTAAAACAAATATAAATTAGTTTCATTAACAAAAAGACATTCATACCAGCCTGCAAACCTTAGCTCCGCGTAATTATAGTACACGATGCTTCGAGGCAGATCCATACTTGAGACAGACAGTATGTATCAAATGCTCAGAATTCGCATCGATACCTCCACATATTATTTGTAAACAGGCTATAGCGTGATTCCACACTCCCTTCGCCAGAGTCAATACCTCCCTGCCTCCCCTGCAAGCTAACGGGAGAATTATGACACTGCTCACCACGCGTCCTCAAAGACCATGTACATGCTAATCACATGGCCTGTCCCTCTTAGATCTATTTCCGCAGCTCTGGCGAGAGCCATAAATCCATGACGGAGCAATATGGCTGTTTACAGAGACTAATGAGCTTGGCATGATATTTGTCAAGTAGTTGAGTCTGGAGTAATGACTTCCTAGCATTAGGAGTGTATGGGGCTTCGATCCCGTACATCAGACGAGCTCTTCATGTGAAAGGCATCTCTCTGCTTTTCAGTTGTAATCTTGCTCCTATTCGATGTTGTTGATAACTAATAGTTAATGTAAATCCTTGAACTTAACCATTTGATACCCAGGATGCAAGGAGTCAGATAGTGAGGTCATTCATCGGGGGTATCAATTGTCAGACCTTTGATATTCAGGGAATCCGGGAACTCTTGTCTCGTCTGAAGATTTCATGGTTTCACGGTGTGTCTTGCGGTTAGGTACACTATATATTTTTGTGACCTAACGATTACGAACATAACGAGGGACACAGGGGCCCCGGTCGTCTAAGACGCAGCGATTCTGTGTGCGGAGTTGTATCCCTTGGGCGTACCAGAATACTGTGACTGTGGGATTATGATTCTTGATTGTCAGAGCCATAACCGTGTTTGTGGGTCTCATGATACGCTCATCTAAGTTAAACATGCATCTTTTGGGGTTCAAAAGATTGAAATATAGAAAATTCCCAAAAATGCTACAAAAGTGAAGCTCAATAATTTGATATGTGCCAAATTTAATCAATGTTATTTATTCAAGCGAATAAACATTTTTGACATCCTTTGCATGATAGGTGCCACCGATGATATAGGACAGGCCCACCTGTTGACCCATATGGAAACAACACTGTTTGATAGCTATTGATCAACACAACATTATTTTTGAGTGGACAATGAGTCAAAAGGGCTCTCCTCACATATTAAATTGTCAAACAGTTGAAATGCTGTACAAAATCACTTTAAGCGCTCACATTCACTGCATGTAAATTGTACAATATCATTCTAAGGTTCCTATATCAAAACACAAAGGTGTGTCTGTGAGTAAGCAATGTTGAAGCAATATCACTGTGGTGGACACTAAAAGTAAACTTCAGTCACTGTACCCGGCGTGATGCGGGACATCATAAATAGACCAAAGGACATCAACTGTGCACAATGATAGCCTCGTTCTCACTAGTCCAGTTCCAATATGAGGCTCTAGATCCAGAAACTGAAGAATATGCTTTGTAACGGTGTCAAATGACATTACGCTGGCATCCATCGTTGTGAAGTCTCTTCAGCAGGAGAGTTTAGCTTGGGAGCTGAGGTAGAAAAAATCATGGTCAATTATTTCCTGTATCAGCTTCAGTACATCAAAGACCCACCCGATGAGGTCATGCACAGTCAAGATATCAGGATGAGACCAACATTTCAAGGCATTTAAACATGATGACACTCCTCCTGGAAGATCCTGTCGTCAGATTTAAGTATGACATTTCCCACCAACCCCACACAGACTTTAATGAAAAAAGTTTATACCCGGCACTCCAATGGTAAACCGGCTAGAACACTAGTTGGTCATGTTTCAGAAAGGCACCCTTCATGTGTGATAATCAACGAAGATGACATAATTCATCATCAAACACACATCCTTCCGAGCAAAGTGATTACTACATTAAAAGGACATAATCTTCTTCTGAGACATAAAAGACGTTCAAAGTGGACAGCACCGTATTGGTTAGATTAGAACTTAAAAGACCGTAGGCCCTATACACTTACGGATTTACGTAAGACCATTTCACCAATTATGCTTATGATTCTAAACATGTACCTATTTGAAAACGTGGCCTTTAGCCAAGACGTACAAACCCCATTAAGTCAAATTAATTTGTCAGGAATACATCTTCCTTAACTAAGACACTGTTTATAGAGACGGGACACGGTTTATGACTTGTTTTGTAGGTTTGAACTCTGAAGTCTTTATAAAAAAGCTTACAAAATCGATCTCCATCGAGAAGTGCATTACTGGTGTCCTTTGTATACACAGAGTGTAAAGGTACTTCATCAAGTTCTTTGATGTTCGTAGGCCAGATTAATTGCCCGTATTACCTATGATGGGATAACAGGGCACGTACATCTTCTGCCGACATTAATCAATTAAGCCATGTTGCTTAATACAAGCCTTATTAAAGAAGTACTTCATACCTGTCTGACTTCTAGGAAGCTTATCAAAGGTTCTTGCTTTAGTATTGACCAGGAATTTTTTTTCAAAATCTATTCATCATTTCATTGATAATTGCTTTAAATATGTAGTTTTTGTCCCATACAACAAAGATGTAGTTATTAAAAGTTTATTCATGCATCCGCTGGTTGTAATGGTCTTGGTCTCTTTTGTTGCAAAAATAGATTTTTGTGATGAGAAGGGTTTGATACATCAAGCGTGTATCACGAGATTACCTCACAATATTTTTCATCTAGGAAGAAGGATGGCCCCTAACACGCATTAGTCACTGAAACGAAAGCATACTTTTAGATATTCGTTCTTAGTATCTTGCGCTGAAAACAAAAACCGACAAGAAAGCTAGAGCGTTTGTTCTAACCAAATCAATAATGTCCTCACGTGTCCACAAAAAATAACACACCTGACTGATGCGGACATAATGGTATTGTATATGTATCGATGTATGGTTGAACCTCGTTGTTCCGAACCTAAGGCTCTGGCCATCTTGTTGTAGTTTTAGTTGCATTCTCCGAAAAACACGACGTACGATCTTAGCAATTGCAACATATTCGCCCTGCAATCCCCAAGAGTATGCATGATTTGAAAGAGCCTAAAGAGATGAAGATCAAAATATTTAGACCCGTTCCTTATCATTCCCTATAATGGAATTGTTTTGTCAAAAGCTACGACTCTCTGATAAAGATTTACTGAAACCGTCTCAATTGTTATGGGACTCTTTAATAAATCCCTGGTTATGATTGTACATAAGGGACTACAATATCAAAGGCATGAATAACTGAATCGATGCTCATATGAAATATTTATTTAACTGAGTCCATCTCTAAAACGGTTGCATTTATTTTTAAGCGTACTAAATAATTTCTGAACTTATAGACTATATATAAAAGATTCTGATGTCGGTGTTTTTTACTGTTTGGAAAAAACCCAAATGCTAATGCTAATATCATCTAAAAACACATTTTAAGCATTAGCTGTCTAGCTTTGAAACTGAGTTATTTTCACAGAAATTGTAGCGTCTGAAATATCTAGTCAATTTTGATCGAGCAGTAACTATGGCCAGACTCCAACACTCAGAGACTTTGCTATACAAATAATACAGTCGATGTTGGCCAACACTGAAACTATTCTGTCATTTACTATAAACTATATCGGGAATGATATGTCAGTTAGCCTGTTGGTAGGAAACAGTGAACGCATTGAGCAATTTGTTTGAAGTAAATTATATATTCTTTGGGGGAAAGTATTGTGTACAGTGTCCAAATGGTATTGTTTGATGGGCCGGTGTGACGATGGCGGTATCAGTAAGTTGACGATTGCAATGGCGAGCGTTTTCAGATGATCAAATCATACACCAATCGTTGGAAAAGGCAATCAAATGTTTAGATACACACAGATTGATGTCTGAATTAACAAAAGGCTTAAATGTATTGTTCGAAATAACACTATGTACTACCTTACAACTGATAGAAGATATTTCAGCATATCCAAAATGTCGGATTCTTAAAGCAGCAGCACCACCACCACTACCACTAACACTACTACTACTACTACTACTACTACTACTACTACTACTACTACTACTACTACTACTACTACTACTACTACTACTACTACTACTACTACTACTACTACTACCACTACTACTACTACTACTACTACTACTACTACTACCACTACTACCACCACTACCACCACCACCACCACCACTACTACTACTACCACTACCACTTACACCACCACCACCACTACTATTACCACCACCACCACCACCACCACTACTACCACCACTACACCACACCACTACTACTACTACTACTACTACTACTACTACTACTACTACTACCACTACTACCACCACCACTACTACTACTACTACTACTACTACTACTACTACTACTACTACTACTACTACTACTACTACCACTACTACTATAATACCACTTCCCTTTCCAGCCAATGTATGTGTGTGTACTAAAATATCTAGTAGAAGCTGAGCTAACAACATACAACTAACAGCGGCATTTTAGCCAACATGGATAGTCCTCTCCAGACTTAACACAGACACTGGCTACAGTGGGCAACGTATTTTTGATGTTTAATTGTTCTCTTACAGCTGACGCTAGATTAAACGGAGGAGAGAGAATGTGTTTATGCCAGCTTTATAAACACGTATGGCTGGGGAAACGTGCATGTAACGTTCGATTTGCTCACTCTGCTTGCTTTGAGAATGTTTGCGAAATGAACGATTCAAGAATAAATTAAATTTGTCGACCTGACATTTCCTAAGGGCAAGCTATTCCAGGAGCAGCTTGAACAGGACTCATTCTGGAATTTCCTCAAGTCCAATCCAACATGTCAGACCACAGAGGAAGAACGCGTGTTCTAACAAAACGTTTTTGTACGATTCTGTATTTCTTTATTTATTGGGTATAAAAAACAATCAATCTCGAAAGTGCATTTCATTTTTCAATTCGTTAGTGCAGGTGGCCAGTATCTAATAACATCCAAAATAACCTCAGGAAATATTGCAATCAATATCGACTCGGGTGATATCTGGATGGCGGCTTCATATCCCAGGGAAGAGTTTCTCTGCATCACATACACATTTATGAGTAACTAGGCAGAAAAAGTAGTCCTCATCTCGAGGCGCATGACTACAAGTAGAGTTACCGGTTGCGGTGGTCTGCCGGAAGCACACAGCTTCCATGCGTGATAGGTGTAATTATATTTAGGCATCTGCTCGACTGCTATTGTACGCCAACATTCAATACGCTTTTTACAGGCATGCTATAACATACAAACTGCTGAGATGATAGTCTGGGGAGTTTGGGTGTTAGTAGTAAGTGAATAATGTAACGTCGCTTTGGGCAGTATTTGATCTGCATTACGGCTCGATGTGGGATGAAAAGGTAATGTGATGCAGGTTTTTGACGTTCATCACTGTATTGCAACCCACTGGTGTTGTGACAAGAAGCCTGGAAACATAACTCGGGAAAACTTGGGTCCATGACCAAGGTCCCTGGCGTGGCCAATGATCGCAACACCAACTCAGATGTAAATGTAAATCAAATTCCTTCCTCCAAACTATGCATTGAAGACAGCAGGACGCCAGAATTCCAGACTCGGGCGCCAACCCATGATGATTGGTTAGTCAGCACCGAACACTTGGGTTTATACACAAGTGATCGACATCTAATCCATACATACCTTCAGGATTTCCTTCCCAGAGTAAGTTGACACACCGTTATAACTGAAATGCTGTTTCAAGGATATTTGAATAGAACTTACCCACACCGCGTTATAACTGAAATGCTGTTTCAAATATATTTGAATAGAACTTACCCATACCGCGTTATAACTGAAATGCTGTTTCAAGGATATTTGAATAGAACTTACCTATACCGCGTTATAACTGAAATGCTGTTTCAAGGATATTTGAATAGAACTTACCCATACCGCGTTATAACTGAAATGCTGTTTCAAGGATATTTGAATAGAACCTTACCCATACCGCGTTATAACTGAAATGCTGTTTCAAGGATATTTGAATAGAACTTAACCATACCGCGTTATAACTGAAATGCTGTTTCAAGGATATTTGAATGGAACTTACCCATACCGCGTTATAACTGAAATGCTGTTTCAAGGATATTTGAATAGAACTTACCTATACCGCGTTATAACTGAAATGCTGTTTCAAGGATATTTGAATAGAACTTACCCATACCGCGTTATAACTGAAATGCTGTTTCAAGGATATTTGAATAGAACTTAACGCGTTATAACTGAAATGCTGTTTCAAGGAGAATAGAACGTACCCATACCGCGTAATAACTGAAATGCTGTTTCAAGCATATTTGAATAGAGCTTACCCATACAGCGTTATAATTGAAATGCTGTTTCAAGGATATTTGAATAGAACTTACCCATACCGCGTTATAACTGAAATGCTGTTTCAAGGATATTTGAATAGAACTTACCCATACCGCGTTATAACTGAAATGCTGTTTCAAGGATATTTGAATAAAACTTACCAGCATACTTATTGCCATACTTATAATATACACTGCATACATACAGAAACAAACCCGATTTCCCATGTATCTGACTATCTCGAGCTGTATTTCACTTAAATGTTTGTTGTTTGTTCACGCGACAATATGTCAGCGGCACCAGAGAGCATGTAATATGTTTCTGATATTATTATTATAGGATATTTATATAGCGCACATATCCAGGCAACTAGTGCATGCTCAAGGCGCTGGTATTTTTTCCCTCGATCTCTGGATGTCAACCTCAACGGCACATCGTATTATCAATCTCAACTCCCTGGGGAGTATACAACTCCTGCAGCCACTAGGCGCACCGATATTGTGTCTTTCTCATCCTAACGAGGTACCCATTCACAGCTGGGTGGACTGGGACACATAGTCACAGTAATTTGTCCAACTTCACTGCACGTTGCTGTACCCGCAACTAGGTGTTTGCACGTATTCATGTGGTCACCGTCTGGTCATATACCAACGGATTCGTGGGTTATTTTAAGTCCACAGGGTTGTGTACTGTACACTAGGGGTTGTGACAACACTGAAAGAATCTGCACACAAAGTTGACTCCAAGGTTTCTTTTACACCCAGTCACAGGTGGACTCGATCCCGACACCTCAACCTCGCTAGATCACTAGCCCGGCGCCTTAACAAGCTCGCCCACCGCGCCCCATGATAAGGCCTCGGCCGGCATTTATATAGCCGAGTTTGAGCATACATACTAGTAACTGGTCACAGTATCACGAGCATTGACCCATGCTGTTGGGCTATAGAGACAAAACCAAGTCAAGGAACCTGACCACCAATATACTGCCATCTCATACCCAGTCCAACTCGAATATGAACTCAACAACATTAATCATTAAAACAGCACAAATTGTTACGTTTATTACGACTAAGTGAAAAACACTTCTAGATTTATGATTTGGATTGAGTATTAAAATGGTTCATTGTAATTCAATACACATTAATCTAAATCAAATCAAGACAAAGCACACGACATCATGAATGTCTGAAAAAAAGAATATTATGAAAAGTCGTTATGGCTATAAACGTAATTAATCTTTGTTATTTGTTCATCAATGGTAGCAAATCATATGTTAGTAGAGTCTATGGTGATGAACAGGAGAATGTGAATCTCTGACACGATACAAAACCATGTTCTGTGAGAGCTATATATAATATCACCCAGATTTTGGCGTTACATGTCACTTTTGTCATGACATAACGCACAACATGACTTCCAGTGTACAGTGTACGTACGTCCGTCATCACACACCGACGGTATGACTCATTGATGCCACAAACTCGACTCAAATATTAAATGCTGGAGACAAGTGTACAATAATACAAACTGAAAGATGAAAATTCGCATCCGATGAGTGAATCCACAATTATGGATGCAGTATGTTGAAAGTTATACGATTATAATAGACGGAAATAGGAAGGGAAAGTCACGGTGGAAAGCCACGGTGAACAGTCACAAGTCAATAATTCAAGTTGAAGTATTAAATTGTTTGTGAAATAATTCATTCGCACACGCAACATTCAGGCAGTCTTAGCATCAGTGTGCATGTACATTTACGTAGAGTGAGTGGGTATTTGAACGCATGTTTGAGCTGTGTGTCCGGTTATACGGCATATATCAGTTTCAAGAAAACCTGAAGTGATCATGGTCTTTAAAACTGATGACCAAGGACCTGGTGCTGACGAACCAAGAAAAATATTCGTTGGAGAATTTTGAATTCCAGCAAGAGCTGACTGGTTTCTGGCACTGAACAGATAATTACTTCGGAAAAGGGTATCGTGTAATCATCGCTTGTGTATTTTCTTTCAACAGGGAAATAATGTTGATTAAAGTCAGCGGTCAGGATGCGTGTGTGTTCACTCACTCACTCACTCACTCACTCACTCACTCACTCACTCACTCACTCACTCACCCACCCACCCACCCACTCACTCACTCACTCACTCACTCACCCATCGTCGGGCCTCCACGGCAATATGTACATCGATAGTTTATAAGATTAATGCTTTCAACGCCAACAAAGTCCTCCATGTTTGAAAGGTTATTGATGACAAGCTAAACATCACTTTTTCCACAGGTGCCGTTACTCTATCATTTCCACATCATCGTTTGAAGTCTCCTGGACATAACGCCCATAATTCCAGCCACTCAATCGATACCATCTATTTGTAAATACTGAAGGGCTATGAAAGGTTGAAACCTCATGAACTAGCACTAGATTAAATGAAGCCGAGTAATCTTGACAGCATGTTTCCTTTTTATCAAAGAGTTCTATTTATTTTCCAAAAAGACAGCATAGTTTTTCAAGATCCGTTGCAAAACATGTTCTTAGCTTACTAATTCAGCTTCCTAAACACTAAGCTAAAATCAATTAATTTCGTCAGTTCAATCACAGCAATCCGGTCGCATTATAATATTACGTAGAGTCTATGGTGATGAACAGGAGAATGTGAATCTCTGACACGATACAAAACCATGTTCTGTGAGAGCTATATATAATATCACCCAGATTTTGGCGTTACATGTCACTTTTGTCATGACATAACGCACAACATGACTTCCAGTGTACAGTGTACGTACGTCCGTCATCACACACCGACGGTATGACTCATTGATGCCACAAACTCGACTCAAATATTAAATGCTGGAGACAAGTGTACAATAATACAAACTGAAAGATGAAAATTCGCATCCGATGAGTGAATCCACAATTATGGATGCAGTATGTTGAAAGTTATACGATTATAATAGACGGAAATAGGAAGGGAAAGTCACGGTGGAAAGCCACGGTGAACAGTCACAAGTCAATAATTCAAGTTGAAGTATTAAATTGTTTGTGAAATAATTCATTCGCACACGCAACATTCAGGCAGTCTTAGCATCAGTGTGCATGTACATTTACGTAGAGTGAGTGGGTATTTGAACGCATGTTTGAGCTGTGTGTCCGGTAATACGGCATATATCAGTTTCAAGAAAACCTGAAGTGATCATGGTCTTTAAAACTGATGACCAAGGACCTGGTGCTGACGAACCAAGAAAAATATTCGTTGGAGAATTTTGAATTCCAGCCAGAGCTGACTGGTTTCTGGCACTGAACAGATAATTACTTCGGAAAAGGGTATCGTGTAATCATCGCTTGTGTATTTTCTTTCAACAGGGAAATAATGTTGATTAAAGTCAGCGGTCAGGATGCGTGTGCGTTCACTCACTCACTCACTCACTCCTCTCACTCACTCACTCACTCACTCCACTCACTCACTCACTCACTCCTCACTCACTCACCCACCCTCACCCACCCCACCCACTCACTCACCTCCTCACTCACTCACTCACTCACTCACTCACCCATCGTCGGGCCTCCACGGCAATATGTACATCGATAGTTTATAAGATTAATGCTTTCAACGCCAACAAAGTCCTCCATGTTTGAAAGGTTATTGATGACAAGCTAAACATCACTTTTTCCACAGGTGCCGTTACTCTATCATTTCCACATCATCGTTTGAAGTCTCCTGGACATAACGCCCATAATTCCAGCCACTCAATCGATACCATCTATTTGTAAATACTGAAGGGCTATGAAAGGTTGAAACCTCATGAACTAGCACTAGATTAAATGAAGCCGAGTAATCTTGACAGCATGTTTCCTTTTTATCAAAGAGTTCTATTTATTTTCCAAAAAGACAGCATAGTTTTTCAAGATCCGTTGCAAAACATGTTCTTAGCTTACTAATTCAGCTTCCTAAACACTAAGCTAAAATCAATTAATTTCGTCAGTTCAATCACAGCAATCCGGTCGCATTATAATATTACGTTGCGTTCAAATAACTACAGTCCCAGATCGCCCCGGGATTCGAGAGAATATTATCATCAAAATGAAAAAAAGGTAATCTGATTTTCGCAATTCACTACGAAGCTATTTCTGCCTTAAAACAGTTCCAATTTACATCCTGCGGTTTTCCATAGCACTTCGGGCATTGCTTTTTGTCGCATGATAAAGAAAAAAGTACCGAGTCGTCGATGATAATCATGTATTTCCAAAATCCGAAATTGCAGTTTTCATCAAACTTCAAATCCCAGAGGCTAGCGAGTTAACGGCGGATCAAATCATATAAATTACGATTAATAATTCAACCGCGAAAAATGTAGTATTGTGGACCTAAATTCTCATCGGTGCAAGTTTCAGTAGCTGTGTGCATGGAAAACGTATTCATGACTTTACAAAGAATCAATTTTGATACTTCTTTCAACAGAATCTGCCAAAATGATGCATTTGGAGTTGCACTTTTGGCGACGAGTTCCATCCTTCCCCACGTAAAATTAAGTATTTTCAGTCAGGTCCATTTAACGAAGATGTTGGCATCTCCAGTTTAATCTTGTTAAAACACAAATGAAATACTGCCCTGTCATATGTATGAAAGAACATGTCTGAATTCAATTTAGAGTCAGCAAAACATGTAAGAATGATGTTATCCATTTCATGCGAGAAGAATGGTCCACACTATCTAATTAGTGCCATTCGAAGCTAAATATTTTATTACGGCATAAAGCTTTGCCGTCTCCTACGAGATTATATTTATTAAATTTGTCGTTAAAGACAAGGAGCAATGGAGGCAATAAATATGACGTACAAGACAGAATTGCGGAAAACAAAATTTGATAATTTGATAAAGGTATCACAGCATAATAGCGATGTTTTAACAGAACAGAAAGGAATATCATTACAATTATGTCAGAGATAGTCACGCTATGAGAGGCTGCAATAAAATATAATACTTTTTGGGATGTACATTATGATGAAAATAGAACATGATTATAGAGTTATGCTGTTTTCTTCAAACTACCAGGATCCAGTAGAACAACAGGACTCCCTAGCCATTATCGGCGATCACGTAACCCTAACCAAAGAATCCACAAATCTTTAGCTGTTCCATCATTGGTAGAACGACAAACCCGAGTGCACAACAAGCATCTCTGGAAGCGCTCTTAAAATGTTCAATGCTCGTTACTTCCATTGCAATGTGCCTCGGATGGGTGGTATGTTCTCTTCATCGTGGAGCGATATTTCAGCGGCATCAAAGGAAGCTTTATACAGTGTAACCATTGTAATTCCCCAAATCGAGCTGCTTAACGATCTGCCGCTTCAAAGCGCTATGCTAGCCCCACAGTACATCATTTTTAGGTATATATAATGCATTCACTCTTCAAGTCACCTGTTACGTCATAATCTTGGAGGAAGGAGGGGGGTATATTCCGACAGAGTATGATTGGTATTGTATTGTAGTGCATGATGGTACGTGGGTCAAAAAGTACGTAGACTAACTGTATTCTCGATGTCCAATGTTTGAAAAACTGCCATTATATTTTGAAGGAATCTTTAACAAAGTCATAGTTTCACATATGTGGGTAATGTGGTTAACGAGATATTAGTCATCACAACACAATGGGGTATAATATTTCTAACAAAACTGCAGAAAATGAAAAACGATCTGTCATTTGGTACCTCTTGGATAATGGTATGCCCTCAGAGTATATCATATAAAATATGTTCAGTATAGTATTGGATGACTTCCCGTCATAATCAACAGTCAAAGATTTGGATTGCTTAATTTATATTTAGTCGAGGTCTGTTTTTTAAGGACACACCATTTCAATCTCCCTAAACATTGTGTCCAGATATTCAAGCTGGTACTGTTTACAATATATTGTGAGCTGACACTTGTGTGACCATTCAGTGTTTAGTTTGAACCCTTGGCATCATGTATGAATAAGTGAAAACATGAGAATAAGTTATGTCCTTATGATTACGTCATCTGAAAGGGGATGGGTAGTTTCTCCAAAACAAGCTCTTTAAGTCAACATGAGGAGGGGGGGGGGGAGTCACTTTAACAAGCGATTGTCATTTCAAACTGCTTTTTTATTAACTTTAATATCTATGTGCGATTCTAGGGGACTTCTATCAATCTCAAACACACAAAATATTTCTCGCACTTTTTGTTCCCTAAATTTTTTTATGCATTTATTGTAGATTTTGTGGGTTTTTTTGAGGGTCAAACATAATGGGGATCGTGAGACTGGAACATAGCAAAACCAAATTGCTTGAGCTTGACAGATAATATGTAGAAAAATAAAACATAAAAATAACTGCATTTGTATCGTTTTCTTGGTGACTCTACATACTTTTTGATCGCCCCTCGTAAATTAGAGTGACACTATTGTGGGAGTGCATTATATTTAAGCATGGAAGTGCATTGAAACTTGTACATCCGAACACCGACATTTGGATGACATATAATGACGTATTATCGGATTTTGTAATATTTGATGGATATTTAACTTCCTAACATTTTGCTTGACTCTTTTGGGCCCAAAAGAAAAATTGATCAATATGAAAGTTATCAGATGTGTTCATAAATGATAATTAGACTTGGCTTTTTTCAACACTCGCATGTTTTTGCCTTTTTAACGAAACCAGTTTTCATCAGAGATTGTCAGTGATCCATTCATAATATATAGTTTTCACCGCTATTTGCCTTGAACGCCTGTTAATGGAATCTGCAATGGAATCGGGACTTCTCCTTCTCTAAAGTTGACGATTTATCCACAGTCGTTAACATCATCAAATGTCGACATACATACATGACTGATGTTAGAGTTTCAAAGTGTTTTATGGGATCTTATCATACCTCGGCCTTTTAATGTTCAACTTGATATCAAATCAAGTACTATTTCAGTGTTTTCACAGACTACCAGCAACCACGACACATAGGCCCATCACGCTCTCCTGTTCTCATATGTTTATGTTTTAGAGTACTTCGACAGATCGAGATGTATATAATATAAACACATAAATTGAAGTTGTTTTGACATTTGAAACGTGAGATCACGAAACCCCGGTTTTTGGCCAACGATAACACTTTGCTATAATATACATGACTGCTCACCAAAAGTCTAAATCGTCAAAATATCAAAATGCGACAATGTCCTTCACAATACCCCGTACTTTCCAGGTTAAAACATTGTTTTTTTAAAACGTTTGTTGTTGTTTTCGGATTATGTGATCATGTTGAATGCACAATGTTTTTTTCAGCTTTAAGTCTGCTCTCAGTAGGCTTCAAATAAAGTCAGCAGTATTCCAAAGGCATCGCAGTAGCATATGGTACTTATAGTCTGATCCAGGAAGACCCGTAACTGAACGTATGATCCAAGATCCATTCGTACACGAAGACATGCAGTACATGGTCGGGCCACCATATCCGATTAAGTCTGGTCTGACGACAAATCTTAGATGTTTGGGAGCCAATGTCTTCTTTGGATACCTTCGGGGTGTCTTATCACGAGCTCGTTTTCTTATCAGGAGCTTATTTTCAAAGTCATCAGGATTTTGTAAGACCCAGCGGTCGGAAACTCATTAATAGCCCTCCCTGCGAAGCCTAGACAAGGAAAGATAACTCATTTGTTATCATGATGACAGTTTTGTGACACATAGAAGTAATATCAAAACCAAAATACACTGACCGTCGTTAATCGTCTTCACTGATAATTAATCATTTTTAACATTATTTTGAAACTCTTATTGAACTTGGTATTTCTGTCATGAAAGGTTATTACATTTTCTGACAAAGTGGAACAATTTGTGCGCTTCATATGAGGTTTATTGTGAGTGGGTAAATGATGATATCTGATATTTATTAATCACGTAATACATATTTGTTGCAGGTGTCCAAGCCTAGTGGGTCGCTGTTAAGAAATCTGAGACTGTACAAAAAGATACCAAAATATTGACACTACTTACAAAGTTCCTGGTTCCAATCCCATTTCACAACGTTCTTTAACTCATGAGATTGCAGTACATACACATGTCACACGTTGCAATTCTTGTTAACAAGAACATCATTAACCTAATTAACATATCCGTAAGGTCGATGTGGCTTACAGTCCTGACATAATCATTATGCTTTTATGTCAAGAGCTCTGTTTTCTTGAACCCAAGATATTAATGTATCTCCGATGTTTAATTGAACTTCAAATGACGAGATTTCAAAAGTAAGAATAATGTCCACGTTTATCTTTTATTGTTTTTGAGCTGGGTACAATAATTTTCTCTTTGATTTCGAATTGTACTTGTACTAAACACATGCTCTGTCATCGTATCTAATGGTGAAAATCACTGGATTGTCTGGTTCAGTTTACAAACAACATCGTACAGCTGTAATACTGCTGAAACAAATATCTGCTCATGATTTATAAATATTAGTCACAGTCGTACAATCGACCCTGCATTTGGCAGAGATTTCTTATGACTGGCTGAGTATGGTTTTGCGCCGTTTTTAGCAATATTCCAGCAATATCACGGCGGGGGGACACCAGAAATGGGCTTCTTTAATGATTTATGCGAAATAAATTATGTTTATGTGCCATACAATGTTGCTACAGTAAGCACGAAACGGAGATGATCCATATCCGTAAACAATGCTGAAAATGCTGAACTCACAAGGAAGCGGAATTACTTTTAAACACGTGTGTTGGGGGCAGCATATAGAGGGTTCATCGTACATGGAGTTGCAGGATTCATAAGTGCACCATCCTTCCACACACAGGCGTAGGCTAACCGTAAGGGATGCTGTTATCCTGTGACACAGGATGAGAGTTGTGTTTGCCGTAACGAGAAGCTGGGTTTGTGTCCTCTTTACGGCTTTGATTAAATTGTATCTAGTTTCTAATCAATCGTAGCAGTTTAGCTGCGCTGTGTCTATTTTCTGTTTCCGGTCAACCTTTCCTCTTCCCTGGTTCTCACTAGTTCTGTTCCTTGAGAACATAACAGATTGTTTCCAGCTTTTGTTTCTAGTCAGCCTTAAAAATTGACCCGATTTGTTTCTTCTGTTCGATACCGGTGAAGATCCGGGTTAGAATTGGTTTTCAGTAAGCCATGACTGCCGTTCAAGGCGACGAACGATCGGGTGGTCAGGCTCGCTGACTTGGTTGACACATGTCATCGTAACCCAATTCCCTAGATCGATGCTCATGGTGTTGATCACTGTATTGTCTGGTCCAGGCTTGATTATTTGCAGACCGCCACATTCATAAGAAATCTCTGCTAAAAGCAGTGTCGACTGTCCAATTGTCAGCTTATGATGTTGTTTATAAACAAATCGAGTCTGGACCAGACAATCCAGTGAGTCACCATGCGATACGATGACAGAGCATGTGTTTATGAATCACTATGTAAGAGTGATGATACCAGACGTTCTCGAAAAGGTGAGCGCATCCTGCCCCATCTGTGGCCCCCGCCATAAACATATGCTAGGTCTTGAAATAATTCGGGAACGTAATAAGTCAAAATAGGGAATTGCTCCGGACATCATTTTTGTCACTTATGCACCAAATTTCGAAATGACCTCCACATGTCTACCATAAAACGTTTTGAAAGCTAAAGAAAGGATCGTGCTTAAATATGTTCCAGGTGTGTACAATGTATATCAAATGTATTAAAAATAGCATCATGAAAAATGCCTACCACCTTACAGACGTTCTTTGAACGTTTTGATGAAACTGGCTAAATGTGTCTTGTGGAAGACAGTGGGGAACACGATCCAATGATAACATACCAGCAAATCTAATAACTGATTGCAGCACTGCAGCGTTTAAATTGAGACCACGTCAAATAAAGTGTACGTTTTTCATCAAGTGGAAAAAGAAAACGAGAACGCCGAAGGAAAGCTCTTTTGATCGTGTCTGGACATATGCCCGCTGGGGTCTGTTCTCGTGTTAACTAGCCCATCTCCTGGGTGCCATCCGAGACTCCGAACAGGTCGTACCGACGTCCTGATTAAAGAAAGACACCGACCTTGTCGTAGAGGAGAGAGAAAAAATGACGTCAAAAAAAAGCTCCGACAAAATTCAGATGGCCGTTAAATGAAGTTCGCTCGTGAAAAACAGCTTTGTACGTGTGCAGCAACATCAACTTGATGTGAGTTTGCTAAGTGATAAAGGCAACGGAGCAAGAATAGCACTCCATTAGATCCTGTGTGTGCTGGAACTGCCACCGAGGGACACGCAAATACGGGGCAAAGTAATGACCGACTAAAACGCAATTCCAGAAATGTTGACTTTGCTCCTGGCTGGAGTATAGAGATCCAAACACAGTGGATTGTGTCTTGAAATATCACCGGTTACGTGTTGAAACCTCTGCTTTTTGTCAAATTATTTGTCTTACTTATTACGATACCTTAATAACTTTCGTCTTTGCTCAATGCGAAGGTCGTTAAGATGGCTAAATTGAAGCTTAACGTTGCGACCGGAATATATTTTCTCAGACAGAAAGCATAAAGGTAACGTGTTCTTCTCGAACTAAGGTCTAAGCTCTGAAAGCTCTTGACAAATTGTTTCATCTCAAAGATAACTTCAGCGGAACTCCATGACAGGTCAAATGATTGGGTTTTTCATGCTCGGCATGTATCACTGATTTATCCAGCAATACCACATACAACCTACTGATTATATTGACTAGGTGCCTAGTCTCTCTACTGAACCTCATTGATTTCGCTCTTAATAATATCTCTTAAGACAACCAGATCTTACATGGCCCATGTATAAAAATCAATGCATTACCATTCCTATTTCGCCAGCAGCATATAAAGCACCTACGATTTCAAATTTACAATATCTGGTTCATTCTGTTTTGTCACAAAAATGCAATCCACAGATACCATGCAATTCTCCAAATGATTTATATAACTCTCAATTTCAACTTGATTGTAATGTTAACGATCTGAATTCATAGCAGGTTGCAAGTATATCAAACATCTTTGACATTTCGACATGTTCTGTATAATCTATGAATCGGAGTCATGGAAGGAATGTACAAAAACAATGGACAACGAATCAGGATGAAATAAAAAGGCACAGATGTAGATCATTAGCTCCAATATCTCGCATAGGAATCTGGTCAGCTGCACAACTATGACCTTTATGAATAACTTTAATCAATACAATGAAAATAGAAGCGACAAATCACTAAACAACAGTAAATGACGACGTTCAGCCAACAGAACAATGCCTCCATATTCTCAGCAGCCATGCCAAAAAGGTGTTAAAGCTTACAAGGCGTTCATTAAACAAACTTTCATAAAACAGTATAAGTGCCCATTACAAACCTAATACTACTGCAACAACTCCAAGTTGAAACCAATTGACGGAAAAGTCCTCGAAGAGAGGTCCAAACAGACATCGATCAAGATGTATGTCTGAACATCGTTGTTCCGACTTACCGCCAATTTGCTATCACTTTCCCACAGACTGAGCGGTAATACTGGGCTATCCAAGAGCATGCCCAAACAATCGAACATCGCGCTGGTATAGGGAGTAGGCATAGAGACGGACAATTGTCTGCTTGGAGTTGAAGACAGTGTGATAGGACAGAGATGACTATGGATTCCCTACACGGCGGTTATCGATGTCAAAAAGCTTTTAGAAGTTATACGCCTAGTATTTAGTCAGATTGGGTGTTGCCAAAAGTCTCTTTCTAGTCGTCTGAAGGCTGTGGATGGCTGAATAGATGATCACGGTTTGGAACGGTTTGCTACGGATTGTACATTCATTTCGAGGTCATGTTGACCTGATTGATTTTCAGGTATCTCATGGTATCTCTATTCTTCATCGTAGTGTATAGCACTGATTCACGTATACTCCATAATGGCTGTGATTACAAGGGTACGTGAAGGAAATCTTACCGCCCTAACCCTTGCTAATTTGCCTTGGCGGTATATTCAATGGATGAATGAGTCTAAATTTAAGGTCAAGTCGGCAGCTATTAATTCTAAACTTCTCGGTCTATCGCACTTATGCAGTGACGTGTGTGTGTGCATGTGCGTGCATGCGTTGTTTGTACTCATTCGACAAATGCTCTTTTTATAGTTTTCACAGTGCTAGCCCAGTAAGAAACAGACCAGGAGCGTTCGTTTGGGAGCTCTCGGGAGGTAGTTCTCTTTTTATTCCCAGATTTAGAAAATTTAATTCTTCAAGGTAGGATTGAGGAGAGGAACTTGCGTTGGGGCTGTTAAAGGTAAAGTGCATTGGTAGGCGGCCTCCATGTGAAAAACATTTGTACCACACGGCCAACTTTCTAAAATAATCCATTTCTCAAACTTGGCAAATTATACCCCTCCATGCATAATATAGCAATTATCGTTCCCTTGGATTTATCCTAGACCGCCGATAGAAAAACACCATCCTATTTAATGAAGTTCCACATAATGCAAGTAGGTTAGAAGACGTCACATTATACGTGTTATTCCATGAATCAAATACACTTAAACATAAAGTAATCTCTTGTTGAGACCATTTTCAGCACATTGGACATCTGTGAAGCCGACTTGCATTCGGCGACTGAATCAACCATCATATCACTGGTGTTATTTCCATTAACGATCTATTTTTTCTGGCTGTCGAGCGTTAACTTGGTAGCAGGATGTATTCGATGTCAGTTTAGTCATGTATATTTTATGACATGCGTTATCAACCAGAGGGCACAGAAAAAACAGCTAAGTGCTGTGTACGGCTCTCCCTGACATGACTTGTCAAATCAACGAATACGGAATAGCATAAAGGCCAACTGCAGGTGCAGTGCAATATATAACTGGTCACCCAGCCAAGGTGTTGCTTTGCCGCTGCCTAACGGCTTTTCGTATCCTAGAACATGTAATTTGGCTTCAAGTCAAGTAATTTTTGTCATTTTCCATCGAAATCTCAGTTGGTATCGAAGCGTCTTTAAGGTCAGGGGAAATTAGCAGTCTAGGAACAATATTAACGTCGAAGAAGCACTTCTTGAGATGCTAATGTATAATTCAGGGAAGCCATATTAACACTGTGGGTCCCTGGAGAGGTGAGGAGGGAGATGTAATCAAAGAAGGCCATATTGAAGGGGCCGAGGCAAAGTATTGGCGAACATTGGTACAGAGATCGATGAAGTCACTGATTGCTTCCCTAAGTAGGCATGGTGTAGTGATGTACCTGTAGATAATAGGTTATCCAATGTGGCTTTCAGAGAAATGACGAGCAATTATGCTGGAGAGCTCCTGAGACTTAAGATGACCTTGACATTAGATTGGGAATACGATGCCAGCTATAGATCAGGACCATTTTGTTACTGATACTTTATGTGTGGATCAATGGCAGAAAGTCTATGATATCCTGTGTTCTAAAGGGAGTGTTAGTCTTTAAAATTGGACTACTAGGGTCAATCAATAGTGTGTTAAGATCGCTGAGCAAGGTATGACTGTGTTGGATTTAAATATTTCGAAATAGAATGGATACAGCAGTATACTGGTGTTAGACTGGAGACATGGGCTGTGTTATGGACATTTCATACATATGTTATTATTTAACCACCTCGTCCATTCATTGTTCTCAATAATGCAATGGAGTACAAATCAATTTATTGATGTCCATAATAGTTATTACGGAGAATATACCTAAGCACGCGATGTGAGCTATTCATAGAACTGTCATTGTGGATATCAGTACCACCTACAGTAGATTTACCACTACCACCACCACCACCACCATCATCATCATCATCATCATCATCATCATCATCATCATCATCATCATCATCATCATCATCATCATCACCATCATCATCATTACCCCCAAACTGGTCATCACCTTTATAATTCCATACCGAAGCTCCAAACTTCTTCAAGCTTTTCTTTGACGAATGGCAGATATTCAAACCAATGGAAAGAGACAGGGCATGTACGCGATATGATCCCTACCACTTAAGCACCTGTCTATGAAAAACACAGGGGGCGTCTCTGTGCCTCATTCCCTGAATGCCAAAGTGTGCCAGTGCCATGTGAGCCATGGCTCAACCACATCATCACAGTCCAGGCGATACAGGCCCAGCCATTCCGACTTGCTGTACCCATCCATTAGTAACCAATCTCTTGCTTGGCTGAGTAATGATGTCGCCCGTTTACCGCAATCAGATAGGTACAGTGTCGGTTTCTTTCGCAGGGATCCCCGCCTTTAGTTTCAGGTTCTAGTGGTATTCTGTTACGAGTGTGTGAGTATGTATGTGTACGTATATATATTTCCCATCTGTCTATTTGTGGGGTGTCTGGACAAGACAGCTATATTTACCTGTACTGGTGTGACGAAGACAATGGGTACCAGTTTATCTTTGGAAATATTTCAGGACGAATTGTCTACGAGATACCAGGGAGTGCAAGACAACAGGAAGCATACGTGGGTGCCGTTGTACAAAACAACCTTAGCGCTAAGGCTACCTTAAGCCTATGTTATGGTATGGGAGTTACGGTCACCTTAGCGCTAAGATCGCTTTGTACAACGGCACCCTGATTGGTAAATGTATCTTTAGTGTATCTTTAACAGCACACTTACCACGTTATAATTATCGCAGATGCATATGGAGATCCCGTGTTCGAGCACTTTTGTCTCTATTTTGAGGTGAAGTGCTAGATGACTGTCGGAGTTGTAGGCTAAAATGATACAGGTTCAAGCACTGTCACACTTGGCAGTATGTTGAGAAGTGCTGTTTTACTGTTATTATTGCAACTGTATGCTTTGATCCTCTTTTCAAGAACTGTCACATTTGGCTGTATTGTCAGCTAAAGTGTTGTTTTATTGTCATAATCGCAGCTGTATGCTATGATCCCTTTTTCAAGCACTGTCACATTTGGCTGTATTGGGAGGTGAAGTGCTGGTTAACTGTCATATTCGCAGCTGTATGCTAAGATCCATCTAACCCTGTCACATTTGGCTCCATGGTCAGTGCATCAAGTACCTGCATAAAATAATCAGTGAAATATATTCGGTTATGTATATTCTCTGGTGATTTGGTTGGATTGTTTGGTCTTTAAAGTTGAAACTATAATTTGACAAGGAATCTGTCCGTAAAAGAACTCGATGTGAAACCAGCCTACAAACCAACTATAGTCTGTGTGCAGTGAAAACGTACCGATGAATTTCACTTTAAACAAAAAAGTAAATCAAATTAAGTGATATTAAGATTGCGAATCCTCATAAGTTTACCTTGCCAAATGAACATTTAAATCTCAGAATTCTATTGAACTTAGGATAAAAGTTGTTTAACAAACAATCATAGTTCAAATCGTTATTATTGGTTTGCATTACAATGGGGTAAGCGCAGTAGATGGAACAGTGAAACAAATGCACGTGCGGTACGTGATGAGCGTTAACTTAAACCAACACTACTTGTTCTCGGTGTTTCATTCAAAGTACATACCCCTCTGTAATACAAACTAATAATAGCGATTTGAAACTATGATCGTTTGTTAAACAACTTTTATCCTAAGTTGAATAAAATTTTGAGATTTAAATGTTCAATTGGCAAGGTAAAATTATGACGATTCGCAATCTTAATTTGACTTTATTTTATTTACCTTGTCGTTTAGAGTGAAATTCATCGGTACGTTTTCACTGCAAACAGACTATAAGGAATGTGATAACATTACGTAATTTTATAAACCAACACAAATCACAACAAAGGTATTAGTATAATATAAAAAGCAGCTTAATATATAATCCCATTTTCTAGAGTATATTTTAATGTCGATGTTACGGAAAGACAAGAAATAAGACGGAATGTCTGCGCATTTGTATTTTTCACACATCTCAAGTGCTCGGGACAGACCCCAGTGCCCTCGTTCACACGTCTGAGTCTGTGTCCATGGCAATAAGTCAACTAATGAGAACTGTGTGGTTCGTGAACTGATGTACACCTTACAACTCCTACACAGACCACAGGTGCCTCCAAACATATTACTTCGAGGTTCACGACGCGTCACGAGGACTCGTGTCGGTAACTCAGCTCAAGAAACACACCAGAATTATTTGCACTACGAACCATCAGTATCCTCTTCGGGCCACGAAACCTCTCCGCCAATGACAGTGACAGATTCTTCACATTGCTGTACCCTCACAGGGATTCAGCTTCCTAAGCAAAGATTTACCATGACGCTCGTGTCTCTATGCAGGTGATACATCATACGGAAGGAAACGCGTTCGGTCAGTGTTAATACTGGGTTTCCTCTTTGCTTCTCCCCAGGTCCTGGCCCTGGAGATATATTCTATATCCAGTTCCATTAGGCTTATGGCAGCTTCATTAAACTATTACATTTCAGAAGGTTACTTAGATATAGTCATTCCGTGATCGATGGTTGAGCAGATTGAAGTGGATGTTCTTGTCTGGCGTGTTTTCTTGTCGTCAGACTTTGGTTTCTAGTTCAGACTTTATCATTGCCGACATAACGAAGTACTGAATAATGACATTTCTCATTCATTGTATTAAAAAAGTAGAGAGTCCTACTATCATTTACGTTAAATATCATTCTGAGCCAGACACAATCCAGGTCACGCTTTTCCTAGAGTGAGTGAGTGATTTAGTTTTACGCCGCACTCAGCAATATTCCACAATTGCAAATTCCCTTCTCAGAAAAGTCACTGAAAATGATGTCTTCATAGTCTCACCTTTTGTGTGATACTGAGTGGTCAAAGTTATTTTTCCGTTTGGCGGGAGACCATGGCATGAGTAATAAAAGCGTGGTTCTCAAGCCAAAATTCTATATATTCTGCCCAAGAGGAAGATAATTGCATGCATATACATAATTACCTTTTGTTTGTTTAACATACCAAATTGACAGTGGCTGAAAAAACGGTTGCGTATATTGCTTCATGTCCCGAAATGGGTTTCGTCGATTATGTGTTCCTGCTATTGTGCGTGCAAACATGACAGAACATCGCTCAAGATATTTCATGAAAAAGTTCTTCAAATTTAATGGTCATTCAAACCTGTAGTTGTTTGTACGACTACAGTAAAAGAACACTTACAACGTCAAGAAAAGTGGTTGTGAATTCCGACCGTACAATCGATCACTCGCATCACCGGTATCATGTGCAACGTGGGTCGGTTACCGTGATCTGTCACTTGAACCTACATCCTCTCAGTACCATTATTGGTAAGGGAACATCAGGAAATCGGTGTCGCCGCCAAAGACGTTTATGTTTACCCGATACAAATGTAGTGAAACTCAACAGAACTGATTCAGCCTGGATATCGTGTATGTTTCAAACGAAGGGCAAGGTCACAATCAAGACAAGAAAAGACAACTCTGATCTACACATATGTTCTGCCACACAGAGTGATCTGACCATGCAGTCGGGTCGTGCCACAAAACCTGCGTTGAAGAGGGCACTGATAGCACAGCCGCAGGACACAAGGTAGACCATAGGTCATATCGTCCAATTAGATTAAACAGGCTTCAATATCGACACACATCGACAAACTGAAACGGGTAACATTTCGGACATATTTGGGAACTGCCTATCTGTCATAAAATACATTAGGTAGCAGAAGTTTACAAGCAAGGCCATGGGAACTGACATCCAGACAGTCATAACATATTACCCACGTGTAAAAGGCCTCAACTTGACCCCTTTTAGGCAGCATCTTCGTTTGATAATGATGATAATTATTCCAGTAATTTGTCCAGGTCCATCGTCAATGTTTACACGATCGCCGATAGATATGGTCGACGTCATATCTGTTTATAAACACTGAATATCTAACAGGCCTGCCCGTGACTACCCGACCTTTCAAATTTGCATATCTAAAAGTAAATGGTCCACGAGGACTGCTTGGCCGTCCCCGAGATGCCGTGATACAAGTGAAATATAGTCGTAGGTATTATCCTCATTCACGCACTAGTCACATTCACATGCATATTTGTAGAAGCTTTTCTTCTTGAAACTGATTCATGGGCAGAGCATGCATATTACAGTCAGACTCCGTTGTGTCGAAGTTGAAGGGACCTACGAAAATACTTCGAGTTATCTGAGCTTCGAAACAACAGCAGAATAATGACTTAGAATACACAGGGAATAAGCTTTTACTTCGGGACAACCGTAGAGTAATGACTCAGAATACACAGGGAATAAGCTTTTACTTCGGACAACCGCAGAGTAATGACTTAGAATACGCAGGGAATAGGCTTTTACTTCGGGACAACCGCAGAGTAATGACTTAGAATACGCAGGGAATAAGCTATTACTTCGGGACAACCGCAGAGTAATGACTTAGAATATGCAGGGAATAAGCTTTTACTTAGAAACAACCTTAGAGTAATGACTTAGAATGCGCAGAGAATAAGCTTTTACTTCGGGACAACCGCAGAGTAATGACTTAGAATGCGCAGGGAATAAGCTTTTACTTCGGGACAACCGTAGAGTAATGACTTAGAATGCGCAGGGAATAAGCATTTACTTCGGGACAACCATAGAGTGATGACTTAGAATGTGCAGGGAATAAGCTTTTATTTGGGACAACCGTAGAGTAATGACTTAGAATACGCAGGGAATAAGCTTTTACTTCGAGACAACCGCAGAGTAATGACTTAGAATGTGCAGGGAATAAGCTTTTACTTCGGGACAACCGTAGAGTAATGACTTAGAATGTGCAGGGAATAAGCTTTTACTTCGGGACAACCGCAGAGTAATGACTTAGGATACGCAGGGAATAAGCTTTTACTTCGGGACAACCGTAGAGTAATGACTTAGAATGCGCAGGGAATAAGCTTTTACTTCGGGACAACCTTAGAGTAATAACTTAGAATGCGCAGAGAATAAGCTTTTACTTCGGGACAACCGTAGAGTAATGATTTAAATGCGCAGGGAATAAGCTTTTACTTCGGGACAACCGTAGGGTAATAACTTAGAATGCGCAGAGAATAAGCTTTTACTTCGGGACAACCGTAGAGTAATAACTTAGAATGCGCAGAGAATAAGCTTTTACTTCGGGACAACCGTAGAGTAATAACTTAGAATGCGCAGAGAATAAGCTTTTACTTCGGGACAACCGTAGAGTAATAACTTAGAATACGCAGGGAATAAGCTTTTACTTCGGGACAGCCGTGAGTTCGACACAACGGTGTTTGACTGTTGTTGAAGTGTCCGGTCATCTCAACTTAGAATTCTGTCACATGGATATGGTGTGTCAAATCCACTTCTGATATTGCCTGTTGCCGCTTGACTATTGCTTCAACCTTACTCACCGAATCGTAATGGACCAGACTTTTCTCATATCCTGTTGAAGTACACTGTACAATCAGTAAGATCGGAGCGTACATTTACAATAAGACGAACTTAATGGAAAATGTTACTTGAGCCTTCTAACGCTAGATGAACAAATCCAAGCTAACGGTTTGAGCAAAAATTGCTTCGCTTCCAATGCTGTCTTTATCTGATTAAATTATTTTTTACAGAAAAACCAATTTTTCTCTGAAATGAGACATTTGGCTTTTCAATCTGACACACATAATTGCATGTTATGTGGTGACCTATCTTCACTAGAGTGTGATGGAGGGAAGGGGTTCGCCTGATTATCGCTTCTTCATCCCTGATGCCGCTACACGAACTCAAGCACAGAGCGCACTCGATTAGCTATTTCTCTTTCCGGGATCTGTGGTTGACATCAGAGCAGAGAAATTGATGAGAAGATGATGAAGTAAGTTCGATGGTTTAATAAAACACAACATCACCAGATGGCGAAACTTATATCACATTAAACAAGAACATATTTTGGTCCTTTCCACACTTCCATTTCATGGCAAATTTCGTATACGTGAGATTTATTCTATTCTATTCTTATCATTGCAATATATTATTTATACATGTACATTATCCCTGTGAAATGCATATTGAGTGAATATGTAAAAGTTCTATTCAAATTTGATTAGATACCAATATGATATTTTAAAATTCACTTGGCGACGTGTCTTCGGAAACTATTTCCTGTAATAAGGTATGTGTCGTTTTTGTGTAATTATTCTCATTCTGTCATCTTGCAAATGGTCTTTGTTATAAAAGCGAAATATAAAAGAAGTCGGATAAAACATCATCGTATATAATAAGATTTTATAATAGAAATGTCTTCGCTAAACAACAGCTAACAGGAAGATCAATAGCTAACAGCTAAGATTTAAGTAAAGTTAGATTTCACTGGCAAGCTTTGGAGTTCCAAATTAGAAACTTAAACCCTTGTTGGATTGCAGTGGCGCCTGCGGATAAAGTTTAGATCTGGATTAATGCATTATATTAGAAACTGAAACTACCTGTCTTAGTTATGCAGGAAAGCTGTCTCCAAAGCATTTCTAAGCGACGACAAAAAATATTTTGATATCATTCGAGATGTTTCCCGTGGTAAATGAAAGAAATAAATCAGGGCATGTTACAAATCTACAAAAAACGAAAACGTTAAGACCAATTCGTTTTAGTTCCTTCCCATTTTAAAATGTTCATAAAACATCATAAAACTAACATCCCTTTTCACCCGTAATTACAATGTAACTGTAACCTATCTGAAAATCGACATGTAGAAAAGGCTGTTTTTTCAACATGCAGAGCAACCTAATTACATTCATTTGCTATTTACACATCAATAATATATCACTCCGCTGCAACCTAATTGAACACAGGGGAAAGGACACAACGGAAGCAAAGGTCCCGTTACAATTTTAGACCAAATCATCATTAAATTCACAGCTGGGTACCACATTGCTAGACGTTGATGTCTCCATCGTGTCCTTTTTACCTGCTCGTGCACCCAGCTGGGCGTGGCTGCTATGTCAGGGGACATTACTCCTGCTGGGCAAATCACCGTGCTCCGAGTTCCTCCGCAATGCAATATTTCTAATGCTTTTTCATCTTGGGACATCACTGACAATAAAAGCCGCGCCTGATGGCATAGGCAGGTGATTATAGGATTTAATAATGAAGATTTGGCTGGAACGGGCTACAACCATCTGCATGGAACGAAATCATTAAAACAATTAGGCCTTACGGGAAATTAAATTTACCATGAAACATAAAACTGGCAGTGATGAATTGTTATTTTAAAGGTTACATTTTGTTCTTTTAACGAGACAAAATTTCAAAGAATTTTTTTTTTAATTTAAAAAAAAAATGAAAAAGATCAACATCACAACGAAATTGTGCAAATTGCGTCTCAAGTCTGTTGGTTTTGTCTGTAAGTCATTCGGTAAATGTTTTTTTCAAAACGAAATTTTCTGTTGATGGCGCGTCAGCATGCCAACATATTTTTCCCCATGAACTTCTATGTGTTTTGTATCCATCTTTGTCTCCTGAAGGAAATATCTTGCTATCAAATCTATAGGCCCAAAACGAAACATGTAACTAAACCCCCAACCATTCGCCAACTTCTAAATTCATCATCCTGCTTTAGTTCAAGCCTTTCATGGCAGAGAATATCTTCCTTGCCTGTTCCTTTGAAAAAGGGAAGTAACTTTGGCAAAGTTTTTCTAACGCCTCATCTCTTCGCTTTTAACGTAGATTTGCGCTAGAAAGTGCTCAGCACCGTATGCAGAACACTACCCAGTGTTTTACATTTGTAAATACATTTTGGAATGTGTTAAAACTATAACGCTTTGGAGTCAGGATTCAAATTGTGAACTGTTACTGAGCATAAAGCGGCGAACTTATCACATGAATTCGAATTCAAATTGTATTTTGTGCAATATTTTGCACATTTGTTCGATCGCCCGCTTCATCTGAAGCTATTTCACTGCAAAGGACATCAGAAATAGGCGATAGAAGTGTTACATCGCCTGTAGATGAGACGTTATCGCAGCGATGCCTTTACACAGTTGTGAGCAAGTTTGTTGTTTCTATACCACAGTATAATACAGACATTGAGTGAGTGAGTGAGTTAATATTTAACGTCACATCGGCAATATCTCAGCCATATCGTGACGAAAACAATCCATACAATAAAAAGTGAAAATATTTTGAAGATTAAAACCTGTCGACGATGGACAGTAAAAATACTAGATAATCACAGGTATAATATAAAACTAGCGAACAAAGCTAAAACATTCCAATTAAAGAAGACAATACAATATAAAACACAGGCTATAGATCGCCAACAACTGAAGGTAGAACACAGACATTGAGCATCGTTTCTCGCACGTGAGATTCAACAACGGCTTCGTCAAACGCCCTCGTTAAATCACCTAAGTGAGACAGAAATAGCGAAAGAAAGGCTACAAATAACAGTACATATAGACATCAAAATTCCTTTTTGTTCACAAGAGTCTTGCAACAGTCTTTTCTTTTCAAGGGTAAGGAGAAATATATGACGATAATGGCCATTGTTCATCCGGATAAGTCATCCGCAGCTTCAGCCAGACATACCACTGATAGCACCGTCGTAAACATTTCATAAAATTAAACACACGACATGCCGGGGAAATAATTCGGAATTCCTCCGACTTCGTGTAACGGTTCTTCAGTATATATGCTATTGATTGCGGGACGTTTAGGAAATGGGGCGTTTTATCGTCATGTCTGTCAGCTGTTGAGATTGTCTGTCATCACCAGGGTGTATATTTCAGTTCCAGGAACAGTTCGGATTCCACTGTCGTTTTTCCAGGTTGAGGAATATGACTTGCAGGACTTATGGCATGGTTTTTGGTATTTCCATAGGAATATTTCCATCGCCGATGACATGAATTCATATTTTGGCATTATGTTATCAGCGGTCTGGTTGTTCTGCTGAACACCTTGTTAAAACAATATGTGACAGACATTATGTATTGTAGGGAAGCCACACACGCACTCGCACGTACGCAGTCGCACAAACACACCCTCCGTCCCTACCGGGATATTGATTAGTTTGTCCCTGGGGGATATCATGATTGATCATCTGTACTCATATTTCTCCAAATATCATTAACACCGCGAGGGTTCCGGAGCAAACCTTGTCCCCAATACCCCAAGCTTGTGTTAAGAGCCAACTAATTAAGAATTGGCCTGTCACAATGTGTGACGTGACTAATTGTATGTCATCGCGTCCCGGCGGCAGGGATCGTCAATTATCAATCACTTGTCCGGGGAAGGTAGGATTGCCTTGTGGTTAAAGCGTTGACTCGTCACCCTGGAGACCCGGGTTCGATTCCCCACATGGGCACAATGTGTGAAGCCCATTTGTGGTGTCCTCCGCCGTGATACTGCTGGTGGAACATTGCTAAAAGCGGCGTAAAACTCACTCACTCACTCGATCAATCACTTGTCTTCCTTTGGTTTGTTCCGTTTGTTCACACTGCCAATAAACGATTACCTAAAGCAAGTAAAACATCTTCCACGTGGTCATGTTCGTATGTTTGTTGGTTACTGCCCAGTACACACATATTGCAACAATATTTAAGCGATCTGTACGCAATCTTATCTGGAAATCTGTTCTTGATGTTTCGTCTAATGGCTTGATTACTGCTGAGTGTGGTGTTAAACAATAAATAAACAAACATAAACAAGCCACTGTATCTGAATATCAGTTCCACTTAGTGGTGGTATTCTACGGTATTCTGTGTTTGTCCTGAAGCTTTTTGACTTTTGTGGATCAATATGGGTCCTTTTTTTTCAGACAAAACAATATGTATCTCTTTGCAACGGCAACCGAATTCTTAATATGTCTCTAAAACCGTTATCAATGCTAACATCGATGTTGCATATATTTCTTAACAAACCTCCCCACAAGGGCACAAGCTGTGAAGCCCATTTCTGGTGCTCCCCGCCGTGATGTTGCTGGAATATTGCTAACAGCGGTGTAAAACTGAACTCACTCACTTTTAACAAACCGGAAAAAATGAAAGTAAACAAGTTATTGAATGTCTTCACAATGTTTAGTTGCCATAGAGGCTGCACATTACTGAGTTGACAAGTCTTTGAAAGAAGACTTCAGGAATCATTTTCCATTCTCATTACAAAAACAAACTATTTCCTGAAGTGTGTGCCTGAAGACGTCTCCCAGTCTCGAACCAGCCATGCTTATTTAGCTCTGAGTCCGGTGACATGCATCACTGGAATGATATTCACCCTCAGGAAGTCCATAGAGGCCAGTGACTATGAGTCCATAGGGAGCAGTTCCGTATGGGGACGAGCCTTGCCCTGCTGAAAGACATGGTGCTGAGGGTGACCAATGGATAGAGCTGCACGACAACAGTCACCAAAATGAGCACGTGTCGAGCGGTCCTGGGATGATAACCGAAGCCTCCACACACTATACTGCTTCCTCCTCCGCGACTGGTCGACAGGAGCTAGCGTGACATTCATTACGTCGTCTTCACACTCTACTGTTGTCATTGACGTCTCCAACGCAAATGCTGCTAGGTCCACTGAAGACGTTGTTGGCGGTGACGCTGAGTAAGTAGGACCCGGCATCTGATTCCCATCTGCCAAAGACGACGAACTTTGTGGGCTGAGGTAGACCTTGAATTGTTGCAGCTGCCTGTGTTGGTCATCGGTCAAGGAGATGTGTCACACGAATGTAACGATCCTGCGCTTGGGTAGCGACTCTTGGCTGTCCAGAAGGTACCGTCCAGAACATCAGCCTTTGTTGATGCAATGCGCCCAAACTGGTGGTGGTAGACACTCGACACTGAAAGTGCCTCTCACCGTAGTGATCCAGCTTGAAACATCCCAGTGGAGTTCAGTTATTTCAACCAATCCTCCTATCCTTGTTCAAGGTCCAGAGCGAAATGCTCGGTTTGTTTTCATATGGTGGCTTATAAAGGATGGACAAAGGGAAACATGCTATTTCCGCTGCACGTTAAACGAGACGTATCCACTGCGTTCCTGCGACCTGTTCAAAAGAATGATGTAAACAGTGAAAAATGCTTCTTCAGTGCGGGTTTTTCCTTTTGTACACATTTCTTGTTTTCGCATATATTTTGTCCATTTCAGAAACAAAACACTTGTGTCACATTTGACCACTTTCTAAATGGCATTGTGTACTCATAGCTTCCGGACGTGGGAGCGGTGTCAATTTACACGTGTCAGAGGGGTACACCAAGTCCGTGGTCTAGACTACCACTTGTCCGACTTACATTTTGTGGAAGTTGCGTTGGCTGAGTGGGTTAGATAGCTGCCCTTGTGTGCTGGCGATTAGGTGCCTGAACCTGAGAGCGTGGGTTCGAATCCCGGCTGATAATGAACCTAAGTACTAAAATATCTACTGAGAAAGCGTAATCTCCAAAAATCATGTGTTACAGTTGACCACTATCTAAATGGCATTCACACCTTCCTTTGCGGTTAAAAATAGCTGTACATATATATATATATATATATATATATCCCTCAGGGTGTTTTGAATGGTTCCTCTAAATAATGCCTTTTTACTACCTTAAAACTCGAAATCCACTATCTCGTCGTAAAACTTAATTGCACAAAGTAAGAAAAAGCCTGTTTTGTATTATTGTCTAATATTGGCATCCCGTTTGTTTCAATCGTCAGAGTTAACAATTTGAAACGTTTCCTGTACAGTGAATCCTCATCAGCCCGGAACCTGTTAATCTGGAAACTTTCATGTGTTTGCACGAGTGTACTCTTTGTTATTGATGTTCATCGCCTCACTCTAAAGTTATATGATGGTGATCTGTAAATCATCGAGCCTGGTTCTGATGATCAAGCGACTGACATCGCGAATGTCTATGTCTATGTACGTCTATGCAATTGGGATGTCAATGGCAGGCCCACACTATCCCGTTAGACACCTCTTATGTCCAACATGTCTTGTCAACTTCCCTGTGATCTTATTGTAAATGACTATATGTATATTAAATGTAATATTATATCTGCTCCCTTTAATATATAACTCGATAATATTGTAATATTATATTAGTTCTCAGTGACCACCTTAAAGATCTGGGAGTATTTCTGGACTCACACCTCTCCATGGAGAAACAGGTTACCCCCATCAGTCGAACCTGTTATTATCATCTCCGATCCATCAGCAACATTCGACATTTAATAAGCGCAGAAGCTGCAAAGTTACTTGCCCATGGTGTAATAACATCAAGACTAGATTACTGCAACAGTTTGCTTCAGGCCATCAGCGGAAAACTGCTATCTAAGCTACAGGTGCTTCAAAATTCTGCAGCACGGGTCATCACAAGAACACCAAGACATGTTCACATTACACCAGTGCTCAGAGACTTCCACTGGTTGCCAGTAAAAGCTAGAATAGAGTTCAAGCTTCTCTGTATCACATATCGATGCCTCTATAACACCAGCCCTGACTATCTATCTGAACTCTTGACTCCATACACTCCAGCACGTAAACTTCGATCAAGTGACCAAAATCTCCTCGAAGTTCCTAAATATCGACTGAAGACATTTGGCTCCAGATCCTTCTCCAGCACTGCCCCTATCCTCTGGAACTCACTTCCATCAGAGTTGAAACTGTGTCCAACCTTTGAGAAATTCAAATCAAGACTAAAGACCCATATGTTCTCCAAGTATCATAGTGACACTTAACTCTACTCGACACTCCCTGACTTTTATCTTTATACAATCCGCTTGTAGAGCCTTGAGCAGGCATATCTGTCTGGATTGCGAGCAATTATAAATGCACATTTATTATTATTATTATAATCAGGATAAGATAAGTTGGAACGAAACCTCCAGGACGAACTGGAAAGGTAGGCTCTGGTTTCCTTGAACAAGACACAATCACACTGTAGTCAAAACAAATGTTCAAAATGGTAAAATATAAACACAATATTCTGTATAAACTGACTGATCGTACTCTATGTTTTGAGAAGCGGTTCGTTGCATATATATTTGATAATGATTAAATAAAAAGGACAAAATCCCTTCTGTCACATGTTTATATAAAACGTTCTAGTGTATTCCGCCAGTAAATCCCCAGAGCTCCACAAATCACGTTTACCCAATATACTGCGGCTAATAAGGCAATTAACACTAGAACCTGAGTAACTGACAGCTCCCTCCCATGTGACTTCCGAGTGTACGGAAGGGGACTTATATATAATACGTATTCTTAGGAGTACTTTACACGAATTAGCCCAGGTCTGAAAACAGCGTGACACTGTTACTGATTTGTCCTCTGCCAATCAGTATTCACAACCCGTAGGTGTGCTTAACAAATACAATCTACTCTTATCCTGCCAATCACTGGTTTACGGCCCTGGATTTATTTGGTGTATATCGACAATTTGTTCCTGTTACAAGTATTGGTATTTCCATTATGTGTTGCTTAAACGCGTCATAAGGAATTCCAGTCGCCTTTGGGAATTCACATGTAGTTGTATCTCGAAAAGTGTTTCTGAAACTGATCTGGTTTTAAAATTGACAAGGCAAAGTAGATCAGAGTATTGAGACCACTTGAAATCGACATATTATGAACATGGTGTTCAGTTTCAATTATGTAAATCTTCCAAGTCTCACTAATCTCTGGCTATTTCTTGGGATTTTCTTCAAATTCTATAAGCCGATTGAAAGCGACAGAGTATCTCGTGTTATCGGTTATTATGCCAAACATGCAGCTGAGATTTCAGGAGGTGTCAAATTCAGGACAAATTTTAAGTTACATGACGCAAAATCTAATTCGGTTTGACCATGTTTTGTGCCCACTTTGAGAAAAAAAACACATAGCAAAACGCGACTCGGATTGAGGAATAGGATTAATGTACACATTGAGGCAATGAAATAGTTTCTGCAGATCCCTCCTGATCTTGCAACATGTGAAAATTACATGACTCGAATTCTGGAGAGACCGAATACGTGACCCCAAAATAAAACATTTTAATGACTTTTAATGACGTTACATAAGCGTCATCATGACTTTGTATAGCATAACCATTTAAGCCTAGTCAAGTATTGGATCGCGGCTGTGAAATGCTTTCCATTGCTTATTACAGTAGTCCTTTCTAAGGAACATTGAGAGAAATTATATTCGCATAGCCTAAATGAAGTTAGTTGATAAATGTGCCAATAATGTTTGCTTTATGTGACAGCATCGGTCTACCTGCATGTACAGTGTACGGACGGTTAGGTATTGTATATGGCTGTTTATGGAGAGTGGAGAGGGTACATGAAAAGACTATGATGCCGATCTATTCCAGTCAGATATACCACGCCACTAAAGGAATCGGTTGGTCAGGGTAGGTGACCTGGAAAAATGGTATAATCGTACTGACGCTGCTCGTCGTATTAACCACTGGTTCTGGATTGCATACAGGCTGCCATGAAATAACCAGACTCATCCTGATTTTGACGTAAATATATACTATTACTCACTCAGTATTCAACCAAACATCTTTAACTCGATACTTTTAAATCACATGTATTAGATCAATTGTATAACAAGTCAAAACACTTTCACTCAATACTTAACAAAGCATATGAGTGAGTGAGTGAGTGAGTGAGTGAGTTTAGTTTTACGCCGCACTCAGCAATATTCCAGCTATATGTCGGCGGTCTGTAAATAATCGAGTCTGGACCAGGCAATCCAGTGATCAACAGCATGAGCATCGATCTGCGCAATTGGGAACCGATGACATGTGTCAACCAACCCAGCGAGCCTGACCACCCGATCCCGTTAGTCGCCTCTTACGACAAGCATGGGTTACTGAAGGCTCATTCTAACCCGGACCGTCACGGGTCAACAAAGCATGTGCATTCGGCCAATTGTTTTACAGTAATGTAATGATATGCTAATCACATTGTCATCTTAATTGGTGTAGATGTTATACTAAAGCAAACCTGCTGTCTGTAAATAATCTTCTTAGGACCAGACAAACCAGTAATATAACAATGAGACCAACGTTCCCCTATGCCAGAGAAGACGTTCAGCAACAATACTTAACACACAGAATAGGTAGGATCTTTAAAAGGGTTTTCCTCTCATCGGACGCATCGCAGATATTTTAATTCTCCGAATTCATTTTTCTTAGGTCTCTCCTGGTAAAGATTGGACATCCAAAAATACAGATCTGATATAAAAACGACCTGCCTCAACTGGTCAATGTTATGCGTTACATCTAATTTGAGTCATCCGTTTCACTGGTTGTGAATCAGGATAAGGCTTTGTCAGGGATGTCCAATTCAAGGATTGCGTTCCTGGTTGTAGGTTCATCGACCACTGAATCATCTTCTTTGAAAATCCCCAAGTGTGATCCCGTTCTTGTAAAAAGTGGACTTGCATGAGGTAAGGAGCATTAAATGTAACAGCTTCCACGTGTAATTACAGCATCTTTAGTGGGACTGCCTTGAAATCAATAACTGTCAATCACAGCTTCATTGCAGAAAGGCGAGGGATCAGATCTTATCAGGCGCACACATGGTGAATGCAAAACAGACATCTCTTCTTGTTTGAAGATTCCCTGTGCAACATATCTTCAGATATTGACTTAGAACTTCACAGTGAGATCCTCATTTTACCCTGCGGGGTATAAGACTGTCAGAGGACCCTCAAGGACTGACTTCTTCCAAGCTCCATTGTGATGAGAGTAGCAAGTCCGTAGGTCAAGGCATAGAAAACATATAAGAACTATTGGCGACGTCCATTCCTATTTCTTCTCAGTGGACAATGTTTGACCATTCTTAAATACAATCCTCTCAAGAACACTGAAAAGCTTAATGACAGAATTGAGTTCACAGGCAACGGATGATTCCAAGAGAATGAAAGGTTGTTACAGCAAATTTATCCCATCGTCCAACGTCCTTCTCCTTTAAGTAGCCATGTACATTTGCTAATGACGCATCCAAGACTTGTGGCTTGGGGTCGGGATTGGGTTAATGACATTCCAGTTTAATTACCTCTCCAGCTTAGCTAAACAGACCTTTCCGAAAATCGAAGCAATCCTATTGTTCGTAAATCGAACGACCATATTCAACATTTTCATCCCAACGCCTCGGTTTGATCCGGATTATAATTTTCAGCTTTTCGGGAGAATTTATATCGATTCTAATTTCGCCAATATTAAATTAACTGGTATTCAATTTGCAGGGTCATGAGTTGGTTTCTTGGAGTTTCCAGGCCTAATAGTATTTTTCCGATCTGACATTAGAGAGCCAGGAAAAAATCAGATTGTGATGGAATTTGGTCCGCTTCGTCATGCTATTTAACACGAGTGCACTTCAATAACACCACAGGTGGTTGATTGATTCAACAAGACACACAGCAATACAAAAGAGCTCTTTCAATCGTAACTCAAAATATGTATTTTCCAACAATAAGAATGAAAGCAATAAGACAACGTGTTTTGTTCATACGCTTAAAGAAACATGCAATATTGACAATCGATCATATATACATATATATAACGTTGTGGATGTAGCCTTCAGCTCCGTCATGGAGTCTAAAAGTGCATCCACCTGCAAGAAATTCATATATCCATACACATATATATCAATACCTGTCTCCTTCCACAATGAAATGTATATTGACGAATATTAACGTGCTTATTTCAAACTGCGTTGCAATTTAACAGGTAGGCCTCGCGATCGTTCACACATTTTCTTGCAATTAACAACAGATTCAGCATGTTCATCCATGCCTTTACTCGACAGCTTGATATGGAGCTACTTTTAACCACAGCATAATTGGCCTGCTGGACTTAGTTTATGCATTTTTTTTTTCAAAATCAATACACCATTAAGGAAGGAATCGAACGCTATGTCTGCATGAGGAAGCTGTGTTCATATTAATCACCACGTTAATGAGCATTTGCAAAATAATTGGCATGTTTATCGTTTTTTCCAAAAATCAGTTTTCCCAGGAAGCGAACAACACAATTGACCCGGCGTCAACCCCTGACCTCTCACAAATCTGTATCCTTGGTGACTCAAAGGGAGGTCACCCTCCAATTATCTCAGTGATGAGCAACAATTGTTCCTTCAAGCGTAAGGGAAATCCGGTCAGAGCATGTTCAAATCTTAACCTGCCCCTTGGAGCGGAATGACGCGTCTCCCTAAAGATCACCGTCTATGGGTACCATCTCTCGTAAATCCTGAAAGTCTTTCCAAAGAACCATTTTAGGGGCCCCGCAGGTCTGTTTGATTAGCGCCCACAGCCCCATTGGGGCCAGATAGAAAGGGTTGGCAATTAACCATGGTGAAAGATTCCGCCTTCCTATATTAACCGAATCTGCATGACAACTGATGCTTTAGTGGGTGAAAAATCCCCTTTTGTGTTGCGGGGATTTGCAGTTCATTAATCAGTCAATCCTTCTGGGATAAAGCCAGTTTCATGTCTCGGAGTTTGGCAGTGTTGATTCGAAGCAAATCGCCCGGAATCAAACGAATTGCTTCAATAGCCACACAGCAAAGACTCTTTTTGAGGCTTTAATAAATTCAAATCCATGAAGACAAACTTGTGATGCTATCGCACCTTTGAGGAACACTAAAGACATGGGATCACAAAATTGGTTTCTTCCAAATTCCAGGACATGGTGTTTGATCCGGTAGCTTTTAGACGTGCGTGTGATGTTGCGACTATGTTTCGACATGTGAATGATGTTTGCGTTTGAAAAAAGTCAAACATAATCGGTAAATTCTTTGACAGAATTTCGACATTTCGGCGTGTCCATTTCAGGGTTTCAGTACTAATTAGTTTCCATCTCCCAATTTAACTAATATTGTATGGTAACTGATCGTAGCAAGGTCGTCGACGTGTGGGAATATTATGTATGGGCATGACATTTTACTTTTCACGAAATATCGAAATAAAAATGTGATTTTGGTATTAAGCTAATGTTAAAGCAGCACCACACTGTTCCACTAACTTCCACTAACTAATACTGCATGATACCTGATCACAACTATGGTGTCGACGTGTGGGAATATCGTGTACGGGTATGATGTTATACTTATCTGAAAAATGTGATTTATTAACTCAATGTTAAACCAGTATCACACTGTTCCAGCTAGTGTCAGGTTGTTGGTACGGATTGTCTTGGTGTTGGTACGGATTGTCTTGGTGTTGGTAGGGATTGTCTTAGTGTTGGTACCGATGGTCTTGGTGTTGGTACGGATGGTTTTGATGTTGGTACGGATTGTTTTGGTGTTGGTACGGATTGACGTGGTGTTGGTACGGATTGTCTTGGTGTTGGTACGGATGGTTTTGATGTTGGTACGGATTGTCTTGGTGTTGGTACGGATTGTCGTGGTGTTGGTACGGATTGTCTTGGTTTGGGCATGGATCGTCTTGTCTCCACTTAGCTATGCAAAACAATTATCTCTTCCGTGGGGATTCCGGTTTATAGTCGTTCCCCTGCATACTCTGCTGGTCATAACAGACGGCCAAATGGACAAGGTAGTCAGGCTCTAGCACTCGACCGTGTCCTCAAACCCCGACGGCGTGGGTCCTTGTTCAACATATCCATCACTGGCTGTCTGATTCTCACTCAAGTATTTACCTACCGCCGTTTAGACGGTTTATTGTTAATACCGTCATTCAACTGCGAGACAGAAACAAAAATCAACATTTCTGGATGTAAGGACTTCCTGTCTATAAAAGAATGCTTCAAGTTGACTTGAACACTGAACACTGTAACACTGAACAGCGCTTAGTGAGGTAAGGACAACTACATGGATCTGAAAATGGTACACATTCGTATATTTTCTCATAAACCATGTTTGAGTTCCTTTCGTTCGCTGCTCTCCTGGCGAAACTGGTCACTAGGAACCGATTGAAATTTAACTTGTTGTTTTAAGGCGTTAAGCCGAACTATTCTCGCTCACTATTTTCAGATGTTTATGGATATGGCCCTGATTAATTTCGTTATAAAAGAAACAAAAGCACCTTGCAGTTCTGGTTTACAAAACTAAGCGAGAAACGACAGGCGGATCGACTCTTCATGTTCGAAAGGAGGTTTGTCTTACATCTTATATCACACGCAAACTAACCTGCTTCGAGTTGACCCCAAATCAAGATATGATTTTTCCTCCTCCCAATACTGAGACACGACCTGAACAATTGAAAAAAATAAATCATTTAATCGAGGGGAATTGCCTGCCTGGCTTGCGCTTCGTTCTGCAAATAAACATAATTCTGAGTGCACCAGAGCACGATGCATACCGTACGCAAGATTTAAATGGTGATTAAAATGTTAAGGCGAAATTGTGTTTATTACACCTCATTCTACTAAAGTTTCACACGGGCTTGTCAATCAGGCTAACATGTTGGAGTCAGACATTCGTGTTTATTTGGTAACACATTACGGAAGCACAGACCGAGATATTGGAGTGCCGTTTTCCATTCCTCATACAGACAGAATGGGTTCCTGGAATGATGACTGGGGTCACAGTCAACAGGGAGACGTGTCAACGTGCCACAAGGCTTTAATGCTCACTTTAATTTGTTTCCAGAATATTGACAATATTAGATCATAAAGAGCTTAATACAGAATATATTATGCAGAATTAGTCACAGACGTTAGACATCAAAGCTCTGGACATTTGAAAGAGTAACAATATGATCTCAGAGAAGAAGTGAAAACAGCTCTCGAGAAAGGCTACACACCCAGAGCGGTGCCCTCTTGAACAAAAATGTAAAAGCTATATGTGAATGTATTCTTTTGTTGGTTGTTTAACATCGCAGTCAGTACTAGTCCAGCTACATGACGGCTGTCTGTAGGTAGTCGAGCCAGACAATCCAGTGATTGAGATCTTGAGCATCGATCAGTTTCGATGCTATGACTTCCATCAATCAAGTCAACGAGCCTGTCCACCCGATCCCCTTATTAACCTCTTGCGACAAAAACAAACGGATCTTCACATGTATCTTTGTTAGGAGTTGATACTCTTTTGTAATACTAAAATTGCTCTGTAATGCTAAAATTGCTCTGTAATGCTAAAATTGCTCTGTAAAACGAGGGTGGTGGGGTAACCTAGCTAGTGGTTAAAGCGTTCGTTCGTCACGCCTAATACCTGAATTCCCCACTTAGGTACAACGCCGTTATGTTGCTGGAATACTGATAAAAAGCGGCGTAAAACTACACTCACTCACCCAGCAAGTGTGACAATATGACGTTGGTTTCCAGCAGAATGCAGGACACGGTTACCCGCATGTCTACGACATCGTCTGCTGCAGTGATGAGTTATGGCCCGTCGCTGCAAGGATCTGCTGGCTTGGTTTGAACCTTTGTTTCGCCCTGGGAATGATCCTCGATCCATTTCATAAAAGTCGGACACTTTCAGGTTTTACGAAATTCGTTCATATTTCGCTCCATTTAAGCACCAACCCATCCTCCTTGGTTCCCCACATTGACAAACCTACTTCAAATCGGGCTCTCCGCCTACATTTTCCTGACAGACAATATAACAAAAATACTATTCAAAGCGGTGTTAAACCAACAGTACACACAAACCTGCTACGTCACGTTTTGCGGCTGCTCACGTTCACCTGGGTCGAGGTGGTATAAGTGAAAAGTGTGTGATCAAGCTAAATTATACACTCTCATACTACTGAGTAACATGATATAATATATACTGAGGGAAAAAATAAGGGAACACTTGTGCTTTCATATGATCCCTTATTTTTTCCCCTCAGTATATAAAGGGAAAATAGTCCATCGCATCAGAGTCGCTGACATGAAGGTTTGTGCCCTGTCTAACTGAGGCTGCAGGGGGTGTATTCCCATACTGCCTACAGTTCCAAACTGCCTACAGGTTAAAACAACATGACACGGTCCAGTGATCAGGAAGTGAATACAACGATCTGACCTGTTCTACCCCTGCTAAAATGAACTTGACTAGGTTGGTTAATTCTATGGTGTCTTCCTACTCTGCCTACAGAAGTTTTAAAAAATGACAAGTGTTGGTTGGTAGGACATCTTTATTCATTCTGAGAATTCTCAGACTTTACATGGAGACATGGATTTATCATGAAAAACTGATAGGTGTTACAGTCTTTCAGTGGTTTTACAGTCTTTCACTGGTTTTACAGTCTTTTACTTGTTTCACAATTACACAATCACTTTGCAAACTTGATGATATGTCCAGCAGCACCAAGGTACTGATGAGGCGTTTTTTTCTGCCGCTCTGGAGGTGCTCCTTCAGTCTCAGAAGTCTCGCATCAAGCTCTCTGTAAACACGCTTGCGTGACTGTGTGGAAGAAGCATCCACGCACTTCACAATCCTCATAGATTTCCTCCACTGACCTGATGGCTGACACCTCAAAGTCTATCTGGATTTCACTAGGCGCATGTTCACTACCTACTTTGTTCCTAACAACATCATTCAACAACGTGAATAGTCTGACATAGGTAGCCCTCGTACGAGGGATACATGGATACATATCCCCTTTCACCATACAGTGAATGACATACAGCTGGTCCCATAGGGATGGTGCAACATAGAAACTTCCATCCATATACCACTTGTCGGCACTGTGGAGCATGTTTAGCATGTCCTCTGAAGCAAAAGCCAGTATCTTGTCGTCGTCACCATCATCAATGCACAAGAATTGCTGTCCATCTTTTGTCTGAGTCCATGGTCCTTCGAGTTGAACATCAGCTAGAGACTTGGGTAGGTTTGGTAGAACTTTGCCTCTGTGCCGGTAGAGGGAGGACTTTACACTCGAGAACGATCGTACAGACGCTGGGTCAGCAACCTCGGACAACTCTTCATCGTACAGCTGCCGAATGGATGTGACGTCCTCCTGTACACGCTGACGCAGTCTGCTAAGGAGTCGAATCTCATCTTCAGATTCCACTGGGACATGGTTGTTCGGTGTTGTTGATTTCATGAAGTCTCCAGTTGTAGAACAGCGGCCTTTGCATTCAGAATGTACACACTTCCAATGTGTTGTGGTCTGTCGTCTGACGTTGAGGCGATATCGGTACCCAGCAAAGAAAACGTCCTGTCCTCCTGCTTGAGAAGTGATGAATTGAACGCGTTGAACGTTTGCCATTGTGTGATGGATGCAGTTGGTTCCCCTTCTAATTTATTAGGAGTTTAATTAACTGAGAAGATGAGATCTTCTCAACAATTTAGTCCTTACCATGTTTTTCGACATAATCTGACAAAGACAGACAAAGCCTGTAACAACATCGTTAAAACAAGCCTATCCAACTTGATCAAATAGGATTAAATTAATCCTGCTTTGGAGGTTACAATATAAGCATGCTAACTGCTTCCCAAAACAAAATAAAACAATATCATTGTACTTGTCTTGTAGTCTTTATTGGATGAGAAGACTCAAAACATACTATACACAGAAGTAGATGCACAGATATATACTAATATAATCCCCCTAATTATCCCTTACTCCAAATTAAGCACCCCTTCTTCATTGATACTCGGGCTGTTCCACTATTCTACAGGGCAAAAAATCTTTTCCCACGCTGCCTACAATGTTTTTGTTGGCAGTTTGGGATGTAGGCAGTATGGAACTGTAGGCAGTATGGGACCTAACCCTGCATGGTAGCCTAATGGTTAACGCTTTGGCTCTTCATGCCGAATACCCGGGTTCGATTCCCTACATGGGTACAATGCGTGAAGCCCAGTTCTGGTATCCTCCGGTGTGATATTGCTGGATTATTGCTAACAGCGGCGTAAAACTAAACTCACTCATTAACTCATTCTCCCATTCTGTGGTGGCCACATGTATTTGACATATCGATGACAATCTCCAAATAATTATATGAATCGTACACATTGTATACATTTCAAAAGACTTTGAACAAGACACTCAGGCAATGAAAGGCCCAGAAACGCCTAAAAATAGACCTATTTATTCAAGATGAAATTTGTTTCGTATACATCATAATTCAATTGATATGCCAGGACTTGTCTTTTTTAAATGGAATCATTTTGCAATAAGATGCTCTCGTAAATGGCCAGTATTCCAATGTATGGAGCCTTGATGATATCATGTGCCGCCACTGAAGGTCATAATAACTATATGAGGAAGCTATATACCACTTAGTGAGATACAAAAAAACCCAGAACACTGGTGAATCACACACTATGTATAGCACTGCATTCATCTCCAGTGTTCAATGAGACATAAAGCTTGTTCATATTTCAGAAAAGCCCAATTCATGAAGGTATCCGAAAATGGTTAGAAGCCTCGTGACGAAATAATCGATTTGAAAGACTTGTTCACATTTCGAAAAAAAGGTGTCACTATTAAATGTCTGGAAGTCGAATACCACCACTTAAATGTCTTCATGGCTTTTCTTCACGCACCAAAATAACTATGAATTCTTTTTACACTCCGCAACGGAACCTTCAGCCTATAAATAAATATCAAGACCTCAGCTGAGCCACAAAAACTTTCAAACTCTTTTATTCAAAACCATTAACAGCTGTGGCCAGCGGGTGTGTGGAATGCACTGCAAGTAAGTTCCAATTCCTATACAGATAAAAGGGCTTAGAAAAATTCAAAACACGGCTTAGATCGCCTGATAAAAAAACCCGTCTGGAATCAACTTGCAAATCACAATAGAGTCTGCGGCTATTTTCCCCCAATTCTTAGATCAATCAATGTTTTTGTCAGGTTACCATGGGGGCAGGTGGCGTAAAGATAATACAGTGACCGCCTCAGTATGGGAGCCTTCCAATTGGATTTTTGGACCACTGAACACACTTTCATTTTAATTCCAGCTGGAATTATACTGAGATTTAAATCGTCCTTGGCCAACAACGTTTTTTTAACGAGTTTGTCACTCAAAAAATCGATTAAATACTGCTACTCCCACTAGCCCTTTGAAATATTCTATGTAGGGATTACTAGTTACACTTTATCAACTTTCTTTTATACTTGTCACTGAACAGGATTGAAATGCCCAGTGTACACTAGGATTACACATGTCGACATGTTTATGTCTATATTGACATGCCAGTAAAACTATTTAGGAGACATTGGTGAATCTTCTGGATAGATATTGATGTTACAGTATGAAAGGACCACGGATGTTAGTGTTCTATTTAAAGAGGCGCACTTTCTTATGCAGAGCTGTCTCCCTTAGTTTTACCAGGATCTGGTAAAATGGTGTGATCGAATTCGGCTCGATTAGGCTCGATTCAGCTCCACATCCTTGCTCATTGACTGCACCATGTCTGTAAAGCTATTGGGGAGAGGCTGGTGATTCATCCTGATAGACATTGAAAGACAAACGGATGTATATTGTTTGAAAGGGGCACTCATTTTAGGCATCACCTCGGGCTTCCCTCCCACAATGAACTGTAACATCGCCTGCACCAAGGTGGGGAGGTACAACCTCCCGCTGCATCACCTCCGGCTTCCCTCCCACAATGAACTGTAACATCGCCTGCACCAAGGTGGGGAGGTACAACCTCCCGCTGCATCACCTCGGGCTTCCCTCCTACAATGAACTGTAACATCGACTGGATCAAGGTGGGGAGGTACAACCTCCCGCTGCATCACCTTGGTCAAACAACTTCGGAGCTGGAGTCGTGTCACTCTTTTTGAAATCTAGGCAGAAATAGCATGCATGTTTGTAACTTGACGTTGTAAAATGTAACCACCCATGGCTGAAGCTGATCAATATACATGTAGATGGAAAGTTGATGCCATCTACCTTGTCATGCAGCCTTGTCACTGTCTGCCATCATGGAAATGACATATATAAAACGAATATGAAGCGGCCACACCGGTCTCCTTCTCCTGGTACATTTGGGTAAATCAGAGGAAGGGAGTTGGCATTTTGATGGTTATTGAACGATATCACATCATTGGTGTTCCTTAAGCTGATTTTGAATTTATTGGCCACATTACTTTGTTTGACTGTCAGTATGAACAGAAATTCCGATTTATATGCATAAAGAAACAGGACAAGGGAAGCGCAATCTGTGCCCATCTCGATGCATATTTCTTCTCTAAATGTTTTACCGCTAAATTTAACATAGATGTTATGAAAGTGGAAGTCCAGCATTTCTCACCTTCTTTTCTTGGTAGCCGTCAGTTGGCATTAGTAATAATTCTTACTTCTCTGACCCTCTGACGGTAAAACTATAACTTTAGCAACGATCACCACGTTTTGACTCAAAAGCTCTGTTGATGAAGGAATTACGTTTTTTCTTCAAGTTTGTCATGCGGGATAGTGGTGTACAAAGTTGCAAATTCACACGTTTTGACAGAATGTTCTGAGACTGCTAGCTAAAGTCAAGCATTTGTGTTTGTTAGAGAATGTGCATCGTGTTAACCGCTTTTGTTTCAAAGACCTGTGAAAATAAGAAAGTCCTTCCTTGACTGTATTTGGGATTATGAATTATTCCGGAGACAGGTACTCGGTGGTGCATTTGCTTTATCCAGTAATGTCTTCCCTTCGTACAGATTTTCTGGATCTTTGGAGTGCAGTTCAAAGAGTAATTGTCTTCATCTTTCTTAGAGTAAAACCTTGATAATATTGATGCAGTGGTCTGGTAGGTATATCCTCCGTTAATATGCCTGCCTCATAGCATATACAAATAGTAAACGGGATGATGCTTACAAATAATTGTTATGCTACACCTTGGGCGGCAGCTGTCAGGAACCGAATGGGTTTATTCCAACTCTGTTTTCTGCTTGTTTGTAAATTCTACCAATGATAAAATCACCAACTAACATGCCTTACTCTGAAAATACATTTAACTTGTTTCTCTTTACTTTGGGTCCATTTTAGGCTGAGGCTTCGACAGAATCTACATGTACAATGCTGTCAAAGTTGTGATCCCATTGGTAGGTACAAGGTTGTTCCTATATTACGGCCAACATTTGAATACCTGAAGTAGTGATTGTCAACAACAGGCAAGAGACGTGGGCTTATACGACCTTCAGGTTGATAGCAGTACGATGAGTCTTGCCAACAAATCTTCCAAATTAATAACCGTGATCTTGGGTGTGCCTTTTGAGTGATGGAAAAGGGCTCAATACATTGATATTGGTAGTGTATTGGTCAGAAGGACTGCTGAAGTCTTCTATTCACCCATTACTGGACATATCGGTCGAATCTACTGATTTTCTCTGGATACACTTTAAGGTCTATTAATCCTTCTAACGGGACGTTGTTGACGCACACATACGCACCTCTATAGATAACTGTGATCTTGTTCCGAAAAGCAGCAGCGGCTGACAAAGGGTATACAGATACTAGCCATACCTGTTATCTATTTTGTAGAAGCTGCAGTGCTGACAAAGGGCATAGTATTACAGATACGAGTTCCTATGCCTGTGATCTAGTTCCTATAAGCAACAGTGACTGACAAAGGACAAAGGACGAAGGACACACAGATGCTAGTTCATATACCTGTGATCTAGTTCCTAAAAGCAACAGTGGCTGACACTGTGACAGGGGACATACAGATACCATGCCCATACCTGTGATATGTTCATAGAAGCAACACTGGCTGACAGGAGACGTACAGATACTGTGCCGATACCTGTGATATGTTCCTAAAAGCAACAGTGTCTGACAGGGGACATACAGATACCATGCCCATACCTGTGATATGTTCCTAAAAGCAACAGTGGCTGACAGGATATAGTCCTAAAAGCACGGCTGACAGATACAGTGCCGATACCTGTGATATGTTCCTAAAAGCAACAGTGGCTGACAGTGATACCATGCCCATGATATGTTCCTAAAAGCAACAGTGGCTGACCGGAGACATACAGATACCATGCCCATACCTGTGATATGTTCCTAAAAGCAACAGTGGCTGACAGGGGACATACAGATACCATGCCCATACCTGTGATATGTTCCTAAAAGCAACAGTGGCTGACAGGAGACATGCAGATACAGTGCCCATACCTGTGATATGTTCCTAAAAGCAACAGTGGCTGACAGGGGACATACAGATACCATGCCCATACCTGTGATATGTTCATAGAAGCAGCACTCGCTGACAAAGGACATACTTTTAGCAGTTTCCGTGATTTCCTAGGAGCAGCAGAAACTGACAATGGACATACTTGTAGCAGCTTCCGTGATTTCCGAGGAGCAGCAGAAGCTGGCAAAGGACATACTTTTAGCAGTTTCCGTGATTTCCGAGGAGCAGCAGAAACTGACAAAGGACATACTTTTAGCAGTTTCCGTGATTTCCGAGGAGCAGCAGAAGCTGACAAAGGACATACTTTTAGCAGTTTCCGTGATTTCCTAGGAGCAGCAGAAGCTGACAAAGGACATACTTTTAGCAGCTTCTGTGATTTCCTAGGAGCAGCAGAAGCTGGCAAAGGACATACTTATAGCAGCTTCCGTGATTTCCTAGGAGCAGCAGAAGCTGGCAAAGGATAAATAGATACCCAAGTTCCTATACCCGCGACCTTGTTCGTAAAAGCAGCAGTGCAGTGGTTGACACAAAATATTCTCTGATATTTTAACTTGTCATCTACAATATAAAAGTAGCATAATATAAAGACATTGCCTTACGGTTCAAATATCTTGCATCATTATTACATTACTACAGATTAATTGTGTTACACAATGGTATCATCTCACTACAGCAGTGTGGAACACAATCCTCACCACTCCCATATCTAAAAGCACCAGTGTCTGACACAAGAGTCATCAGCCCCTCTATGCCTACATACTGTTCCAATCCTGGGATCACCAGTGTATACCGCACGACGTATCAGTCCCTCTGCCCATTATCAAGTCTCGAAGCACCAGTGTCTAGCACAGTCTCTGTTCCGTCATCAACTGCAGATCAATAGAAGAAGCATTCACGTCTCAAGTACCGACATCTTCAGCATCAAGCTTCCCAATGGTGTCATTTCTGATTTAATTACCACAACACTTACTGCTTTAATTCAGTTATACTTGGAGTTCAGTTCCTTTTAGTGTGTGTTTGTAGTCTCTGCTTCTACGCTGTCTTGACTGACCGCATAAAACCTGCACAGTGTAACAATGAAATGCTTAGCCCCAGGCAAGATACGGTTTTGTCACGCCAACGACAACACGAGTTACTGTAGATCACAAGGAATAATGCATTAGTAACGTATAAACCTACGTGTGTTCAGGTACGAGGTCCAGGTACATACTAAATTGGATGGTTTTGTGGTAATAAATATGTTTGCTTAACATATTAATGTCGGTTTTATCGTTGTATGTGTACTGGCGTGGGCATGCTGCTTTCCTAAGAACAAACTTTTATGTCTCAGTTAGCGTGCGATGTTACTGAAGCAACAAGTGTAGATACGTGCAGATACGTATGTTGTAAACCCATAGTAATAAAGTTATGTTAGTATGGACATAATGGTCATAAGGCATTTCAGTATCGCGCTAAAACGTGCATTGATAACTTGGTTGATAGCTTGTCACCGTATCCCAATTTCGTTGGTCGATATCAGTGGTTGTCAACACTTATTGACAAACCTCCGCCGTATAGTCGAAACAACAAACACGATTTCATCACACACTCTGCTGATTAACAGTTTTATGGTCATGTTTGTCCCGTTCCGGACTGATGTATACAGTTGGCATTGACGTTGTAGTTGGCCAGAGCAACGTATCAATATGTTATTATGATATAAATGTCACAGAATAATGTGTCGTAAAACGTGTTCTTTGTTGCAAGTGTAGCTTGGATCCGCTGATCATACACGCGAATCATGGATGACGTTGCCTTTAAGTTCATATGTGGAGTGCATATCTTCGTTCTATATCATTCAGTTATTGATCTGACACTGAAATAACGTAAACTCTGTACAAAACGGTTTCAGCTAACTCATTATATAGCGATATTCAATCACCGCTCCAAGACACTTTGAAGTGACCAATTTGTTTGCCTGAAGATTCGGGTTTCAATCCAAGAAAGATTTTAAAATGTAACTCTGACATGTGGGATTTACACATTCTTTTTCTATTGTTGTTTATTTTTTTAGCAAACATATCGGAAAATGTCTCAAGTCTTGATTTATTCACCTTCGTTTCATGTCTGAAGTCGATGGGTCGAAAAAGCTCGCTTTACTTGAGGCTACATTTTATGGCGTTTTTTTAAAACAAGAGCCAGCAACTGACATCAGCTTAGATTGACATTTGCATTGTTTTTCCATTGCTCATTTTAATGACTCGGTGCAATGCTTTGACCTTTTATATACAAAGTACACTTATGTTCCAATAAATGATGTAGTTGATATCGATTGGAAAACATCTACCGAACGTACATGCAGCGTAATGTATTTTATATGCATTAATCACTAAATATCGTGCACAAATATCACGCTGGATGCCGCGGTAAGCTCAAGTGTCAATTATAAACATTTTTATCTTGTACAAAGCTCAACACGCAAGCAGCATAAAATTCCGAACAAGAAATTTCAATTTTTAGCTGCTCTTAAGTAAGTGATGCAGCAAACTCTCTTTTCTGAGCCTTTGTCTTGGTAATTAGCGGGACTGGCATCAAAATTCCATGTCTCTGTGGGAGAACTATTTAATGTCGCGAATGCTTCCTAACCGTGACCCAGTCGTAAAAAATACGCGATTCTCTTATAGGCGGAGTAATCGAACCATGGGAGACATTCTGTCCATAAATTATTCATGGTCTGTCAAAACCTGGATATTTCACTCCCGAGAGTTGTATTAAGGTCTGGTCATTTCCTGTCTGTTCTGCAATGCACATGGGACGTTTTGGTTTTTAATAGCAACTTAATGTGAAGAAATTACTTAATCCTCCGAGAATTGTAAATTGGTTATGTAACTGTCAAGCAAAACAAACATGTCCTTAAGCTTACGCAGACATACGGACGCTAAAGACACTATTCCCAGGGGCTTTGAGGTCACCCTGTTTCGTGATGTTTAGGCAGGTTTGTTTGTTTTTTGGTAAAATGTTGCAGTGATCGATGTGGGTGCTTTGAATACTTTGTTTTTAAAGGAAAGACCAGTATTATTCCTTCCAAGATAGTTTTTCATTTAATGTGATTTATTGACAATCGTCCCCAATAGACAACGAAACATATTAGCGGAGTATAGGAAGCTTTTGTTTGCTTGGTATCGGTTTGCGTTTGTGTGTTTGTTTGTTTCTTTCTTGTTTAACAGTGCACTTAATCAAGTGTTGACATCATGTGTATGGACCTATGCAAAAAGGATACAATGGCATGCATCACCCGGGACAAGTGCCAGAGATTTCACTACGGAAGAACTAATGTTTCACTTGAGATTACACTAGTACTTTGGGGGATTAACCCAGACACGGGATTCAAACCCACGCTCTCAGAGTGAGATGTCATTGTTTCAATGTTGTTCGACTCGTTCGTTCGACGATGTCCGATGAATGCACGCCTACTTCCCTGTACTTAGGAATAACAAAATTCACTTCTTTTATAGAAAAAAAGAAGAAAATCACTACAACTTAGAATATGTCAGTGGTATGAAAGACGCAATAACGAAAAGAAGACTTCTTCAGGTGTGAAATCTTTGAAAGCTGGCTGATGAAGGAAGGCGAGATGCGGAACATTTTGGGAATTGACATGAAAACTAAACACATATGGCCCCAGTGGCCATGGTGAGATATAGATGTCTCAGGATTATGTTATGGAAAACAGAGGTTGATAATCTGTGCCTATATTTCTTGGGCAAATAAATATAAAATATAGTAAGTATCGGGTTTATCAGCGTTAAGCTACTTCTCATGGAGTTTCAGTTCATTGCCTTCATCAACCTTGTATCCGTAAACGAATAAAATATTTCGAGTTTATATATGCGTTAAAAATCGAACACGTGACTGCCTAATCATGTTCGGGATTCGACCTGTGATCAGCGGATCCATCTAAGGGATTCAGCCGTGCACCTTGAACTAAGCAGCCCTACACGTGTTCCGGAAACACACAGAGAGCGGTTGTTCTGTCTGACGTTGTCGATGGGGTGTCCTCGGTAACCTCGGAATTGCAGAAATGACCTTTGATCATCGACTCACACGATAAACAAAAGTCTGTTGGGATTGCTATAACCAGGAAATGGGTACATTCATTTTTTTTCAAATAGTAGGGTGCCGACGTAACGAATCTTAGAGATCATTCTGGGCACTATATGGCAAGAGCAAGTGAACAAGACAATGTTTATTCATTCATTCATTCACTTATTAATTATCATTATAATATTTATATATACTCATGCCAATAATGGTTGTCAACCCCCTCCCCACCCCAACCCCACACACACCTCACCCCCACCCCCTCTCCAATTAAAAAAAATGAAGGGGGTGATAACCATTATTAGCATGAGTATATTTTTATTTCATTCATTTATTAATTACTATTATGTTATGTCTGATATTTTTACTTTATTGATTGTTTGATTGATTGGTTCATTCATTATTTCTTTCTTTCATTTTTTGTGTTTGTCGTTTGAAGCTTCACCGTGCAATATGCAGCTACATACACCTTCGACTTGACAATAAAGCCCGAGTTTTGCCAAGACTGACCAGTGACTCATCCCACGCCGACGGGTTAAGATAACACGCAATCAACCAAGTTGCCGAGACTGACCATCAATCAAGTTCAGTGGCTTTAAAAATATTGCAATCATAGGTCGTTGACCTATCATACCCCGGGATTCCCAAGGGGGCGATACGAATGACTTGTTTTAGCCTGGAAACATTGACTCGTGCCCTCGTAGTTAGATAAACAGAAAGACATCTCTGTCCACAATAATTGTATGGAATGATGACTGCTGATAACCTGGACAAGCACCACATGCTTATTTAAAGCACAAGTACATATACGTCACGACAGTAGCAGCAGTGGTAAGTGGTGTAACGCTGTGTTGCATTAAAACGCCATAACATTGTGTCAGCTTGATTCGCTTAGAGAAAAAGTGACATCTGCTGGTAAGGTGAGGTGAAATTGGGTTTAACGTCGTGCTTTAGAATATTTCGCTCATATGACGACGCGCATGCGTGTGTTTGTGCGGCTGCTTGTACTAGCCCAGACTGAAGCTGGTTTTATAGTGCTAGCCCACTGAGATACCATGCCGCAGTGAAGCATGAATACCCCACTCAGACACATTATACTGACTCCGAGCCGACCAGTCCTTGTTGTACCCATTAATGCCGAGCGACAGGCAGGGACCAACAAGTACCATATTTTAACGTCTTTTGGTGTGACGCGGTCGGGGATCGAACCCGCGGCCTTCCGCTCTTCGGGCGGACGCTCTAACCACTAAACCACGGAGGCGGTCGACATCTGTTGGAAAAGGAACTGTGTATTGTGCTTCTCTTGTCTCCAGATAACTCAGTATCCTTTGTCCCTCTTTCTTAATACAAGGGGGCGGTGGGGTAGCCTAGTGGTTAAAGCGTTGGCTCGTCACGCCGAAGGCCCGGGTTCGATTCCCCACATGGGTACAATTTGTGAAGCCCATTTCTGGTGTCCCCCGCCGTGATATTGCTGGAATATTGCTAAAAACGGCGTACAACCATACTCAGTCAGTCAGTCTTAATACAAGACATTTTGGTTGTCAGAATGAAGAAAGCTATATACAGCATTAACAGTCTATATAAAGGATATTATATGAGTGCCCATGTCATACTATGTTTACGACACGAGTGCCTAAATGTTGGTATTTCCCGAGCAAGAGCGAGGGATATACCGATATTTAGGCACGAGTAACGAGTAACCCATTGCACAGATCGATGCACATGCTGTTGATCACTGTATTGTCAGGTCCAGACTCGATTATTTACAGACTGCCGCCATATAGCTGTAATATTGCTGAGTGCGGCGTAAAACTAAACTCACTCACTCACCATATGCTCTGTCTGCAAAGGTTTAGAGCGCCTCTTGCTCAAAAGATGTTTCATTAGGTTAAACCACTCAAAACCTTAATGTAGCTGTGTTGCATTGAAGCGTCATAACATTGTGTCAGCTGTCGTAGTGGCTACATATTCGGTGTATACTTCTCAAGCACGGTCAGGCGAACGTGAACACCCGGTGTCATCCCTGATTTTCGTTAATCCATACATTATATTTTCGCCGCTAGTTTGCCTTTGACAGCCCGTGAAATCTGTTTTGTCAGATTATCGAGTCAAGTTGTAATTACTTGAGCTGACTGAGTTTAGTTTTACGCCGCTTTTAGCAATATTCCAGCAATATCACGGCGGGGGGGACACCAGAAATGGGCTTAACACATTGTGCCCATGTGGGGAATCGAACCCGGGCCTTCGGCGTGACGAGCCAACGCTTTAACCACTAGGCTACCCCACCGCCCCCATGTAATTACTTGAGGATTACGTAACAATAATAATGGGTAATTGAACGAAATATATCTAAATCATCCATAGAAATCTAATCATTTATGTGAACAGTTAAAGCTGAGACATCACGATTATGTTGTGCACATTGATACATACAAACTGTACCCACCTACATGGCATACCTTCAACTGTTTCTTAAAATATGACATGAAATGGATGAAATTCAGCACTGTGCCTGAAATAGGTGCAGTATGGTTTCAACCCGTAGGACCAAATCGCATGCAAATTCGCTGGCAGTGTGTTTAATCCAACAGAAAAAAACTATGTGTTGTATTTTTTTGTTTGACGCAATGCTTGAAGTTACAGAACAACAGTCAGGGTGTGAATATGCGCTACGATGGTACGTCTAACACGATACCCATGTCTGCATTAGCTCGACTAAACCAGGCATGTAGAGCGATGATAAGGCATCTCGTGACGGCCGGTTGGGGAGACAGAACACATCGCTGCCTACTGCACTGATCCGCCAGATAGGGACAACGACACGTCCCGGTATCTTGCCTTGGAAACCTCACTAGTCTATCAGCTGATCAATTGTCAGATATCTCAATATCAGTTCATGCGATTTGAAGGGAGGCCACGTCAATCAAATATAACAATGATATTAATGCTCAGTAGTCACGTGATAACCCCCCAGAGATTTTGATTTGAAGATTACACCTGTCTGTTTACCCGATAAGGTCAAACTTGCTTGTCAATCAGTCCCCCAAGCCGCCTTCTTAAAGTCATGTGCGATGCTGCCATTGTGGACGCCCGTGCCAACATACTGCATGTCATGTCTAATGTTTGGATTACATTGTCATATATTTCTTACATAACCCTTCTGGTAAATACTCCATATCTAGTGCATGTCAGTTACAATTTTCGTATTTAAATATTAGTCATTATGTTCCCAATATTTTGTGAAAAGCACCATGTGCCTGTTTCAGCTTCTCTGAGAGGCATTTAGAAGTTGGAGCAGTAAGGAGCGGTAACAATATACAGCGTTATGAGGCAAGTGTGTGATTAACAATATATGGATGAACAACGTCTGTAGTGCGTGGCCTGCATGTTAATGGTTTTAGAACCTCACCGAAACGTCGCTCTCACTGTAAACAAAGTTGTTCATCCTTATATTGTTTTTCTTCCTTGCCTGTTTTAGGTTTTAAAAATAACTGGGTGTTAAACATTTGCGGTACCATCGAGCATGGTCATCTTACTGACATGTAAGATATTGATTTGTTTTTTCATCTTTGAATTGCCTTTTTATTTGTAACGAGTTCCTGGTCGGTAAAGGTAATCGTTTTCCCAAATCACTATTTAACAGTGATTTATATACACATGTTTATGATATAGTGGGTGTCGTACAAAGGACCCTGATTCTAGAAGATATATTCTGAATGTGTTTTTCTCCCTATTATGCACACCACAGAGGTGTTATCTTTAGAAATTGTCCATATAATTCATATGTGTAACGTCGTAGCATGCAAATTAATTTCGTCCATGCAATACAGCATCTCTGAGATGCCTAAATGTAAGAGCTTCTATTAAACCCATTTAGTCGAGACAAGACTGTCATCCATTGTCTGGGCTCTATATCTAGCCACGGTCTAGACATTTCTATAAGTGCCTCTGAGAAAGTTGAAACACGCGTTTCTATTTAATGAGCCTGGGGGTAACCACTTACTAGCCGGAACTTGTAAGGAGGCCTCATAAAATATCATCAGAGTGATCTGTTGCTGCTTCCTCCCCAACACTACAGCATATACGCCGACTACGTCGTCACGAGGGTGTAATTGATCCACTGTAACACATTATGAATGCACATATTCATGCACTGTAAATATGTGGCGGCATGTTATATACAAACAGGCAGAGTCCATACTAGGCGTAAATAAACGCGCAAGGAGTCGGATAGAAGACTCCTATTTGGGCATAACGAAATAAGCTTGAAAAATTATACATGAGATATTGGAACTGTGGTGTCGGTAACGAGCAAGACAATTAAAGAGAAGGGCCTTTATCGTTCTGTGGTAATCATATATATTGCCATTTTAAAAAGAGCGGGAGGGTGAACTTTCAATAAGTATCATGATTTCTAAATCAATTTCGGTCAGAACAACCTGTTTCACTTCATTGATACCCGAATATAGGCGACTTCAGTTGTCATGGCAACATATCAGCCATTGCGTTATGACGACATAGCGTTCCAGAGTGACGGCATATCGGTCTCACCGCTATGAGAGTTCACTTACAAAGACAGCGCTGGGAAGACTGAAGACTCAGGTAGTAGGTATTTAATTACATGGGTTTCCGATTTTTAGGAGTTAATGGGTATTTTATACTGGGAAAATTCATTTGGAACGGATGCCGTTAACCAAAACAGTATCATATAATTTTCTACGAAGTTTGATTGATGGCTGGAATTGCGTACAATCGCTCACAGCTGGGAGCATGAAGTGAATCCTTAGGAACTGTGCAAACAGCAAAGTTACGCTGTACGTGTACCGGCTACCGTGCCTTAACGTTGTGTGCAGATGGTCTTAGCCTTTGGTATTAAAGGTGTTGTTTATTCTTTTAAATGTTGAATAGTAATAAACTTTCGATGACTGCTTTGAAGTCGACATGCATGTATTCATGTATAACGTGTTCTTGTCACGATATGGCTTGAATATTGCCAATCCTTTTCGTCTTGCGATTCATTTCAGTGCCATGTTACTGATTGGAATAATTTGATTGGTGAAGGTCACTACATTATGTTCTGCAATCTCAGAACCAGAAGATAGTGTGATGGGTGTCAAGCGTTGTGAACCCACACAACGTTTGGAGAATGTTCCTAGTTCCATTAACTGAATGAATTTTCTCTCATTCACCCGAAGAACACATTCCTAAGCGTTCTGTGTCATCCCACAATTAAAAGGATGACATCCATAAACTTGAGCTGTGCGTACTCCTAACTTAGTTTCAAAGATGCAGTCTTAGATTCTAGGAGCCAAGTATCGTTCCGCCATGTTAATTTATAACTCCCCGAAACGTCATATTCAAAACAGTTTAAAGGGAGACTCCTGTCATTCGAATTGTATTCTATTTGTCCGTTATTTTTTATATTTATTTGATTACAGGCAACCCCTGTGGTCCATGGGATAGAGGGTCTACCCCGTGAGCGGATAGATGACTAGCCTCGTCGTAGGCAAAGATGTTAAAATGTGGTACTTGTTGTTACCGTGCCTTGTGATCGGCAAACAAAGAAGGATTCGTCGACTCGGAGTCAGTCTAATGTGTCTGAAAGTGCATCTACGTATATGCTACTTTTTTCAGCAACTTTATTTCAGATGAAATTGATACATAGATTCATTTGCTGGTTTTAACTGCACATGCATGAATACTTGACAATGTCTAAAATATTTGTACATAGTAAAATATTTGAAACTTCAAGTAAATGGTAGCAGACTGGTTTGGGATGTTTCTTATTTTTATCTGTAATAATAGATCCCTTTTAAATATATCAAACATACAATAATTCCCAGTTACTTTACACCTATATATATATAGTAAACTTAACTAGCATTAACAAGTGATTCATCAGTTTGAAGTTTTCTGAGGTGTCCTTGACACCATATAAAACAACATCTTTATAATTTCCAAATACTCTATTTTCAACATGAATGTTTGCCCACTTGAAAAAAAGAAATCCAAAAGGGTAATACAAAACGACAATAAAACATGTAATGCCTCACAGTATCTATTCCTCCACATTTTTCACAAAATAATTTTCCTTAATTTTATTGCTGTTAAGATATACGTTACATGGTATTATAGAATTGAAACTCTTAAACTGCAACTGTTTATATTTCTTTTCAACACGTAATTCTTTAACATTCCTCCATTTAATCAGTGTTACAACAAAGGGACGCAAGACGTCCAGGCTGTTCGATCTAAACCATAAAGTTCAAGGTAAAACATGCTTCAAGTAATCAGTGTTACCACAGAGGGACGCAAGACGTCCATACAGTTCAATGTGAAACATGCTTCAAGTTATCAGTGCTACCATAGTGGGACGGAAGACGTCCATACAGTTCAATGTGAAGCATGCTTCAAGTAATCCGTGTTACCACAGAGGGACGCAAGACGTCCATACAGTTCAATGTGAAACATGCTTCAAGTAATCCGTGTTACCATAGTGGGACGCAAGACGTCCATATAGTTTAATGTGAAACATGCTTCAAGTAATCAGTGTTACCATATGATAGTAGGACGCAAGACGTCCATACAGTTCAATGTAAACCATTCTTCAAGTAATCCGTGTTACCACAGAAGAACGCAAGACGCATCCTTCAAGTACTTAGTGTGACGCAAGACGTCCATCCGTGTTACCTTAGAGGGACCAAAGACGTCCATACAGTTCGATGTAAAACATCCTTCAAGTAATCCGTGTTACCATAGAGGGACGCAAGAGGGTCCATGCATTTCGCTGTAAGACATGCTTCCAGCAATCTGTGTCGAGTTACATGGATGCAACAAGTAGACACGTTATCAGTGCAACGATGAGAAGATCAGCTCATTGTAAAACGTGTTTGAAGTAATCAGTGTTAAAGTAGAGGTAGGCAGATCGTCAATGTCGTCAGTGTCGTCAAGTAATCAAGTTTATCATAGAGCTACACAAATCGTCAGTGTAGGTCCATATAGAACATGGTTCAAATAATCAGTAAAAGCATTTCGATGAACGTAATACACCATCAGTGCATTTATATTATAGACCAATGTAGTGGACTGTAGATTGCAAGTATTCAGTGTTTCGTAGCGGAACGTTACCCAGCATTAGTGCACTTTACACTGTATCAGTTAAAACAACAACGTTTCAAACATGATGATGTTCTGAATGTGTAGATTGTATGTTGCAGTAAAAGTGTTATATAGAATTCTAAATTCCATTGATGATCTGATATTAGTATTCATTCATGTGTCATTATGGTCATCGTCACTGAAAGGCCTCCAGGGGTCGCCAAACAGTAAGATAACACCTCTCAGTATTTCATTATCACAACTTCTCACGTTTCCCCTTTTTATCACTGTTTGTTTATGAGCGCCCTGGCTCGGACATGCCTACTGGGTACGTGCGGAGTTCATTAATGCCTCTCTTCCGCCTTCATGGCTTGACCAGAAGCCTGAAGCCATCTAATGAGACCATTGACCACTGGTCAGCTTGTTCTGTCAATAGCTGCAAATTGTGTTGTTTGTATCCAGGGGCTGACACTGGTCAACTTCCGTCGCTGACAGGGAAGTCCAACAACATTATCTACATTGTTGATATATCAAAAATAAACCAATCAGTTGGTGGGCTGCCAATGACAGGATGTCAACCAGTGAAATTAACTTCCGGTATCAGACAAACGCTTTTTGTCCAGGTGGGAGGCTGATCCAAGAGAGCTTAGATCTATACAGAAATGTGTTTGTGTATAGGTGATTATGATTTTACATTATTGCTTCAGGACCGTATTGTTTACAAAGAAGTGTATTCCGTGTTACTTGTACTGGTCACTGTCCAGCTCTTTTGGAACTGATGACAGAGGATTGTGAAACAAAACGGTGTGGGTACTGAAATTTATTGCTAAATTGGACTTGACCCCGGAGATATTTACTGTGTATGAATAGTGTTGAGTAGTGTAGTGGTTCCATGTGTTTGTTTCAAAAGGCGAATATGATACTTTGAATAGGTTGTAGGTGGAAATATAGCTTTCATTGTTGATTTACAAACATAAATTATCGCCCTTTGTGAACCTGATTAAGCTGCTTTAAAGATTTTAAACAAACAAATCAGTATCAATAAGGTTGTCACTTGATAAAGATACATATCATACAAGCCAGAATAGGGAATTGCATCGGGCATACGTTTCGTCACTATCAATGGCTAACGTCAAACATTTTCAATGTTCCCTTTCAGTAGTTTTATCCTGATCAAACAATCTTTTGATTAACAGGAGTCTGACTCATATGGCGTTCTCTGTAATCTTGTTTCGAATTATACTCATGCCAATAATGGTTGTCACCCCTCCCCACCCAACCCACACACCCACACCCCACACCCCCTCTCCAATAAAAAATTGAAGGGATGACAACCATTATTGGCATGAGTATATATTAAATCGTTGTATCATGCATTGTAGAAGTACAATATATTAAGAAGAAGCATGTGATATATTCATCTCTTAGATACTATTTCATACAATAAATGTTGAATTATATTCATATGAAGCCAAATCATTTATAAGCTGATCACATATTTACAATGATTAAAAACGTTCACCATGTATTGTTTTGTGATATAGGGAAAATCGTTTTCAAGTTAATGGTATGTTTGGGTTGTCTTCATAACTTATGAATTATGAATAATTAATGAACAAGAACAATCTGTTCACACATGTTATATTTTGTTAACACATTTCAAAAGTACTGAGGAATATCGCTACGAACATACGATTAAAAATGGTATATTTGGACTGCTTTCAATCCTGATATCGTTTGTGACGAATCACCACACCACAGATGGAACTGAAAAACATATTCAGTTTCGTCATGGCAAATTCTAGAAGTAGTTCGAATTTATAATTACAACGAACGCCGCAACTAATTTCAAAGCCTTGGTGTTGGAGATAATCCAGTATTGTCCATTACCAATTAGAAGATTAAGACGAAACGTGTCCTTAAATGCTAATGAATTCTAGCACAAATGGAACGAATGTGATTAAGACATCTTGCTTCTCCTGGTGTTACTCAGGGCGTGGTGACCGGCAGTTCACCGCAATCAGACATGGTGCCGTATTTTCATTTACACCTCCGTAATACTAATCTGATCAAATTCATTTTCCCCATGCTTTTTCCCCACCGCCCAGTCCCTCATTGACTGAAGTCATTCTTTCAATGTGCAGGAACACAGGATAGCCGACACATCAGAGGAAATGCTCTCACAGAGTGAAATGGGTTTGTCAGTTTTTGATAGAAGTAATTATTCTAACTTGAAATAACTTGTGACCGGTTTGAAATCGGCGTTGCTTGACACTTTTTTATTGGTTGGTTGGGCGAGTCAATTCCCAAGCCGTTTCAAAAAGCCAGGTGGGTTTAATTGGAAAATGCCCTCTATTTTGTAACTTTGGTCTAGAGCAGGCTTTAATCAGACTGATTTGATATCAGCATCTGTCGCCCTTTGGAGAAACAACCATGGGAAGACCTTTATCAGATACGCTCTAGCACCTCAGAGACAATGGTGTTGGGCGTAATACATTATTGATGACATGGCTGTAAATCTGTGGGGATCCTTATAGTTAAGGTTGTGATTAAGACAAGGATAGTTAATTACTTTTTAATTCTTTAATCGTGTCTGTATGATTCATCACGTACTGTGTTAAGCACATTGCCTCTAATGTAGTTTTAAATGATTCGTGATGGATTCATTTAGTCTCAGAAGGATTAAGTCCCTGTCTCAGAGCTAAACCAACTATAGACGTCTTGATTAACCAGAACGACGATTCAGTGTTAGTCATTGTGACAGTGGATATAGAGAAAACGTTATTGTGCCACATGCACCTGTTGGGCTGCCTGAAGTTAGCAGCTGATTGGGTATTTTCAACTACAGTAATGGGCTCAAGTACACTGCAATTCATGTAATAAATGACAGAATGTTCATCTTACAAGTATACCATCGTCAAAAAGCTGTTACTCAGTACTTATGAATAAGCCGAGACTAACCGATGCCCGCATCGTTATTGAGTGTATATCCAACGATTCGATCACGTTTAAGATATTTATTATTATAATCAATCAATTAGCTGCTCAGTAGTTTTGAATAACGATAATCTATCCTATTTTAGGACCAGGTTTGGTATACAGTTCATGTCACACAGTTCTATCAAAACCTTAAGTCTATCTATTATACGAGTTTCATTGTATTTGAACCCATTACTATAGTTATTTAAATGTAACATACAACCCTTGAGTTATAGCCGGTGGGTTATTTGAACAATGAAAAACCTTCACGCCGCTACTTACAGTCTGCGTTTGGTCATAGAAATTCGAGTTAATTCGAGGATACGCCCCTTTACAGCATTACATCTGTTTTTGTCTTTGGGACGTCAAGAACGGGCTTCAAATGGCGACATTGTACCCATTTGAAGAATCGAACCTATGTCCTCGATTTCCCTTCTAGACTAAGAACTTTCATTCAAACATTAAACATAAGAGTGAAAGGGATTGAAAAGTGTCTGTCTTCGTTGTTGAACGTTCCATCTATACATGCATTGTAGCGGCCAGACAAACCAGAGATTGATATTATGAGCAACGATGACGCAGAATCGACCACGCCACAGAGCCACACAGCGGGTCCGTGGTCACCTCGTACTTCTTATTCTAAATCCCCACATGGGCACAATGTGTGAAGCCCATTTCTGGTGTCCCCTGCCGTGATATTGCTGAAATATTGCTAAAAGCGGCGTAGACCTAAACTCACACACTTTTAGCCCGGAGTCAATATGAGTAGAGACGTACTGGGGAATAAGTACGATGTGTAGCTTTAAACAATATCCAGACATGTACACCCTTCTCTGTTACAGCTTTAAATGATTTAGGGACGATGGGGCATCATAACAATGATAACAGATTGAAACTCGTCTTGCCGAAAACCCGGGTTCACTTCTTTACATCGTGTCATTTTCATTCCTGTTATCATCCACCTCTATATTCACATTTATGGACATCATTTGTCACAGCGCCATTCTAACGAACTGGTTAGAAAAGTTTTGGAGACTTTGCAAACTTTGCCAAGTGGAATGAATTGAAGAGCGACCAGGATGGCACATGTAAACTTTGCCATTACCAGAAGCACTTGAGTTGAGGAGCACGGGGCTGCTCCTACCAAAACATTCCATATGTCTGCGAGGATCCAACCAGCTACTCAAAAACTGCAAGCCAATATCTTCCCACTTTAGAGAAAATCAAGAAGCGAGAGCACCACCATAGAAGCTAGGAAAATAGCCTCAGGCCATATTCAGATTGTTTTTCGTCTAGGAACAACACTTTCCAACTGTTCCTGTCACTCGTACATTTCCTCGTGTCAATTTCCATACGGTTTTTCTTGTGAAATAAGCCAGCAAAGACGTAATGCCTGTGACAGTTGAAGAGCCAAATGAACCCATGTTGATTGCACTGCCGCTGTTTTGTTGCACTTGTTTTTCTATCAAGTGAGGTAATTTGACGTAGGGAGTAGAGATTATGAGTTTGATCCCGACACTGGCTGTCATTCTACAAGAGATTTAAACATCAATTTTAAAGGATATTTTTTATCTGAACGCTTAAGTCGGATGTCCTCGTTGCTTCAAACTTACTTAATGTCTCTGGTAGAGGAACATATTATCTTCTCTGAAGTTTGATACGCTTGAAAACAGGGTCATAAACGTAAGTGACAAAAAGTTATAAGAACACACGATACGAGCCAATATGCTTAACTGAAATGTATATTCTTGAAATAGATATGCTTTCATTATGTTACATTGACATCAATGCTCATCCTCGACGATGCAGGGTTTTATATCACCATTCTCTTATGATCCTTACCTTTGACCAATTCGCTACAGCAGCTCCCATTCGAGTTCGTTTCCAATTAAATGGTGTCAAAAATAGGATTAAAGTCAGCTTGCATTTACAAGCGTGAACATTATGTGCTGTTACCAAAACGAAAGACTGAAAATGTGACGTTAATTTGTAATAGAAACTGTCATTTCTAAACCAATACATGGGTTAATTTAGGATGAGATCAATACTAGAGGAGTATAACTACATCGCATGTTGATGCACAAGGAAAAGGATCGATGGTATTGCCATCATTAAATTTTGATAACGTTTCAAGTAAGAACATATAACTAATCATTTACCAAACATCTAAACTGTATAAATTTACATAAGAAAACAGATGTTGACCCGTTTTGAGTGAGCATCAAGCAACATTAGTATGAACAACAGTGGATAATTAAGATGACCGAATGACTGCCCAGTGACCTCTTGTAATGATAATATCATCATGGTAGAGTGTGGCTTTAAGCCGCTTTTAGTAATAGTGAAAATTGTATATCACTGTTGAAGGCACAAAGAATGATCTTCACATATTATTCCCACATGGGGAAGGAACCCGGTACTTTGGCGCCACGAGAGAACGCTTAAACCACCCGGCTACCCACCGGCCCCGAATGATATCAAACATGCTCTTTCCAGGACAATCTTAAAGACCATTATAACTTATAATGCTGTTTGTTCAGTGTTACTACATTCAATGCCTCAGGAATGATTCGGAAACTCCCACGGTAGACTTGTAGATGACATTTCATAATATGACGGAACTGTTTAAAGCATTGTGTCTAATACAATCCACAATGTTGACCTGTACCACATGTTCCCCTGTTTGGTGTCAAGTGATCAATTGACTTGACTTGGCATGTGTTTGTGACGGATACCTTGATGGATACTACCAATGGAGCAGGATACGCTAATTTGTTCACAAACACCTTGTGTCATTATTTTGAAACTGATTCAAAAGTAGATGCTCTTGAAATCGTCAGAGTCGTTCATAATCCTTTGTTTATTGGCAATGCCTTGTATAATTCACGAATGAGTGAGTGAATTCGTAGGTTTTCTCATTATTGAGCGCCGAACACCAGTAGGCTTTGCGCACATGTGAGGAATTAAGCCCTTATTTTCAGCGTAACGAGATAACACATTCACAACGAAGCAACTCACAGCACTGGGTGTCCTTCTAAGCTGAAGAAATTAGTACGTAATTCTGCCAACGCATCCCTAACAAAACCAAACATACACTGAAGCCTGTAATGTAAACACGGTTAAACACAGCTGTTAAAAGAAATCCAAGGGTCTTGTTCCCTCGCCATGTACAATGAAATACTAAACGGTACGCATAACTCATTTATCGCCCATAATTACTACATATCGTATCCCACACGTAATCTAGCCTTGTAATGGAAGTCTGATATAGGGAGGAGCGCTGACGTAGGGTTAAAGGGGTATCTTGTTGTTTAGATAGTCCGTCGTTCATGAAAATCACGTTTACAGTTGGGGCAGTCGCGAACAGCTGGCATCAGTCCTATCTGATAGTGATTCATGAACTCAGAGTCATACACAGTGTCTTATTACGAAGTCAAAAACCATTAGCACATCTTCCGTGGACAGAGGACTTTACATTTATGCATCCACAAACGCAAAGGCAAATTCATTTAAATTCTTAATATTACCCGTAGTATATTGTTTCTTTAACAATGACGTTCACTGTTACAATTACCTTGTTTTAAACAATGGGCGTGCACCTTTACCATTACCCTGTCTTTAACACTAAACGTGCTCTGTCGTAGATAAATGACATGCGGTGTTACCATGACCCTGTCTTAAACAATACACATGCACTGTTACAATTACGCTGTCTTAAACAATAGAGATGCTCTGTTAAAATTACCCGGTCTTAAACAATAGACATGGACTGTTACAATCACCCTGTCTTACACAATATACGTGCACTGTTACAATTACCTTTTCTTAAACAATAGACGTTCACGGTTAGACTTACCCCGTCTTAAACAATAGGCGTACACTGTTGCAATTACCCTGTCTTAAACAATAGACGTTCAATATTAGAATTACCCTGTCTAAAAAATAATAGACATGAACTGTTACAATCACCCTTTCTTAAACAATACACGTCAACTGTTACAATTACCAGTCGTAAACAATAAACGTGCACTGTTACAATTAACCTGTCTTAAACAATAGACGTTCACTATTACAATCACCCTGTCTTACACAACAGACGTCCACTGTTACAATTACCTGTCGTAAAACAATATACGTGCTTTGTTACAATTACCCTGTCCAAAAATCAACAGACGTGCACTGTAACAATCACCTTGTCTTAAACAATAGACGTGATGTGGCCAAAATGTATGAAGCTCAAAATAGCCTTCACTTGCGACTCTCTGGAAATAATTTCCTCTGTATCCGTGATATATTCCCCAATAACAGCCCACTGACTGAGCCATACAATGAAATTCACCCTCGACAATTAACGCTCCCAGCCCTCAGAAACTCGTATGTAAATTACCTGAATATTGAATTGAGAGCCTGGATTCCGCAGCCTCGCGCCACTGATACACAATACGTATAATTACAGCAAGGAGAAGTCTTCCCCGTCTGCATACGTGCAAACCGCTTGATTAGCTGCCAATCTCTTGTAGTTACATCAAAGTAAGTACAAGCTGCCCATACCACTGTATATTCTCTACAATCGGACCTGCATCTAACATAAACGTTTCGACTGGCAATATTTCAGAAGCCCGATAAATGTACTTACGCCAGAGATCACATGTATAATTCACGATGTGGCCAAACTGATTGAAAATACATTTCCCAAGTAGGCAGCTAAAACCAGCACATCAGTACTGATTGAAACGCTTAGCCAGTCTAGACTACTTTATGTCCACAGGATTCGTAAGATTTCCATTGAAAACACAGCTATAAACAAGGCAAAGAATCAGAAGGTAGTGGTCGAGAGGTAGAAAGAACCTGCGTAATCAGTCAGGCTTATATTTGTCGCTTTCAAGAGGTTTATGCTCAACTATGGTGAATTTCTTAACAAGACGTCACAATCAGACAGAAGTCTTCCTTTCCCATACACGTGTTTAGATTGGCATGAAATTGCATTTTACCGTTCTACCGTTCCAATATAAACACATATGTAAAGAGGAGGGAATTTTAGTAAATGACGGTCGTTAGTAAAATACTGGACCATTAAGTATAATGAGGGCCTATTTAGACGGGTCTGTGTGACCAAATTGACCTCTTTTGAAACCCAGTTGGGTGTACTTGGAGAAAAGTAATTGCTCGGAAACTATCTGGAGAAGTTTATTACCACCCTCGTGTCTCTGGAAATGTCGTCTTAGAACCCAAATGATTAACTCGTGATAGATACAAGAGGGTTGTCGTAGACGTCGCCCATTCAGACATGGAGTTGTGATTGACGCCGACGTCCGAGGTCGTGTAGGGCCATCTATTTGCAGACGCCCTTACCCTGTATTGGAGTTGATATGAGAGTGCGGTGGCCTCTCTGCAACTTCTCTTCAGATGAAACAACAAAGAGGGTCAGAAATTGAATCAATCAATACTGGTAACTTAATATTTTCTTCAGTGTTGGAAATGTCAAAAAAAAGTTGGGATTAAGTTCTGTGGTGGTGACTATAAAAACAACTTTATAAAACTGGTTTCTCTTTATTTTGACGAAATTAAAGGGATAGTGTTTTATGTGAAATAATTCAGCATAGATACCCTGTGACTGTCGTTGCCGAAGTTGCACCAGAGGAAGAATGTGTCGAATGATGTTGTATCTGAATTTTTGCAATCGTGGGCCTGTGATTACGGATCAGTGGTTTTGAGTGAGTGAGTGAGTTTAGTTTTGCTTTTAGCAATATTGTAGCAATATCACGGAGGGAGACACCAGAAATGGGCTTCACACATTGTACCCATGTGGGGAATCGAACCCGGGTCTTCGGCGTTACGAGTTAACGCTCCAACCAGTAGGCTACACCACCGCACCTCAGTGGTTGAGAACATGAGCAACACGCAACATTCTACAGGAAAGAATATACGGGGTCTATTCTGCTCATTAATGTCAAGGAAGAAAGAGCATGAACAACAACCAGAACAAGAGCAACAACCAGAACACAAGGGGTATAAACATGATTTGCAATCGTAACTGATCTGATAAAAGTATAAACATTTGTACCATTTCTTCACATGAAACTTCAAACTGTTGAGATAACGCTGTAACTGTCCTTTGCGGGAGGCCATGTCGTTGAATGCGCCACAATTCGCTGTATACAGTTACGTCCCTTGGACGCGTCAGGAACTTGTAATTGTTGGTCCGAAATCCGGTTCGTCCCGATTGTGTTTCTACGCTGGTAAGCACCATACCCGTGCTCGTGGGTTTCACCAAAGTGACCTGCATTACTTCAGACTTTCCTTCCACATGAACTTGTCATTAAACTTGAATACCGCTAAAAGCGGTGTTAAACATAACGCATTCACTATAAAAATCCGATGACTGCTTGTATCTCGATGCTCAAATACAAAATCGATTCCACGATAACCGACGATTTTTAGTTATATGCTACAGGATATTTTCCCATTTCTACCCTGTTTTCTCCTAGAGTGTAACATTAATAGACGTTCACTGTTACAATTACCCTGTCTTAAACAATAGACGTTCACTGTTACAATTACCCTGTCTTAAACAATAGACGTTCACTGTTACAATTACCCTGTCTTAAAATATTATTCGCAAATATTATTTGCACTTTAAAATATTATTTCACTTTTGGTGTAAACAGTGAGAACAAAACACTGGCCACTCCAGCTTTGACTACGTGCACATTCACGCTCTTTACAAGGACCGGAATACTGTCATATATCTCAGTCTGTCCACATATCGACCTACATACAATACCTGATTACAATACGAACACGTGATGCTTCTGCAAACGACCCTCTTCGTATTTCGTAATTCAATGTGTACTCGTGCATTTTATGTCGGAAAATTGGATTTATATCAAATTTACCTCACTATTCTGTAACCAATATTTAGCATCAGCTACAAAATTGCTACGCGTCATTATTGGGGATATTACGTAGATGACGCAGTCTGTTGTAACCCGTGTTGATGAGCTCTTCAGAACTCTGTCATTTCTCCTTGAAAAATATGGGAATAGGCAAATGGATATGGATTCTACGGTAATTTAGTAACTGAGATGAAACCGCTTTTCTTCTTCATTACCCAAGAACCTTCTTCACGTGATGGAAAAGCAGACCGATCTGTTTTGGAGAAAGATAGAGGGCTTGAATACCTGATACTGATGGGGAAGTTGTGTTTGAAGGTTTTTGACAGTGCACATGTTAATCCAACATGGTTGGCTGCATATGACTGAGTCGAATTAACAACGATCTACACGATAGATAGCAAGGTATCAGGTATATACACTTACAGCCTAACAAAAGTAAACACGCAACCACCGACACGCCCTCTCTCTCGTCTTCTTCCCTCCATCCAATGTACTCTTTCCTCCCTCTTCTGTCTTTCTCTTCCTATTTCCACACTGTCAAATAATAATAATAATAATAAAACGGTATCAGGTATATGACGTTACAGTCTAAGTAACTGATTCGTTCGAATAATACTGAGTCTAAGTTTACTTAGACTGATGACATTATGACAGATGTGTGTTTGACGAAATGTGACACACATAGTAGTGAAAACCCACAAAGACGGGTATGTTGATGGCATAACATGGCAAGCGGATCCTGCTACTGCAAAGGGGTGCAACTGAGCTCAACGAATTCGAACGTCCCCTTTTTAAGAAACCGTGAACTAAAGTCAAATGAAAACGTAAGCAGCAGTATTTTAACTTCATGTGTACAGGTGACTTACATTATAAGAGGTCTGCTCCATATGACATTGTCAGAGCCACAGGCCCTTGTGTCTTTGCGTGGATTAAAGATTTTGAAACAATATATAAAATTTGAGATGACCCCCGACTCGAAATGCTTCTCAGCACAATACATTATGGCATGATGTATTGCACTGTGGAGCATTTCGAGTCGGGGTCATCTCAAAAATGTATTTTTTTTAATCTTAAATCTTCGCAAAGACACGAGGGCCTGTGGTCAGAGCCTAACCATAAGGCGGGCGCCTATTTGCTGATGTGGGTGTTATTGGCGTTGGGTGTTACCAAAGTGACACAGATAATTACACAAGGTTATAAAGTAGGATGGGAAAACATTATCTTTAGTTACCTTCATGTAAAATACTTCTGTATCATTGGTTAATGACGCTTTAACAAGTTTCCGTATCACCCCTCCCAGGGGGGTGACAACTGGAAAAATTATGACGCGCTGCCACGGTAACCGTCAAACTCTTCGCCGAGAAGCTGTATAGCTAACAATCGTATGACGTCATAACATGACACATGCAGTTCAGAGTTCACTATGTACACATTTATTTTACCGACTTTCACTGCTTTAGTTAAACTATGTTATACATTGAATCGCTTGTACATTCAACTTGAACATAATTGGCCCTTTTATAGCAGTTTTAAGCTTGTCAGAATATGTTTCACTAACAGTCGAGAATTAAATGCCATTTTGTATCCATTTCAAATAGTAGGTAGCGATCTTCAAAATAATATATAAATGGTATTTTGTACATTTAACATGGCTGCTCGGGTGACACTGCTACCGAGGCGTACATAAGACCGTATTAACCCCGAGAGAAGTATACAGCTTATATTATTGGACGTAATTGACCATGTCGTTGCGATCTCTTTGGACATCTTATTTGATTTTGGAATGTGGTTTATGTAACGTTACAAGACAACCTCTGGTGCGAAAAACGGACCTTTGTTCCGCACATCAGGATAAGGTCAATATGTAAACGTATGTCTAACTCTTCAACCACTCCAAGAAGGTAATCTACCTCTATGGTCAAGTGGATAGAGCGTTTGAGGTCATATGTTTGAACCCCGGGAGTGTGATGTCTTACGACGTTAGAAGACACCCTACCTGGTGCTCTTACATTAGGACGTTTAGGCTATGTCCACTAGCACCGCATAGGTGAAAATGTTTCTGTAAGTTTTATTTGATACATATCTAGAATGTCAAGTCCGATAACCGGAATGGTTATACTTTGTCATCATTGCCTCGCATACCTTACATTCTAATATTCTGCCATTTGGTAGAAACAGTGAGGTAGTAAAAACTGAAGAGTATTAAAAGATCCGAACCTGGCAATTTTTCACAAAACCCACAATAATTAAATTATCATGTTTTCTATCTTCGGCGCTTTTCTGGATTCAAACCATACAATCTCTGCCCTCTGGTCAAAGCGGTTTGCGTTCTTGTAGCGTTTCTGTGGAAGTATTCCTGCAATAAGAACTCTTCAAAGACGCAGGCTAAAGCTTACTGCCCCACGGCAAACTACAGTTGACTCTTAGATTCATTTCCCCGAGTCAAGAAGCCGGCAATTGTATCTCCGATTGATCATCTAACGAATCGTGGAGCCTTCGATCCGATGTATAGAAACTGGTTGAGAATGTTACTCAACTTGGTTTTGTTGCGCACAGCCTCGTAATCCAATTGCCTGGATGTCGAGGAACGGTCGGACATGTGCAAAACAAAGGGACCACCCTGAGGCTTTCTCACTAATGTCAAAAGGTTTCTTAATGAGATGAGAGATGCGGCCGCTTCCTGGGAATCGAAGGATGTTTTAGCCGCGGCATTGGTTCCAGTAGATGACATAGCCGAGATGGACGTTCAACGAAGCACGTGCATGTTACAAAGGTTCCACGCGTTCTGAGTAATGTGAAATGCATTCTAATGATAAGGCATGCTTTGCTCTTTTCATTTGCATTCTAAATGCAGCTTTAATTGGAGTCGGGGTTGTTACAAAGAATTAGTTGGACAAGGCGCAATTAAATTGTTGGTTTGACCATTCTCGGTAGCGGAACCGAGGGATTACTGTTCTGAAACCTTTTGTTGGCGAACAAGTTTGTTCATCTTTCCCCCAAATGGACGTTACGAATTTAGTCATATGCAGATCCATGTCTAGAAAGAATGGCACGTCGCAGGACACAGACAAAGCAGTCGCCTATTGGTTGGTATAGTAGACACAGTATCCCTGTAGCTGTTTAATATAAGGATCCTAATGAAACTCGGAGACGTACCAACACGAACTAAAGGATTGCTTTAGTCTGCCTGACTTCATAATCATTGGTGGGACTAATTCGTCGATAATCACATCCGTAGGCTGGCTTTACACATAGGGCAGTGCGCAACTTCAATAACGGTAAACTAAATGCCAAAATGAAATATCGATGTTGTCCATCCAGCGCTTTTTTTTCTGAAGAGTGCGAGGGAGATTAGATGTGTTCAGTGTCGCAGTTTCGCAATATACCGGTCATATCACGGCGGTTTGAAATTAATCTAGATCGGATCAGCAAAGAAATAGTGAGTTAAAGAATAATAAATCAAACGTGATGTCGACAGATCACAAATTCCGAACGACCTATCGTTTTTCTGAAACATTGTCTTCGCATGACAAAGTGTGAAAAGACCGTTATAATTATGAGTATAAGAAGTATACTAGCCACATAAAGAAACTGTGCACACAGAAAATTCCTTCAGAACTGGAATACAACACAGAAAAGATGAAATGATGTATCGGGCCTCAACAACATGTCAAAAGAACATGAACAATATCCGTAACGATGACAGAAGTTCAAAATTGAGTCGGGGGTCACACGTCGAAGTCACAAAGTCAATAACGGGTATGACCATCATGCGCGTGAAGCACAGCAGTGCATCGACGACGCATAGAGGCTACCAAATTTTCCAAATGAAGGCCTGGGGAATGGTTTGGGACGTGGTCACTGCCGTCTGGAACCTGTGTCTGATATGCGTCACCCGAATCCATCTGTCCTGTCTTGGCGTCGTTACTCGGGGACGCCCAGAACGTGGGTGGTCGGCGACGTCATCACTGTTTCCCTAACGCCTGACCAATGCAGATATCGTGTTACGATGGCATTGGAAATGTGCTGCCACCTGTTGTTGGCTCATGCCTGCTCGAACCATTCCAATGGCTTCATGACGTTGAGCACATGGTAATCTTGGCATGATGTGCATGTGACTTCTCATGTGAATTTGTGAACGTTTGAATGACCAAAGATCAAGCTTTCGACAGTGACAGCAATTTCTGAGTTTCACATGTTGTGTGCAGCTGCACAGGCTGCACGTGCAGTAACACATTGCAAGTCCATAGGCCACCATCAATGACGTCACGTCGCCTGGCACCTGCATGAGCGTTTGATTGTCTCCAATACTTGCTATGTTCACACCTTTATTTATGCATAAAGACGCTGTATGCCTATCTTTATATTTTCTGTGTGCACAGTTTCTTTATGTGGCCAGTATATTATGAATATTATGCCATAACAGAGGCATGCGACTAAGACAAGTGATAAGGGGTTAATTTGTCAACTTTAGAAAGAGTGAGTGAGTTTAGTTTTACGCCACTTTTAGCAATATTCCAGCAATATCACGGCGGGGGACACCAGAAATGGGAATTCACACATTGTACCCATGTGGGGAATCGAACCCGGATCTTCGGCGTGAGGGGCGAACGCCTTTACCACTAGGCTACCCCACCGCCCCACTTTAGAAAGAGGGTGTATTCACCATATATTGTATGTGTTCTTAACCCATATCAAAATATGTTTAATTTTTCTCGTTACTTCAAAGAATCATATCGAAGACCTATCAAATTAATGTCAATAATTTGTGTTTATTTAACCTTTCCCTAAAATCAAAAGTCTACGAATACTTATTCCTATTAATATGCCGTTCGTCAAATATGACAGGGTAATCAGCGAGGGGAAAACGAGACCCTATTTACATGATATACAGAATCAGAAATGCCAAACAGAAAATATCTGAGCTTATAGCAAAGGCTTTATCATTAAAATGGACCGATCATTGTTAATTTAAGAAAGTGAATTGTTTTCAGAAGATTAGCTTGGGAAATCAGTGAGATAACACTTGATTTACAAAAGGGAATTATTTCCAAAAGATGAATTACACTGCTATGTATTTGTCGACATTTGATGATATTATGGCATTATAAACAGAGAGTTGAGACGTATATTATGAACCATGGGCATTGTAACTAGAGTGGATATAGCCAGGGAAGTGAGCAAGGCGGAAATTTTTTTGATTAAAAACATGGCACAACTGTGATTACACCCATTTCTCCTACTTCACCTTCCACTACTAAACTTACTGCTTTCACCGCAACCATCACTACTACCACTACTACCACTACTACTTCTACTTCTACACACACTAGTAGTACTTTCTTCCACATACGTTTCAGACGGTGCTTGAGTTATCTGGCGCTGGACATTAATTAAGGGGTGACACAAGACCAGGTCGTTTCGGAGTCGGTATACAGTGTTTGAGGGGGCTGTACATGTTTAACTGAGACGCGGTATTTCATTGAGCATTAGTCCGGACTGGTACACTGTGCTACGCATGCACGCACATACGTACACACCAAACACACACACACACACACACACACACACACACACACACACACACACTCTCTCTCTCTCTCTCTCTCACACACACACACACACACACACATGTGCAATAATGTTAAATCGTTAAATTGGATCGTTATCACTACTACTACTACTACTGCTGCTGCTGCTGCTGCTACTGCTACTACTACTACTGCTGCTGCTATTTCTGTACTACTATGTGGTTCTACCACTACCAACACTACTACAGTACAACCAGAAATTATTGAGAATTTCAAGATTGTAATTTTTTTCTGTTTTTCACTCATTACTCACGTATTAAATGTGAATATTAGCAGAACATAACTCCAGATTCAAAGACAGATGAACAGTTAGTATTTTGTCAAGTCACCATGGGCAGCAATGCAGGCTTCAATGTGACGGGGCATACTACTGATCAAAGAAGTTAGAAAGTCGTGGTCCATGCTGTCCCAATACCGGACCACCTCTTCTTTCATTTCAGCAATATTTGTCAGACTTTTCTTATTGACACTTTGCTTCATAAGTCCCAAAACATTTTCTATTGGATTTAGGTCAGGGCTATAGCTTGGCCAATCTAATAATGTCATATTTTGGGTCCGAAACCAGGCCTGTGAATGCTTTGAACGATGTTTTGGGTCGTTGCCCTGCTGGAAAATCCAAACATTTCCACAGAACACGTGAGCAGATGGAAGTAAATATCCCTCGAGAATATCTGTGTACCGCTCACTGTTCATATTCCCTTCAAATACACATAGATCACTATTATTCTATATGTGTCTTCCGAAACAATTCAAACCAGTTCCCTCTGTTGATCAGAGTTGGGCTAGGGTGACACGGGACAGAAGGACCACAACCCAATGTCCAAGGTCATTTCGGCATGCTTAAGAACGATGGGGGTTTAAATCCCAGATTCCCCGTGATCATGCTTCTAGGTTTGCTTGCACCATGTCGTGGGTTTCACCGAAGACATTGGCGGATCCAGAGAGGGGGGGATGTTTCAGGGGTTCGAACACCCCTTTTGAAAATGACTTAAAACCACTTTGAAGGTTTTTTTAGCGTTGGCGGAGCCAATGGGGGTTTCAAGGGTTTCGAACCCCTGAAACCCACCCCACCCCCACCCCTTCAAAATTCCTGGATCCGCCGAAAGAAGTGGTGAACCTCTGAGAACAGTCGAAGTCGAACTGAAATTCTGATCAAGGCGATGTTAAACTGTTCTCACTCACTGACTCACTCACTCACGTTATCCGGTATGAAACCATTTAGGATACCTAAATATTGAGTACGCGGGAATAATTGATTTCAACTGATATTTTTACAACTTCTCTCTCACTTGAGTAAAAGCCCCTGCATTGCACGAGAGCCAAGTCACGTGACTGCTCATGGGAGAATTTTCGAGATGTTCGAATAATCTTTGCGACACTGAAATGACGTCCGGGGTAGCCCAGAGCTAGTCTTAAAAGAATGTCTCACTGAAACCCTGGGTTCCATTCCTACAGACCCTTTTCCATGACCTTAAAAATGGAAATATGATGATCGTGTCGTACCTCACCTGTGCTACCCGTTACAGGCACAGAAGCTGCATAAATATTGACCTGACCAAACACGAGAACATGTTGATACAAATGAAACAGACAAAGTGCTTCAGACATCATTTTGTAGATTTTTAAAGGCTTGAGCTGATGAAACAATGATTGACCTAAACTGAAAGTTGAATATTGGAAGCGGCGTAAGACCCTTTTATGGGCACGTCTGAGGGTCAATGATATGTTATAACTGTACATATATACCACACACCTGGCATTTCAAACTCTTGAGATGCGATTTACGGATTTGTGTCCACAAGCTTTAAAATATATCGGCAGTGATGCCCTCAAAATCTGAAGGGAAAAAGGGGCCGGAATTTTAAGAATAATGATGTATTGTGTGTTACAATATTTTAAGTAATATATCTATTGAAAGCCACGGTGAGTGATGGTTTTGAAACATTTTGACTTAGTTATGTTCAGCGAATTTGGGAACCGCTACCTTTCATTTATTTCACATTTCAATCTCACAATTGGTTAAACAAGGAAACATGAATGCTTTCATTGGCAGTGTGTCTGCAGTGAGCTTGGCCTTCTCTCTATTCGTTAGCCCATACGTACCACGTTCCACCAAGGATATGGAAGTACACTATCATCACCATTATCCGCGTCACTGAAAGTTATTCCTTCTCGACATATAACATGGACGTGTGTTCAAGTTGCGTGTCGACGTTTTTATTCATTATGTGTATCTGTTTCGCTTTGAATGCATACATGTACCTGCAACATATGGTATAACTATTAAGGGTTAACTTCTGCGAAATGCATTCTCCAGTTATCTTTGATAGCTTATAACTCGTAAATCATTTTTTAATCTTGTCTTTACTTTGGTAACAGGTTCAATAAACAAGGTTAAAGCAGATAAGCTTACACGTCTCAAGTACAACCTTATCTCCGACCAGTTTTTCAGGTGCGTTATCATCACTCTCGTTACGATTGACTATGTTTGATAAGACTGATACACGTTCGACGGGAAAGGTTGAGATGCCCTTACGGTAATACTGCAACCATATGTATTATGCATGATGGGGCGAGGCCGATACCGTCACTACAATTTGCTGTGAAGTGTTACGACCATCTTTCGTGCAATGATAGTGCCAGAATTCCATGTTCTGGTTTGTAAGCACCAAAATGGTAAGGTGTAACACCAGCCCCAGGTCGGGTATCCACCTACATATTGTTTGTTCGTTTGTTGTATGTTGGTCTAAAACGATATGTAAAGGTTGTCAACTTGTACAATTCCCTCAAGAAATAAATCAGTACACTGGACCTTTTTCACTGTCAGAACTAAATGTTATAGCTTCAAATCTGAGACTGTAAACTGGAATCTTTATTATATAGATTATGCCTTAAAGTTTACAAAATGTTGGAATGAATTATATGAAATGGATATCAAAAAAATTTAATTACCGTTCAATGTTTGAATGTATGTTTCAAAATAACAACCACTCGCTTTCAACTATGACTTGGTATTAAAGACCCCCGACGGGACGGGTGTACAGTAGACCAGAATGATAAAATGAATGGTTACCACTGGAAGCACATAGAAACATTACCAGTCTACCAAAATCCTATATTTGCAAGAATTACAAAAGAAATGAAAACTTATATGTCATATATCACAGTACAGCATTGTCTAAAATAAAATATATTTAAATACATTCGGTTGCTATAAGTATTATCTTAGAAACTTTTAAAATATCCAAGTTCCAAACATGGGTTTAAACCTTTTTACGATTCTTAGTTCGCATCTACTATTACTCTGTGGAACGTTAAAACTTCTGGAAGAATCTGTGATTCAACACGTTATAAATAATACATTTCAATCTGAATCATCACCAGGCGCATCCTACGTTTGTTCTGGCGGAGAACACATACTAGGCTGTGAGATGAGGTTGTCAGTTTCATTAGGATTTATGCAGACAAGGAATTCAAGCCACAGCAGAATGTTTGTGTGGTGGTAAATGTGAACATGTATATAAAATATTATTACTTGAATAAAACCTGTTAAATGACGAAATCGACACTTTGATATAAAGAATCAATATATACATATTGAATGTGCAGCACAAACATTTGTGAAACCTACGCTGTTCTCACTGTTCCTTCGATCATCTTTCCTAGTACTCTCCTCCTGTTTAGTTCATGACAGGTACAAAGTGTAAATAATCATTCGTATACATATTTAGGTTTGTTTGTTTGTTTGTTGTTTAACGTTGTACTCAACAATAAATTATTGTCCAGCTCTATGGCGAGTCTGGACCAGACATTCCAGTTTTTGAGATCATAAACATCGATCTACCCAATTGGGATACGATGGAATGTGTCAACCAAGTCAGCGAGCCTGACCACCCAATCCCGTAAGTCACCTCTTACGACAAACATGGGGTGAAAATCTAGGAGAAGGTGTCCTCAGTTATTGAACTTGCACCAAATCTCATTCACATTTTAGTAATAAAATATGTTATTGTTAAAACTAACATGCAACTGAAAGCGAAAACACTTTCCATATTCATAAGAAATTACTGCCAAATTCAGAGACGATAGCCCGATTCAGACCATATCGTGAGGATGTGTTTTCGAATTACTATGTTATAGGGACGATATGGGTATTCGCGAAAAGACTATGATATCCGGCCCATCGGCGTATCCATCACAAAAGCAAGTCATTTGTTCAACAAGGATTTGCATCTGAATTATTTGATCACTGACGAGTCAGTATTAAAAACGGCTTCCATATGTCTGCCTGACAATTTATTCAGGTTTGTCGTAATAATGAACAACAACTGCTGGACAACAGTCGTATGACGACGCTCTGTGAAGCCCTTGTAGAAAAAAAAGTCCGATAGTATTTCAAAAGTTCTTAAAAGTGAACCCCAGTCGCTACAGATGCAGCAATATTGTTCAAAATAACGGAAAGGTTGACTATTTGAAAGCTGAAGTCCTTCATCTTGTCATTCACTCTTCTGGGGAATGTTTTGTGATGCTGTAACTTTGTACATTGATCTAAGTATAACACAGATAGGACGGTCAGTGGTATCTCTATTTCTAGTGCTGGCGGGTACGTTTGTGTACCACGATAAAGGAATGTATAGACAATCGTAAAAAAGGACAACAAATCGCTGAATGCTTTCCATAAACCAGACGCATTATTATTGGACATATAATACCTATGGGGGCTATGCCGCTTTTAAGACATCAAGTGATATCAATTCAATTCAATTTGTACTTGAACATACCATTCTCATTTGTATAGTAATTGTACCTTTTATGTGTTCATCTTCTTTACTTATTTCCCTATGGCGTCCTGCAATGTAAAGTCCACTCTCTTTAAAGCGTCATGTAAATACAGAATGGCTTTTTCAGCTACATTTAATTCAGTGCAAGTTTTGAGCATCTCAAATGTTTCTATTTAACGGTGCCACTGAGTCTGGTAGGACGATGGGCAATGCACTCGGTGCCTTCCTTAACAAACATCATATGAATGTAATAGACCAAGTAAACCTTTCTGTCTCCTCTCAGCCAGTGCTCTGAGTTGTATAAACCAATGTTTTCAAAACAGACTTAAATGTTTCCTGTTAACGAAATAGCAATTGTGAATTGGCAAAAAAAGTTTAAACTTGTGTGTGTGTGTGTGTGTGTGTGTGTTTGTTTGTGTGTTTGTGTGTGTCTCTCTGTGTGTGTCTGTGTGTGTGTGTATGTATGTGTGTGTGTGTTGTGTGTTTGTGTGTGTGTGTGTGTGTGTGTGCACACATTAAACAACGTTTGTAACGAACACGCTTATAACGAACTGACAGATATGACGAACTTTCTGTGGGTTTTAGCCCCGTGCTGTGTATTTTAGTCGAATGCGAAACTACGGTTATAACGAACTAAAGTTAGTGGCTCCTTTGATTCCGCTATGACCGTACTTTACCGTCCTTGTTACATTTCGAGTGTCAAAATAGCTTTCAGAATATCAAAAGAACGTGTAATGAATAATGCCATGGTACATGCCTTGAGGTATTTTAAATACTGTTTACGAAGTGTCACGAAACATTAATGTGAACACTGAATATGTGTCCATTTACAACTTAGCGGTGGTGAAAAACAGAAAGGTAATATAGAAACTCTGAATATAGGAATGCGATATTTATGTTTTTACTGCACCATTTTGGTTTAAATGGTTTGTGAGTATGTTACACAACTTAACAGTTAAACTTGGTATATGTTGTAGGTAGTGCTGGTTAATAGATGCACAAAATGCATCACGTCACATTTAAACTAACTATTTCCTTATGCACTGTTGGTTAGAAGTTGATGGTGTAGCACTACTTCACAACTCAACTTTGTGTTCGTCGTTGTTATATCCTATTAATAGTTAAGCATGCACTATTTCACATTTCAAAGTCGCAGTCATTGTAGGCTGGTAAATAGTTTAGTAAACAAAATAATATAAAAATTATCTACTGACTTAGATCGTTTCTCAATACGTCTTGCACTAGTTTACCTATCCTGGGCCCGAGTTACTGCAACATCCGATAATGACCAAATGGCCCCAACAAAACTGTTGTGAAGGTTGGTGTTTTGTGGATGTAAATATATAACCGACAGGTAGTTATGACATGGCCGATACGCGTATCATTGTTTTACAGTGAAGATGAAAGGTTTGTTTACGCCACGTGAGCATCTGCATGTTCTGCAAAGGCAAATAATAAACAATCCAGTCTTAGCCAAGCAAACGGTAGTCTCGTGTTGATAAGGCACAATCATCAAAGTCTAACGTTGTAACGATGCTATCCTCATAGGCTGCTTTCACAATAAGCGTGGGAGATGGGGAAGTTAATCTTCAGCATCCCATGCTTGTCGTAATCCAATCCAAACCCTCTATACTGCTTACGGCGGTGGGGTAGCCTAGAGATTAAAGTGTTCGCTCGTCACGTCGAAGACCCGGGTTTGATTCCCCACATATGTACAATGTGTGGAGGCCATTTGTGGTGATATTTCTTGAATATTGCTAACAGCAGGAAAAAAAAAACTAACTCACTCACTCTATGCTGCCGGACCAAAGAAGGTATGTTCCTATATGTGACTATGGCCGGTACTGATGAGAACATGACACTGTCATTCAATGGTGATATTTTGGTACGGGTACCATAGTTCTGAATCTAAGGTGTGCAATGTTTGCGCGAGGTTATAGCTATAAACCTTTCAAAAAAGTTTCTAATTTGTTAGACAAATTCCATTTCCAAGTGTATACATTGTTTGTCCATATTCCGAATAAAGTATAAAATAAACTTTGCGAAATAATGTTCCTATCTACATCGTATTCATCCATATCTCTACTGCTGACCCTATTCACTCGTTCTCCAATGTAATACACAAATTGGTATGACCAGTACGGCACACATATCCAGGATAGTTATGACTTCCAGAATCAAGCCTGTTTGAAGAGAAGATTGCAGTGCTGCTATTTGATCCTTCTCTTGAAGAGGTGACTTAAGTATGTCAATACGTGGCTACTATAAATACCAGCTGTGAGATGGAAGCTGGGTCGGACGCCAGGGCCTTCTTACTAAATCACTCATATACTGTTGGGTCGAAACCAATTTGATGGAGTACCTTAACGCTGGAGCGTAGTTTGTATGACCACGCCAGGGTTGCGGGATAGGCCTTTATATGTATCTTGTTAACTGGAACTCGAGTACATGAAGGAGATAATTGATTGCAATTTGGAGGAAGTTTAGAAGTACTTGTAAACTGGATTGACGAAGATTCTTTATGACATATCGTAACTGGGTTAAATGCTTCAGAACCAACTCAATATGGAACAGCTAAACATAGAACCATAGTAAAGGAAAATAGGATGTTCCTTGGTTTGAAGTTTAAAATGCCATTTGAAAGAGGAGTAACATGATGAGTTTACATGTACAGTGAAAACTCGTCAACTCGAAATGTTTACTCGATGTGCCGTGGAAGGCGATATGATCGCTGAGGTCTAATTCGATATTCTGCTTGTCTCGAACTAACTCGATGAGGTATCGAAGTTTCATTGAGGTTAACAAGGTTCCACTGTAGCTTCTTGTCAGTAATCGTACGTACAAGATTCAAAACCGTTTCCATAATCTTACGAAATCGCTACCGAAAACATTGAGCAATTCCGATGTTATCATAATCATGTTTTATTATGAAACACTATGAAATAGCGATACCTTAAACAATGATGAGGTAGTAATGAAGCAATGATTATACCTGTACACGAAGGCCAATCTCAACATGGATGAATAATGCATTAAATGCATTACATTTTATGCAAGTAATCGTTATTCATGTATGTGTTAGCTGGATGTCAGCAACATGATTTAGATTTGTTCATTGACATGAGTCAGCAATCGTGAGTCATGGTCGAGACTTTAATTTAGTTGCTTGTATTCAGTGGAAACCAACATACGAGTATGCATGCCCTGTATGACAGGTATCGTGAGTAATCAGTACTCGCTTTACGTCTCACACCATATCACCACACGTAAGTAATCAATATGCACGTGTTATTCTTGTTAGTAACCATAATTAAATATAATATATATGTGAACTTTTGTTCTTCATTGGATATTTGCATATCAGTAATTGTAAGTAATCACTTTTGATTCACATATAACTCCATGCTAATTCACGTTAACATCCACGAGTAATCATTATGTATTTACATAGAGTTACATATCACCAGTCGTGAGTTAAATCGAATTCGCCATAAAAAACTTGAGTAATCATTATGCTTTTATAGGCAACTAACGCGAATGGTAATTATGTATTCACATGTAGTCCCACGTCAACAATCGCGAGTGTTGATTATGTATTCACATGTAGCCCTACGTCAGTAATAGTGAGTAATGAGTATGTATTAACATGTGACCCCGCGACAGCAATAGTGAGTAAGTTTAGTTTTACGCCGCAGCTATTTTCCAGCTATATGGCTGCGGCCTGTAAAACAATCGAGTCTGGACCAGACAATCCAGTGATCAACAGCATGAGCATCGATCTGCGCAATTGGGAACCGATGACAGGTGTCAACCAAGCCAGCGAGCCTGACCACCCAATCCCGTTAGTCGCCTCTTACGACAAGCATGGGTTACTGAAGGTTTATTCTAACCCGGGTCTTCACGGGTTCGACAGTAATAGTGAGTAATGAGGATGTTTCCCTTGCAGCCACATGCGAACAATCGTGCGTAATCAGTAATTGCAAGTAGTGAGTATGTATTCACATACAGCGCAGACCCGTGTCAGCAACTGATAAGATGGTAGGTACATGTCCACAATACTGAGTAAAGTCATGGTGTAATAAGTAATATAGAAACACTATCAAAGCACATATTACGTGTTCAGCATAATGCCACAGTATACACTTGGCGTTACACTATGGTCGACTGGCGACCAGTACTTTCTGATTTGGCAAAGGAAATCTTGCCATTTAGCACCAGTCTTCTGTCACCAAGTAAATGTCAAACACAATTACATGTATATGTACTTCATGACCATCGACAAGTTGATGCATTATTGACCAGCATATTTAGCCCCATCTAATGGAAACACCACAAGCGCCAATCCGTCTGTAACACCTTCAAATACAACTGAGGGTCATTCATACTACCACGATTACATAAACACACGGCGACTAATCTCCACCAAGGCAATCTTGGTGTCAGTTACGTTGAATCGGGTTCAACTGCTACCATCAGCATTGATACCGTCGGGTGCCACAGCAAGATTTCAATCAAGTAATGGTTTCAGTGAATCCTTTCGACTGGCAACCTTTCCTCAGCATCAGTTCTCCCCCGCCTGGCTGTCTGCAGTACACTTTGTTCCATATGTCCAGCATTATCAGGCTTCTGCGGATCATGGACCCGACGTGTCGGGAATAACACCAAGAACAATTACCAATGTTAAATGTGTTTGTTAGACGTGATTTGTATTGATTTGATGTTGCAGCGCTCTCGGCTACATCGTGTTGGCTTCACTGATTCATTGCTTGTTGATTGTATTCCTTCAAGATGTGGAGAGAAAAACTCATATGGCTTCGGGATGTTCTTTTCAATGTGTCTTACGCATCGCAGACACCATTGAGTACAGGGGATAAGTACACGACAAGCCAGATCTGCTTCACTGTGGTTTCCTTTTGGTGGGTTCCAGGTTGTTTTGTGGGCTGTACAACTCCTCACTTCTCAGTACGAAGCTTTTGTTCGTCATCGATTGAAGGGAATTATTGCTCTTCTCGGTTGTTCAAGTGTCGGTATCGGATGAATCAAATTGTCGATTTATTTGAAATTTCAATTTGAGGCTGATGTGTGAAATGTCCGAACGTTTGCACCTTTCAAGTGGAGAGGAAGATTTTCATTTACATCCTGTTTCTCACTGCATACATATCCTTCCACAAGCGTTAATGTCATGTCTGCTTCAAGATGTAGTAAACTGCTGCAGATCTCTACCATATGACCATCCTTGCAGTTTGTTATCCTGACAAAAGAGGAATAAGTCAGCCAAGCGTTCTTGTTTGTATATAGGTAATACGTAACCAAACATTTTGTCTATGATTATCAACACATATGTCTACTTTGAAGAACCTGGACCATTTAAGAATGAGAATACCTGAGCAAAATATACTTCAGCTACCACTCCTTGTCGGATGAGTCGACTAATAGGGATTTGTTTGTTTGTATGTCTGTCTGTCTGTCTGTCTGTCTGTCTGTCTGTAACACCACATTCAGCATTGTTCCAGCTCTTTAAGTAATGGCATATGGACCATACGATCCAGTAATCAAACATCATGAGCATCGATCAACGCTATAGGGATACGATGACGTGTGTGAACCAAGTCAGTAAGTCCAACTACCCAGGGTGGTCATAATGCGGGACCTAGTTTAGTGTGTACGATGAATACGTGGCTATCTGGCCCAGATTCGATTTTGAACTGGCTGCCGGGACAAAGATGGAATTTTGCGAAATGACGGCGTAGAGTAACATTGACGCACAATAGAGAAACACGTTTCAAACAGGGATGTAGATACAAACGAAAAAAGTCATTCCATATTCATAATATCTAAAAGCGGAGTTGACTATATCGTGTGTTTAAGACTTACAAGCAAAGCCTTTCTTTACACCTCCCACAAACCAATACGTGCTATACGTCGTCATATGAGCGAAATATTCTCAAGCACGACGTAAAACCCAATTTCCCCTCACCTCACCTCACCAATACATGCTATAATTCAATTTCGTCATTTTCCTTTCACCAACTTCATTCTTACAGCGAAACAGACAGTGTTGTTAATAAATAGACCATTCAAGTAGCTTCCATTCATTATGACTGGCTATATCAAGGTTTCCTTTTATTGTATCAGATTTTATTGCATAATAGACGTACACAAATACAAGCGCAATAAATTCTTCAAATCCATCATTTCCCAAACTGTACAACACTAAGGAGAATTTTACCCAAAAGCGCACAGCTTCATTCTGACAGTTTTCTCAATTCTCCCCTTGACGTTACGTCTTTATTTCCACCTCGTATGGAGACTGAAAAAGCTGGGTTTTAACACATCTTTGAACAGTATTTCATTCATGTCACGGCTTGTCAGCTTACTGCTGGAGAGGATCCCAATGCGATGCGGGCATTAAACGTACTCTTCTTTGGTGAAACCACGATCAAGTATGGTGTTGTCAAACCAACGGAACTCTCCTAGTCTGAATCTAGAATAATAGCATGCCTTACTCAGAATACCACGCCTCTTTCATTGAAAGACAATCAGTGGGGCACATTGGTCACGTACGTTTTCTTCAGTATATTTCAAACTATAGATCAGACAATGCAATAGCTCAATGAATCAATGACAGATGGCGAAAATCCCCATACAATAACCAGCGACATGAGTCTACCTAGTGATTGTCAAAGGACGGTCCTGTTTTCTTTCTCCACCGATGGCTGTCCAATGATCAATGATCTCTTGTGGTCCTCCATATCAATATTTGCCTATAACTTGACTCCAGCTTCCTCTCACTGCCACCGTGCTCATCTCGTCAAGGATATTGATCAGGAATTTTATAGGCTAATAGCAGGAGAAACTGAAACCTATCCAGGCATAATATTGCGCCTAAATCATTGATTTTATCAGTATTAGATCCGCGATTTCAGTATCAGGAGAAGGATTTGGCTATGAGACAAACGGGGAAACAACTCCGCTGTTGTCTGAGTGGCACAATCAATGTTCTCCTGCTAGCATGGCCAACGTCTGATTTAATAGTGAAGAGCGAGCTGAGAGGGAATCTATACCACACATGACTCCCAGGATCATCACCGATAAATCGTGCTTTAGTGGTATTGGAATTGGTTCGGTCGATTTCAACCATTAAATTTTTGGTAGCATCATTTTTACGATCAGGATAAGGAAGGAAGATTTGAAGGGAGTAAAAACTAAACCCCATCAGAAGTTGAAATACTCGCCTAATTCTTGTTTACAGGTTCGAGAGAGAATGGCTTTGTCGCAAAAAAGATCTAAAAAATAACTTTCAGGAGACGCTTACTTTCAGCGTACGTTTTTTTTTTCAAATGCAATTGAAAGACTCGGATATCTGTCTTCGGGCAAGAAGGACAAGCAATTGGTTAGTCAAGGTGAAACCAGATATCCTAGTTTTTTATATATCCGTCTGTCTGGGGTACAGAGCTGCAAGGAAAATTTCCACATAAACATATCTATTCCGAACATGTAGATAGATGCAAATTGAGGCTGACAAATGTATCTAGGCCCATGATGTATGCATTAGAGGGTTTTACATGATTCAGTAAAATGCAAACTATTCCGTTAACTACATCGTGTGAAGCAATTGAAGGAAACCATTTGCATTCTAACATTTCAACAATAAGCACTTAAAAAGTGGAAAGGCTAAACGGCAAAATGTGTTTGAATGATGAGTGAAGTACGACATGTTGAAATGCGGTATATGTGAGGGCGTCGTTAATCACGGCCAACTTATTATTATACAAGAACTTGTCATCTACCTTACAACACATGTCAGTACACATCATGTTTTCACATAATAGGTGGCACCTTTAAATATGTATCATGTTTAGTTCAATATGAAACAAGATCTATGCCATATAATATGAAAGACGTTTCAATATATGCCATATAATATGAAAGACGTTTCAATATATCGCAAGTTTATTTCAATATGAAACAAGATCTATGCCATATAATATGAAAGACGTTTCAATATATAGCATGTTTATTTCAATATGAAACAAGATCTGTGTCATGTAATATGAAAGACGTTTCAATATATAGCATGTTTATTTCAATATGAAACAAGATCTGTGTCATGTAATATGAAAGACGTTTCAATGTATAGCATGTTTATTTCAATATGAAACAAGATCTGTGTCATGTTTCAATATAGCATGTCTATTTCAATATGAAACGATCTTGTCATGTAATGTATAGTTTCAATGTATAGCATGTTGTTTATTCTGTGTCATCAATATGAAACAAGATCTGTGTCATGTAATATATAAGACGTTTCAATATATAGCATGTTTATTTCAATATGAAACAGGATCTGTGTCATGTAATATGTAAGATGTTTCAATGTATAGCATGTTTATTTCAATATGAAACAGGATCTGTGTCATGTAATATACAAGATGTTTCATGTTTATTTCAATATGAAACAGGATCTGTGTCATGTAATATGAAAATATGACGTTTCAATATATAGCATGTTTATTTCAATATGAAACAGGATCTGTGTCATGTAATATGAAAGACGTTTCAATGTATAGCATGTTTATTTCAATATGAAACAGGATCTGTGTCATGTAATATGAAAGACGTTTCAATGTATAGCATGTTTATTTCAATATGAAACAGGATCTGTGTCATGTAATATGAAAGACGTTTCAATATATAGCATGTTTATTTCAATATGAAACAGGATCTGTGTCAATGTATAGCATGTTTATTTGAAACAGGATCTATGTCATGTAATACGTATGATGTTCCAGTATAAAGCATGTTTATTTCAATATGAAACAAGACCTATGCCATGTAATATGAAAGACGTTTCAATATGTAGCATGTTTATTTCAATATGAAACAAGATCTATTTCAGTATTTATCTGGATTCCTAATAATTGTGTAAATATCATCATGTTACATATTGATATCGATAGCATGTAATCCACGTTTTGTGAATCTGTCACCAAATCTTCACGTCACCATGCATGTCACAGACAAATATGGACCGTCCCTAACGCCATGTCACTAATTGTATTGTAATTACTGATCATGCATCCAATCTTCATTAAAGATGCATTATTGTATTCTGATGGCCAGTATCTCATAGTGTGTGGTAGTAATCTTCTAACAGCCCTCTTCCGTTAATTTCTGACCCGCATTGTAGAAAGCATCTCATGTGCTTCACCATCTCCGCACCCCCGTCGTACCACACACCAATTAAGGGACAACTTTCTTAAAGTTCTAATTACCCAAAGTTGAGTTTGATTGATTTTTTCAACTTTTTGTTGCCTTCTCCAAGAAACCAACGCCAAGCGTCTTTGTCCTATATGACATCACGTCGCGTGCCATTTTGATATTCCGTTTACTTGTAATGATGGTCTTTCTGCCAGCGATTGAATTGAATTGCCACTGCCATCTTTTCTCAATTAGCCTCATTCTCAGAGTCTGAATACAAAAGAGAAGTCGAACACATATCGTTGTGAGATTTACTGGAAGAACGTCATTATTGAAGACATTCAAGTTTCCTAGCGTACGCCTGAAATGTGATTAGACTACTTCTATCCTCTTTCTGCTTCAGACAGAGACGCTGGGGATTTCTAGTCAGACTGTACGTCGTTCTCCTATGACTGATGTGACATTTTCTGTATGAGAAATCCACAACCAAATGTTTCAATAAAACCGGGAGTCGCATATTGATCTTCCGATGTATTCAAATGGTATTGGGTAATATGATATCGCGTAAAGTAATCTTTTTCACGAATGTCTACGACTTGAATTACAGTCGTTTTCAAAGATGAACAGAAATGTCAACAAAGCTATAATGGTAGAGCTTTGAGAGTGTGGTCTGTGATATATCGTAAGATCGTTTGCTGTTGACCGATCAAAGCTTTCTTATTGACATATCTTGCCTTGTCTTGTTTCTGCTGGCCGGTTGGTGTGTTATTTAACGCCGCACTCAGCAATATTCCAGCTATATGGCGGTGGTCTGTAAACAATCGAATCTCGACCAGACAACCCAGTGATCAACTTCATGAGCATCGATCTACGCAGCTTGGATACGATGACATGTGTCAACCATACGAGCCTGACCACCCGATCCCGTTAGTCGTCTCTTACGACAAGCATGCATACGGTATACTGCATACCAATTCCAACCTGGATCATTCTCTGTCTGTTTCTACTGAGAAGATCGGTAAACTCAACATTTGAAAGGCATATTCTGAGTGGCAAGATGGAGGATAAAACTGACTTGTTGTTTATTTCCATCAGTAGATATCATCGTATCTAGGTACGTTGATATACTACTCACACTTTGCTAAGGATCACAAAAATTCCCAACTTTACTTAAACATAGATTTATACTTTGAAATTGCATCCATTTAAAACTAGATAAATAATGATATGGTAACCCCTCTTTGGGCAAACAGCCACTTTAATCTATAACCTTATGCACTTGATACATGAGTAACCATAAAAATGGTTTTTATGGCACCAATCAACCATTTTGCAAATCGTGGAACGAGTCATTGACAAGTACACAACACCTGTGAATAGCAAATATGGGATCCACAAGATGCAGTGACATACTGAAACCTAGGATCCATGCTTACAATAAGCTTAGATATTTAAACCAAATAAGACCCCACATCATAGTTTTCTGTTGAATCAATGGTTTGAGCCTTAGCAAAGTGTGAATAGTATATTAGTGTACTCAGGCGCTTTCTGGGGTTATATATATTTGATATATTTGCTCACACACACTTACAGCATCGTGAGTGACTGTGCCTGTCACATACTGCACTGCATTGAACCTCCATATGCACTTATTGATACAAATTACCATTCATATACAGTTCCATGTGTCATTGCTCTCAATAAACCCATAAAACCACAAAAATTCAACATTATTTTCTGAATTGCCTAGTATGAAAATATCCCATATCAACGGATATTACAGCCAACGTGAAACATAAATCTGTACCAATGGTTCCAAGCCAGACAAGCCCTTCAGACGTATTTGGAATTGTCTGCCTGTAGATGGCGCTGTCTAAGAGAACTCACAGATCCAGTTGTAAGCAAAGTTTGCTGAACACTTTGGAAATGTTTGGCCTTTAGAATCAGCAGACCAAACCGTTACTCGACAGTTGTGTGTTGAATTAAGAACAAAAATATCATGAACTTTTCTCGAAAAAACGGCCTGTACCAGACCATTACTGGAATTAAAATTTAGAAAACCTTTGGGGAAACACTGCGACAATAGTAGAAAATGTGTGTGTGTGTGTGTGTGTAAGTGTCTTTGTGTGTTTGTGTCTGTGTGTGTCTATGTCTGTCTGTCTGTGTGTGTGTCTGTGTAAATGTAATACTCTGAATGCAGGTCAGCTGTGTTCATCCGGAATTGATGTTTATTAATTTGGGAACATTGTCTTGATGCTACTGTTAATAATTAGCGTGGCCTGTCATTACATTAGTGGAGGTTTATTGCATCTCAGTCTGTCATTAACATCAGCATATCTGACGTGATGACATGGTTCTCATGAAGTGCTAATTGACATGCCTTTAAAAGTTTTCTCAAGTCATTTAAACATGTCTGTCTCCTGATCCCTGTTTCCCAACAGCCAACCATAACCCTACTTACACAATAAATCATCTTAGTTTCGCACATGACGCTATTTACAGATTGGGATGTAGAGTTGCCATGTCTTTAAATCATAGGGACTTTGGGTACTTTGGTCCCCTATATTTAGTACACATCTCAATGTGACTTCATCCATTGATTATAAACAGACAAGGAGCAACATATCGTGCCTGAAATAAAGACTATGTGTGTGTTATGTTATAAGGAACTCTCTATCACCAAGCAACATGCGTAGATTTGAGGTCATGAGCACAAGGATAGAATAAGCATAGGCGGATAGAGCTGAGAATGGAATACGTATAGGAAGTTGAAGGTGAGAATGGGATGCATGTAGCTAGTTGAAGGTAAGAATGGGATGTGTATAGGTAGTTGAAGGCGAGAATGGGATGCGTATAGTTTTGTTTTGTTTTTTTAGAACTGAGGATATGATGCGTATAAGTGGATAGAGCAGAAAATGGGGTGCATATATGAAGCCAGAACTGAGAATCAGATTCGTATAGGCAGGAAAAGGTGAGATTGGGTTGCATATAGGCGGGGAAAGGTGAGAATGGGATGGGAAAGATGAGAATGGGATGCGTACAGGCGGAGAAAGTTGAATATGGGATGCGTATAGGTGGAGAAAGGCGGGAATGGGATAACTTTAGGCAGCTAAGGCTCAGCATGGGATGCGTACAGGCGGGGAAAGGTGAGAATGAGATTAGGATGGCTGGTCTGCTAGGGGCGACACCACCGCATGATACCTCTATGGATGAGAATGGCATACTTTTGTATGTCAAATATTTATTAGAAAGCGGTTCTGTTGGCAAGGACATGCTGAACCCATTCGCGAAAACCTGGTGTCACCACTGATCTTCATCAATATTACATGCTCGCTTTTCTTTGTCGCTCGATGAAATCTGTTTCGATAATCAAGATATTATTCTCTGGCGTTGAAATTGTAAACAAACTATCCTGATCCTTCAAAAGGGGACACTAGTGACCCATCAAAATGGGTTCGAATCCGTGTTTTCTTAGCACCATATCTGTTTGTGGGTTTCATGATTAGCATGGTCAAATTTTGAAAGGCTTGATTATATATTCATAATGTAATCAGAATTTAAATTACTGTACTAATACTCTCACTCACCTGGAACAATGGATGATGCAGAACATAATTATGAAATGTACACGCGTACGGTCTTGTCGCTGTACTTGTTTCACAAGTTTGTGTTTGCTAATATCCTTCTTTTTCATTCACGTAAGTCGGCATCGTATGACTGTCACTGTCCAAAATGCAAGTAAGCATCTTCCACGACAAAAACACATAACTTAAAACAGAATCCTCTAAACTGAAAAAGACTTTTGTTCATAACGAGAACATCCCTTACAAAACATCATCGATCTGGACTTTGTCATCGTGTAAATTGCATTAGACATGGTTTTCTTCTGTGATGTATTTGAACAAACATGACACTTATTTCAGCGTTACAGCAGAAATGGCTGACTCCTCTAAGCATGTAACCCTATTTTGTTTCTGTAAATCGTCAAGATTGTTGGATTACTATCGATATTTAAAGTCTTTTCCATCCTCTGAAAAATGTGCACATCTAACTTATAGTTAACCAGTATAGGCTGTACTGGATGTTGCAAAAGTTCCCGATTTTAAAAATTTGTACGATTTTTGCTGTGTTAGTTCTGCAATTTCGCATCTTTGCCTTCTTATGCGGTGGCAAGGATGCCTGGCCCCGATTTCTCGAAACAAACTTAAGTCTGAGTTTTGACTTAAGTTAAAGTTTGTACTCAAATTTGAGAAAACGCAGGAGAATATCTTTCCCAGAATGAACTGAAATCGATATTATACTCAAACATAGTAGATAATTTGAGTTTGGTGGATAGATTACTTAAGTCGTTTGGGCTTTCTTATTTTAAAAATACAGTTGAGTTAAAAAGAATCAGCTCTTTCAAATTGTCAAACTGAAATTTGAGTAAAACCTAAGTTTGTTTCGAGAAATCGGGGCCTGATTGAGTTAGTGATTATGGTTTTACGCCGCTTCTTGCAATATTCCAGCAATATCACCTCGGGGGACATCAGAAATGGACCTCACACATTGTAACCATGTGGGGAATCGAACCCGGGTCTTCGGCGTGACGAGCGAACGCTTTTGCCACAAGGATACTCCACCGCCCCGATGCCTGATTGAGATGCAAAGATGCGATGTTACTATATTTTGTGGACGGTCGGGTTGCCTGGTACTTAAAGCGCTCTCTCTTCACGCCAAGGGAAAGCCTTCGATCTCTCACATGGGTACAATCTCTCGTCTGCCCCACCGTGATACTTCTGGAATATAGCTAAAAGCGGCGGAATATTGCAACTCACTCACTCACTCATCCACACACTCAGTTATTCTTCCTATTATCGCAGGAAATACCTTTTTTCTTCATAACAAGCATGCATACATGCATACATATACGCGCACTTACAGTCACACATATGTATATATTTATATCGAATATCTTGACGCCTACATATAACAAGTATTTATATATCCTTTACGAAAATGAATAGAGTTCATGAATGTAGAACGTTAAGCACTAATACATACCTAGACATAAATAGGAAATTGAAATCCAATCCCAGACAATGATTCTCGAGAACGATTGCCCATGGACAAAGACAACTAGTTATCACAGTCCATGGATATAAGTGTACTTTGTAAGAAAATTATACCTCGTGTACATTATCCGTCGGAAAGACAACATACTGGTAAGTACAATACCAGTTCCTTTGAAGGTCATTTAGAAACTGTTCTTGTCTGTGCTGTTGTCCAGCGTTATGCTATGTACATTGTTCATGTCATATGTGTTTATATATATATATATATATATATATATATATATATATGTGTGTGTGTGTGTGTGTGTGTGCGTGTGTGCGTGTGTGTGTGTGTGTGTGTGTGTGTGTGTGTGTGTGTGCGTGCGTGCGTGCCCATGCCCACTCTGTATCTGTCACATGAAGAAGGAGCAAAGCAAAATTAACTCCGACACGTCATGTCCAACAAATATCGTAGTTGTTATGCAAACATCTTTGTCTCAAAAACAGATAATGCAATGTCATTTTAACATATTGAGCGTGTCTTGTTTGTCGGACGTTTGTAACTTGGGGATCGTGTGGCCGCACTGGATGCCGAGCATGGACAATACCTGCAGGACTGTGTGGCCTGACTGTTATAATTGTTCCATGGTGACGTTAGATGTTGCTGATAAAGGGTTTCTTTGTTACAGGTTCGACACAGAGTAGTAGAACCTCTGCTGAATATACAGGCATATAATAATATAATACTAACAATGCTAATTTGTGCGCCTAGAATCCAACGCAATGTTGTTCTCTGGCGTTACATTATTATCCTGACGGAATTGTACTTTCAAAGCTGCTACTAAGGGCTTCGCGCGACCGTATCGGTCCGTACATCCGCTTTTCAGGTACCCATTTTAAACATCTGGGTGGACTGAGTGCGAAGTGGACGAAGTGCCTTGCCCAGGGACACAACACAGTATGAGACCCAGGTTACAAATTGTTGGTGTCTCCACCGGGATTCGAACCCAGGCCTTTGGCTGGAGAAGCCAGCATGCTAACCACTACACTACTGTGTTCCATATGAAGCATATAGTTTTGACATTATATATAACACAACGTTTGAGATCAATGTTGATGGAAGCCTTAAGTATTTCTGATCATATATCTTTACGGCGCTTCCCATGGATGTGATTCTGACAAACCAAGAATCGTCATTTTCTCTCACAAGGGATAATTATTACCAAGTTTCAGGTTTAAAGGATCTTTCTTGCAACGTAAAATCTCATTTAATTTTTGTTTTTGTAGGTAGGATTGTACAATAGCTTTTGATAAATATGTTTCAGCTAAGTTTCATAACTAATATTATTACGGCAGTGATATTTAATGAGATTGAAGTATTGTAAAAAGATTTTCCTCTGATGTTAGTGTGTTGGAAGTAGTATTACTGTAATTTGCAGACAACTAGAATTTTATGCATTCATATTTGGACATGTTTTAATATACAGCTATCATTGTCAACAACTACCGGTGACTATAAAGTGATGACTGAAGTCCCGCTGGGGATTCCTGCAGGAAGCTGAAACATGTAAGTCGCCATGATCCCAGTACGGCGGGAAAGCTTAAGTTGTTGGTGGCCTGTAGCTCGTGGTGGTGGTGGAATTGGGTTTAAGGTCGTGCTTGAGAATATTTCGCTCATATGACGACGTGCATGCGTGTGTATGTGTATGTGCGGCTGCTTGTACTAGCCCAGACTTCAGCTGGTTTTATAGTGCTAGCGCAGTGAAGCATGAATACCCCACTCAGACACATTAGACTGACTCCGAGGCGACCAGTCCTTGTTGTACCCATTAATGCCAAGCGCCAGGCAGGGACCAACAAGTACCATATTTTAACGTCTTTTGGTATGACGCGGTCGGGATCGAACCCGCGACCTTCCGCACTCCGGGCGGACGCTCTAACCACTACACCACGGAGGCGGTCCCTGTAGCTCGTGGTTTAATAGTATTACATGTTCTAGTGATGTATGTGTTGAGTAGAATATATTGGCAATTGAAATGGATTGTTTTACCTAACTGTAATACTTCACTTACTGTTTTACTGTCCTTTGATGACAGACATATAATCGCAATTAACCTGTTACCATAGCGATATTGCTGCGATATTGCTTAAGCGATGTAAAATTTTAACTCCCTCACACCAAAAATCATAAATGGAGTAAAACCCAAGATCATTTGATCCTTGTTCAAAAAAGGGAGGGAACTCTTAGCAGCTAATTCCATCGCCTTATTCGATTGGATCAGCGACGAACGCTCTGCTACGTGAATGTTTGAACATCCTATCCCGTAACACATCGCGGTGTCAGCTTTGTTGTCTGGGTTTTCACACACTACAAAGGTTTTACTGAGTATGTTAAAGAAACGATTATCATTTTTATTCCATAAAAATTTCAACCCTTTGATGCTTTGAAGTTATGTAAGCCCTTCTGGCGACAAACGTCTTTGGCAGTTACAGCATGTGTTCTGAGACTAAGTTAAAACATTAAAAGAATGCCTCTTCACAGCCCATGCTGTGTGGTGTAATAACTGCGCTGGTTACTAGTCGTGGTGAATACCGTTCTTGAGAGGTTTGAAACCCTTTTAGTTTTGAAAACAAAAGACGATTCTTTTGTATCAGTCAAGTCCATTCCGTATGTCGAGTGAGTGAGTATTGATATCAAATTTAGTATAAATAAGGAGCATGTCATCGATGGACAGTATGTAACTAGAAAATCACAGATACAATATAGAACTAAATGATAGCAGTTAAAAGAAAACAGTATTAATCAACAAGACTATATAAAATTCGGCTATAGATCGCCAGTAACTAAAGATAAATCACCATACTTGAGGCTATGGGGACTTGCAGTGCTTTTGCTACCTCCATGGACCCTAGCTGTATTTACACCATCCATTCAGTCACTTGTTACTGATGAGTTTAGCCAGAAATCTAAAATAACGAATATGCTGCATAAAATTCTGTCATGCATATAAATATCTGATGTGCCACTTACATACCCTCTTAAGGGGACTTGTGTGTCAAGGAAAATGTTGTTCATTGTTCTCTTGATATAAATTTTGGAAAATGTTATTAACTTTGATTTATTACTCACCCGTTGAAGATATCACTGTTTAATAATTTTACAATGTTATTACACATTGTGTAATAACATCACGTGGTGCCGTACGTATGACGTAAAACTGGTTTACAGTTATGACGTCACAATGCTAATACCTCTGTCACAAGAATATTAGACCTTGCTTGACTCGCGGAAAGCTGAGAGTCATCACACTCGTTGAATTCTTAGGAAAGAAGTACTTTGCTCGATATTATTTTGCTAATGTTGGGTGAGTAATAAATAAAATACTAAACTATGTCCCATGTAATACTATATTTATGAAACTCGTGAATGGTATTGGTATCTAACTCGCTTTCGCTCGTTGGATACCAAACCATTCACTCGTTTCATAAATATGGTATTACACGGGACATCGTTTAGTATTCTCTATATACTTACATACCAATTATTTTACTAGTCGGTAAACTACTTTCATAACGAACACTCTTACCACGATTTGACGGATATAACGAAGTAGGTTTTGTTGTTGTTGTTGTTGTTGTTGTTTTTATTTATTTTATTTTATTTTTTTATTTCTTATTTTTTTAAATTTTCGTTGTTGTTTTGTGTTTTGTTTTTGTTGTCGTTGTTGTTGATTATATTGTTTTTGTTTATTGGGTTTTATATTTTTTATTTTATTTTGGCTTTTTTGTTTTGTTTTTGTTGTTGTCCTTGTTTAGGGGTTGGTTTGTTGTTGTTGGGAGCGTGCACTTGCTGTATATTTTATATAAGTCTAAATACTTATAACGTCAATCGTTAAAAATCGTAAAAACGTTGTGGTCCCTTTGAGTTTGTTATAACCGTACTTTACTGTAGGTTAAACCACGTTAAGTGCATATAACGTACTTTTTATCAAATGTTCCAACCTTATCAATTCATTAAACCACGACGCGAAGTACAGAGTCCATTTCGTTATTTTTAATAGTTGTGATTATCAGTAGCAAAATACAAATGCATGTTTTAACAGGAAAGAAAATTTAACAGGTTAAAGTCAATAAACAATGGCATGCCATATGAGAAACAACATACATGCATCATATAACGTAAGGATTAATTCAAAATCGAATCAAGTTTGCAATTTTTATATTTTCCTAATACACATAATACCATCATCAAAAATTTATGGTGATGGCTTTACCAACAACGGACTATCAACAAAGACCTTGCAAACAAGTCTATCACGCAATACTCTCACAAATTAAAGCAGATGTCTCTTTCTGAAGCCCACCATAATTCAATTCTGGGATAATCTCCAGGCTGACAATGGCCAGGGGACGGGCCAGTGGTTAAAAATTCAATTGACTTTGAGATTGATAGTGTTTAATTATCTCTGTCTCAGTACCGGACCTTCCATTGTAGAGCTTCTCACACGTTCGATGGCGCCGTTAACACCGGAAGATGTTTGTTTGATGTGACGCGTGACACCGGTGCCTCACTTTCAGGAATCATTCACAGACGGGTGACCATTCCTTGGAGTCAAAGGGCTGTGATTTGGCGCGGAGGCGTCGTCCCACTGTTACTTTGGTTCTCAATTACCGTGGTTACGTAGATGAACTTTCAGTTATTTTTTGTCTGGTAACACTTGTGATGCACGAGCGTCGTAATGGTCTAACGGTGAAATACTACCTCATCGATGAACCCTGACACGTTACTCTTTGGAGTGCCAAATGAGATCTTAGTTTAATGGGTAGCTTACGGCCAGAGCGCCTGACGTCTTTGTATTATCCATTTGGTTCTAAAAGCGAGTTAAAAATCCATGCGAAGGAATGATATGCAAAGATTCAATGCACCCTGGAGCATTGTTGACATAACGCAGAGAGTTTTGTTGGAGTAATTCCGTCACCATTTTTATGTAACGCTGATCATACTGCTGACGTAAATCTTGCTTCATATCTGACGTAACGTCGATATATTGTTGACGTGTTCACCGCAGACATTATTGTTGCAATATTGACGTCATTAGTAATGTCGTTTCATACCATTCCAAGTACGAGTGCTGCTGTTACTCGTGAGTGCAAGCATAATATGACGTTATTAACTCCATTTTGATATTGTACTTTCCCCGACAGTAGTTTTAATATACAGGACACAACATCGATCTGTATGATGACATTTAGTATTTAACCTGAAGGAACAGCGTCCATATTAGTGTCCTATTCGAAGATAGATAGCCTCGGATAGACAGACATACAGATAAATAGATAGATAGATATGGATAGATGGATAGATAGATAGATAGATAGATAGACTTACTTTCCAATTATTTAACCAGTCAAATAGATAGATACTGAACATTCCCAACAGATTTCAAATATACTTCAAGTTGTAATGTATTTGAACGGAAACATGTCAAGCCATGATGTCATTGATATGTTATAGGCCAGATTGAAAGTGTATATACATATCTGGTCCTCAACCTGTGTCTTTACACTGCAATGTCACCTTATGCGAGGAGAAAATTAGACTTGACACATTGTGCCCATGATGGAAGTCTCGTTGTTATGATAAATACAGGAATATAATATAACGATAATATAACGATAACCATAGACTTGATACGTGGACTGAAATGTTATCAGTTTACATTTATCTTTGAAGAAATCTACTCTTGTAGATTTCATCATGATCCACGGAGTACAATGTTGCCATTTATATAAAATTAGATTACCATACAGAAAATATATACTTCAGGCAAATCCATTCTGTATTATTAATGAGTGATAGCAAAAAGTATATTTCGTCAAAGATTATTTGGCTTTATGATAGTTTACCGATATGAATTTGTTTACTTTGATACTACAGATAAGTTCAAAGCAAAGATTCCCGGATACATTTTCTGTTTCGTGTTTGCTTATCTTACGCCAGAAAACATGTCATTAACTCCGAGTGTGGTAATCTTCTTTTAAAATTTGAAATTCAATAAACACGATAAACATAAAGCTTCCTCACGCAATCCCCAAACAAGAGTAATTTCCTCGTGTTTCCTCGCGCTGTGATAACGGTGTGCGTCGGTCGAGTATGAATCAATTCCTACGCGGAAGGGAGACAACTCTCGTCTCGACCCGTGATGCATCATTCCAGCGCGTACCAGTCCTGCCATGTATATTGACCCAGCATGTTCTATGTGTTTGTAGAAGATAATCGTCCCTCCATTTACTTCTGAAAACAAATACACATTACTGTGGCAATAACACTTCCGGGTTCCAGTCTAACAAGCCGTTATTGGCTTTCAGGAATCTGATAGCGGACTGATATTGGTGGTGATCGTGACAGAAACCTTAGAATCTGCCACGGAGTGTTTGTCCATGGCCGTGGGTCTATATTGGTTTTAATAACATGAAGTGTAGGGAGGAACGGAGTTTGCTATTACAAACCCGCCTACCCTCCAATATCCTATGTCCCGGCACAATTTTCTACAAATAACTATTTTCGCTCTGGCGTTGCTATTGATGTTGGAAATGGTCTTGGTATGACTTGGATCTAGTTGTGCAGTTTTTGTATGTTATTGGTTTTGATTTTAACTTCTTTTTGTGTTTTTGGACTCCCAAAAATATTCGACGTTCATCTCTAAAGTCTTTTCAAATACGGGACAAACACACAGGAATCTTCCCCGTAGAATATGGCTAATGTCTTAAGCCTGCATTCGTTTTAGTTGAGTGAAAGCAGGTGGGATGTTTGTTTCGTGCCGACCTTTGAGAATTCAAAAAAGATGGAGGATATGTACGTGTGTGTGTGCGCGTGTGTGTATGTATGGTGAGGGAAGGGGGAAAGTAGTGGGGTGACGGTGGAGGTTGGGGCTTAATGATAGCCACAGGATATATTTTCTCTCGGTCACTGCTTAAAGACATACTGCATTTCTTTCTCAGTAGCTTTTTGAGGACATAAAGAATATCCGGCGAAAAGTGTGAGTGTAAAAGCCATGAATCCTTTTTCCCGTGAAAGTGAAGATGATTAGACAATTGTCCCGTATATAACAGGTCGTCACGCGGACCATCTGGATTCACTACGTTAAGTATTCCTAAATAAACGAGAAGTATTCCTGTCAAATATTTAATGCAAAAGCGAGATCTCTAAATGTACATAAAAGTTACAACGATTCCGATATATAATCGAGTATTCTGAAAATAATCCAGCCTTGATAGCCAGGGAAATGGTTGATGACATCAATAATGATCAATATCGGGCACAATCACATACTTTGTCAAAATTCAAAGCGAAGATGTCCATCATTATTGGAAATGTACTTGGCTATAACGTGTGTTTATGATTTACAAGGTGCGGTGGGGTAGCCTAGTGGTTAAAGCGTTGGCTCGTCACGCCGAAGACCCGGGTTCGATTCCCCACATGGGTACAATGTGTGAAACCCATTTCTGGTGTTCCCCGCCGTGATATTGCTGGAATATTGCTCAAAACGGCGTTAAATCATACTCACTCACTCACTCACTCACTCACTATGATTTACAATCAAATGGTGATTTTGCATGTTTTCACGAAAACATGAGCGTATCCAGCGTTACTAGAAGCACCCATCACAAACACATGCCAAGGTAAGTCAGGTATTTCCTGAACAAACTACCCGTGAAGGTCCGGGTTCGAATGAACCTTCAGCAATCCATGCTTGTCGCAAGAGGCGACTTACGGGATCGGGTGGTCAGGCTCGCATGTCATCGGTTCCCAATTGCACAGTTCGATGCTTATACTGTTGATCACTGGATTGTCTGGTCCAGACTCGATTATTAACATACCGCCACCATATAGCTGGAATATTGCTAAGTGCGGGTAAAACTAAAATCACTCACTCACTCATGAACAAACACGGGTACAAGTCAAAACAGATATTTACATTTACAATTTTGGACATTCGTTCCACATATGTACTATAAAACCCTTTGACAAAATTATTACGGGTTTGAAATACTAGTTGAAAAAGCATGTTCGATTGTACCTCAAATGTTTTGTGAAATATAAAACCAAACAAATGCTTGACATGCAAGAATGTTGTTTGACATAATGGGAATCCATCTTATCAGTCTTGTCGAAATTTTCCCTGTTTTATTATGTTTTAGTTTCAATTGCATAAAGTACCAGAACAGCAAGAAAAGGAGCACAATAATGTGTGCACATGGGGATGCCCACTCCGTGCCTAAAGTCCTATCCTCAAAGATCAGATATTAAAGTGCCTGGCAAAAGTAAGCAGTTCCATTACCAATAGGGGAATAATGTCCCAATGTAAGGATCCGCTTTAGAAGCAGTCTCCAACAAACCCATGCTTGTCATAAGAGGTGACTAAAGTGATCAGTGATTTGGGCTCGGTGACTTAGTTAATGCATGTTACCAACCCCAGTTGTGCAGAACGTGCTCATGATGTCAATCACTGGATCATCTGGTCCTGACTAACTATCAGATCGCCGTCATATGCTAGAAAATTGCTGACAAACAACAAAACCAAAATAATGTTGAATAGTGTTAGCCATCACTCCCAGTGACACTTAGTCTGCTTTGATTCTATTTCAGTAGATAACGTAAACCAGTTGAGCTATTCTCGATACTGAAAATGAGAAAAATTCTGAAAAACTATAGCGTTTTAACTTCGAACATGTATGGCCCACTTGTCCAAGAGTGCCATGTTTGGTTATTTCAGAAACATTGCTTGTTCCATTTCAAAACCAGTTTCCTCTAGTAGTTAATGACGCCATTTTATAGCATAAAATTGCCGCACAAATTAAATGTTTTCGCTATTACGATCACACTTAAGTCTGCAAACGGTCTGAATAAGTCGATAATGACTCTCTCCCAAGATAAAATTTCATTTCAAATCGATAACGAATGCCGATAAAACTGCAATTTAATCATGTATGCTAATCATCTAGTTAAATGCGCATTATCTCCCCTTATCGAGAAGCCTAATCACGAACTGTGTATCCCTCCGCGGGAATTACTTCCTCTCCTGATTCTTATCTGGAGAAAATAGCTCTTAGTAATGGCGTCGTTCACAAACAGACGACATGGAGGCTGTGAATTGAGACTGATTATGAAGACACAGTGTCACCCTCTTGGGAGAAAATTATATAGAAAAATACATTGATCACGAATCCTGACCACAAAAACACGAAACGCTTTCACGTGTTGATGTAAAAACAACAATGTATGGCGATACTCTATACAGTTGTGCATCCACCTGACACACGGGATGATATACAATGAATAACTGATTCTAAATTTCATACCTCATTTCCATGCTGACAGGGAGAGTGAAAAGTATGTTAAATAACTTTACTATGGCGTATTGAAGGTGCCAGCGAGCGGAAGGATATAGTTGTGAATCAGAATTCTACTGTCATAACTTGTTAAGCGAGGCAATACTCTAGGGACATTCTGCAAAATATCTTTCATGGAACGTAATTTGAATTGACTTCGTCTGTTTTCAATCACGCTTTTTGAGTCGAGTTTGTAATAGGCATTTCATATCAAACTTCTACTTGAGCTGTAGGGCGAGATGCATTTGTGTCCAATACAAAATCTCTCTCTCTCTCTCTCTCTCTCTCTCTCTCTCTCTCTCTCTCTCTCTCTCTCTCTCTCTCTCTCTCTCTCTCTCTCTCTCTCTCTCTCTCTCTCTCTCTCTCTCTCTCTCTCTCTCTCTCTCTCTCTCTCTCTCTCTCTCTCATGTCATCGTATCCCAACCGAAGCTTATGTTGTTGATCACCGGATTGTCTGGTCCAAACTCGTTTATTTACAAAAAAGTAGGGGATTAAAATTGCATTTACATCGGTTATTTCATCGGTTTGGATATATATTACTTTTTCTCATATGCATTGGCATTGGCTAGGGGTATGCTCGCAAAATGATATACCCGCTACTTGTTTTAATGGTATATAAATATATGCAATATATTCTAGTGCGGCGTTAAATAACAATCCAACCAAGTAAAGCATCACTCTATCTATCAATCTCAGTTTAAAAGACTCTATTTCTGTCTCTCTGTCTCTCCCTCTTTCCTTCTCTCTATCACACTCTCTCGCCCTCATTCTCTCGCTCTTGAATCTTTAGACTTGGTACCACTTGTGTTGCAGCGTACCTGCAGTCTATAAGCTTCCTCACGCACATTTAGCAATTAACTCGTGACTACAATCACAATTGCTTTGTTTATTCAGCACCTCTCTCCTTTGATGTGTACACAGCTAATTACATTAAACCTGTATAAATTCCATTCCGATCTATAATAAAATCGGGTTTACTTTAATGTAGCAATTTAGATTCTCAATTTAGATTCTTTTTCGTACTGACAATCAACATCTAAACCTTTCTCATCAAATCGTAAATAAAATATTTAAAGAGTAGTGCGTGCCGCAATACTGTTGAGTAATCCACAATCTAGTCTATTTCACATTGTGCGGATTTCAATGCAAAGGACAATAATGTACTTGGCGCCAAAACAATATACAAGAATTACTGAAACAAGTAAACCATGTTAAGAACAGGAGAGACTAATTAGATTTACTGCATAGTTTGCAGATTCAATTCACGGGGCTAAAATAGCAGAAATCGCATTCATAGCTATAGATTTCCGCAGCTCCTATGGCCCAATGCATTTCTTTGGCTTTTCCAGCTTTGGGCTCAATTAAGCTTTATACCGCGCCTCGACTTTTATGAATTATCAATAAATATTTGGTCGGAACTGATTTTCGTTTTTATTCTCTCAGTCGTATATTTTGATTTCCCGTTCTTAAAAAGTACATCTGTCTAGTCAAACAGATGATGCTATGTCGTAGGAATAATCAATTGTGGGAAAAAGTGGTGGAACACATTTGTTTAAAAATACGTCATGTATTTCTTAGTCTGCTGTGACATATAAAATTGTCTGAGTGCGCAATGAAAATGTCATACGGGAAATCATTTGTCCGCTTTCATTTCTTTCTCCAAAGCTGTTAGAGGTAGAACAGGGTCTTAGTGTAGTAGACGGCTCGACTAATGGGTTTGAAGAATCACGAACAAACAATTATAATGGGAATGCATGAATGTGGGAGTGCAAAGCGTTATTCCAGATACAAGGTCAATCAAGGCACATAAGCGGGTCTATGTCATGCAAATAGATGATTGATAACACGAGCAACAACCCATATTTTCGGGATGCGATGACACACAATTACCCACGACATACGTTGTAATCACCAAAACCTGATACTTCTCCTGACTTTTATGGCATGGGGCACTTCAGACAGGATGCAGCCATAACAACATTATTTATGAAGAATGATGATAATTTTATGGATAATTCCCTAATGTTTAAGGAAACATTGTATATATTTGTTATTGCTGTTATATGACGTTGCATCACATTTGTTAATTTAATAATGTTCTTCAAATAATAGTTGGGCGGTGGGGTAGCCCAGTAGTTAAAGCGTTCTTCGTCACGCCGAAGGCCCGGGTTCGATTCCCCACATGGGTACAATGTGTGAAGCCCATTTCTGGTGTCCCCCGCAGAGATATTGCTGGAATATTGCTAAAAGCGGCTCAAAACCCACTCACTCACTCAAATAATAGTTAAACCTCAGCAGATTCCTTTCACTAATCTTTAAAACGAAATGAACTCTTTCAAATCAGTCTGACCTTGAACCGGATTTGCTTTTTTGGCAAAATCCCAAACCTGACACCCCTAGAATCCATAGATTCTTCCAACTTCACGCGTTGACTTACGCATTCGTACGAAAATCGAGGGGATGCATGCATCTTCACAAATTTGGAGCATTTTGCGATCATGCTGATTAGTCCGTTTCTTATGCATATGCACGGTTTTATCCCTTTGATAAATATGCTAGCAGGTCGACTATTTTGATAAGGATTGAGGAGTATTTCATTTAAGCCCTGGAACAAAGGTAGTCATTCGTTTGAAGCTTGCAAAATAATTAGTTCGGAAGCCGAATCAAGAATGTCATTGATTTTAAGGGGTTTGGGGATTTTGAAGGTGTTAGGTTCGTAATTGAGGACCAGACAAAGTTTACACAATTACGATCAAGGTTTTAGAGGTATTTTTGTGAAACTAGAAATACATTCCTTGGCATGAGAAAAGGCCAAATTGTTGAAGGTTCGGTTAATCAACAAATGTTAACAAGTTGGAAAGATAACACTAGCTATATTGATTGACGTCTCGTCCCCTTATGCCCAATTAAAAGGCCATTCAAGCTGAAAATATTTTGTTTTTAAAGTTTTCACAAAGAAAGACAATTACAGGTTCGTTCAAATTGACCGGATGTTGACGAACCATTCTGAGATAACGGGGTAAAAAGCAATAATGAACCTGCTGGTGGCAGTAAATGAATCAGGAATGTGTTGTAAGTTTATTTCGACTTGGTGGTGTATAATTTTGATTAAGTAGTATATATGTTTCCTTTATGCGGTATTTGCATCTTATGCATGCGGTAAATGCATTATGTTTATGTGGTAAATGCGTAACTTCGCGTGTCTGCATTTTGTCTTGAAATGCATCGTGAATGTGTGTTAAGTTCATCTTATCGTCCTGAGTGTAAACATACCTATCTATGGATAAGGTAAACGCATTTTATCTGTGTAGCCTACATCACCTTGTCTACAGATGCGGTAAACAAGTCTGTGTAGTATATACGGCGTGTCTGTAAAAGGATTTTGTCTGTGTGGTAAGAGCCCCCAATTATTGCATTAAATCCATCTTGTCTTCGATTGATTTGTATGTCATTAACACCGTCGTGGATGCTGATGTCTTAGTCTATACCTTTGTAATTACATTCGAGTGGTGGCTGAAAGGTTCTGGGGCTCAATAAGAAGGACGTGTAGTGCAACCATCACATTTTGCATGTATGCTGTTTCCTTTTCTTACAGGCTGCATGTGAACACAACCCGGAAGCATCGTGAACACAACCCGGAAGCATCGTGAACACAGCCCGGAAGCATCGTGAACACAGCCCGGAAGCATCGTGAACACAGCCCGGAAGCATCGTGAACACAACCCGGAAGCATGTTTGCATCGAAGTGACCGGGCATTCTCTGCTTATGAAAATGGACAAACTGTGCTACCAAGCTATCAACAGGTATTTCATACTGGCATAGATTAAACAGAACGATAAGGCTGGGTTTTGACGAATTCTGACTCCGGTCCTTGTAAGAATCAGCGTCGTTTTCCTTCTGTATCTATTGTCCTACTACCTCCTGAAGTGTCAGACCACTGATGACAATATTATGATAATCCACTTGGGATATCGTCGTAGAATAAGGATAAGCTAAAGTTTCTTATATGAATATAACTTTGATATTGAACATTCTCCGTATTCAAAATAGTTGGCACTATCAAATTTCCATCCCTTCCCATATTTTGAAGAGAGAAATGTCTGGCAAGGAATGTGCAGTTGATGATGACGTCATTTCTGTTTTAGATGACTTTCTAGACCACCAAGAAGAAAGCTTCGAGACAAGCGGGATCCAGGCACTTCAGCATCGTTGGCATAAATGTGTGGAGCTTGGAGGTATTATGTTGAAGAATAATTAAGAAAATCAAAACAGTCACGGTTTCTTTCAGAGTTACGGGTGAACCATTTGGTTTTGGGGTCGTCATACGCACTACCTCAAGCTGATTGTCGATTGTTGTTCTGTCAACCCGATCTCCATGCTCGTGGGTTTTATCTAAATAGTAAACGTCAAAGGTCAGCTCAATAAAATGAAAAGCCGTGAAATACTGTTTAAAGTGGCGTTTAATCCCAATCACTCAGTCGCCCTTCTTAGCCACCATCGTGATTTTTTGGGTTTTGTTTGTTGCAGCAATTGCCCAGCTATATGACGGCGGTCTGTAAATAATCGACTCTGGAATAGACAATTCAGTGATTAACATTACGATCTACACAATTGAGATGCGAAGACATGTGTCAACCAAGTCAACCATCTGAAAATTGCCTCATCAACCAAACATGGGTTGCTGAAGATCAATTCTAACCGGATCTTCACGTAAGCACGTTTTTGCTGACTCCGTGAAAATACTGGTCATATTGTTTCAAATCACGCGCGGAGAAATACAGAGTACCGATCGCCTGTCTGTCCACGGGCATGTTAATTACGCATCATGATGTATTCAAACATCTTAACACATTTATTTATATGTGTTCATGCTGATAGTATGTTATCGTAACTCACAACGTATAACTTATTATCGTTCCATCTAGTTTCATGGAAGCGAAAAGCTATATGTCTTGGCCTACAATTACTCAGCAACGATGCAAAACTATTCATGAGTTCATCATTTTCGAAAAGGTCGAGATGCCCAATTGAAGTTTAAAACCAGGATCTTTTTATCCAGGAACATGTCTGTGTGATCCCAACAAGGGCTCTTTCTTTACAATTGGGATCCAAAGAGATCAGGAATGAAGACCTTGAATGTCAATGACGTCACAGATCGTGACAGTTTAACCCTTGGTGCCACACTGCAGGAAATTTGTTTCTGACCTAGGATGGAAATCCGCCTGAAAGCTTCATTTCCAGCAGGCAATTTCCGTTGTCTCACCATTGAAGAAGGGACAAGCAAATTTGCAATTAAAGAATATTCTCATCATGAAATGGCCTTCTGTTTGACTTGGAACTCGCCGGGGCTTTGGACGGTCTGTGATGTTGTGTGCATTTGATCTCTTTGTGGTTAATGAATGTACAGTGAGATGTAAAGTGTCTATATGCCAGTGTGGGGCATGGAGACATGTCGGCATCGCTGTGATGACCAAGCCTTTGATTTGGTTTGCATTGCATGCTCGTTGGCTGGAATAATCACGCGAATGACTGGCCGACTGGCATTGAGGAATGCGTCATGCATGCTTTATGGCGTTTGAAACATTATTTGATAATATTATCAAGCAAACCAACCGACGTAAACACCACGACCCTGCTTATTCTGGATCCAATTTGTTATTTTACGTTGAAAGATAAGCATCTTCCCCGGTGAAAGGGGAATCATTGGATTCGGCTGATGAAGTCCCACAAGAACCTGTTCAAATCGTCCCTGCAAAGGGAATATATGACTTATCGATGTTGGCTTATACTGTAGTTTATGGGCCTATTTTGTTGGCGTTGTTAAGCGTAAATAAATCCCGTCTGGAAAAGCCATAAATCGAATATTTGTACTGTAAGAGGTACTTAAGGAAAATGGATTTGCATGTTTTAGACACGGTATTATAACGGTCTGTTTAAGAATATCCTTTAAATGAGAATTCACAGACACATTTCATAGACTACAACATCCCGAGACCTCGCTTACACAAAGAGTGGCATGATATAACTGTTATACCGGTGCTGCGTTCCCATGGACAGGAATCAATAGAATACGTTTTAATGTGTTTGCAGGACATCTCGTTTCAAGAGTCAGTTGGGTTACAAGTCTCCTTGAACATTATTCCAAGGGATTTCAACTTACCACTGGAAAAAACTGTCTGTATCTGACATCAGAATGATATATCTGGATCTAATTTCGTTTTGACTAAGGCTAATGGATAACCGCCAAAGTTTCAAAAGTTTTATAATGGATTTAAAGCTTCATAACTACAGTGCTGTGAGATCCCATAATTCCAAACCTTTGGTCATTTGAAAACAGACACACGCTACACTTACCAAAATAGAAATGGATAGTAGTTTGTTGATACGGATATTTTAAATTGGTTCATACTCATTTAATTATTAGTGATATTGGATTCGATTCGTCTTATAGTTAAAATATATTTTGCTGTGAGCAAGAAACATTCTTCAAACAGGTTTCAAATCACAACCAGCCTCTGGTTGAAACAGCATCAAGTACGTAACATTACTAAACTCAGATAGGGAACTGATACTTCATTGGGTACAATTTGTTCAGCTGTTGATCTTCAGTTTCAAAGAAGATGTTGCTGTGCAGAATGTGACATTCCCAGATCAATCTCTATTTATTATGAAATCAAAACCTGAAGTCATAAGTCTGATGTCAGAGATCTTACTATGTGTAGATATTTAAAGGAAGGATGCGCCAAACTGTCGCGACGGAGATGTTTATCTCCGTGTACGACTATGCAAAACCCTATAATGCGTTCTAAATACATAGAATATACAAATCATTTCACAGCCTGGAATATTGATCATAACAAACCGGTGTCAGAAGGGGCTACATGAATGATGGAATGAACTTGAATTATGACACGGACTGTGTACAATCCATGTGATACAGGCTTACATGTTAACATATACATGCTTCATGAGATCAGGCATACACTTCAACCAGACACCTTCTCCATCATGATCTTTAAGGTGGCGTCAAATGTGTGTAAATAATCACATGAGAGTAATCGTAAACACTGCCTATGTCATGAAATATGTAGGAACATGTATAAAATCTTCCCAAGGCGAACATATAAAGTTACAAATCAGCTGCCTTAGAAGCACTCTCCCCGCGGAAAGTATATAAATAGACCTGGTGGAGACATTGTACAGCTGAAATGTGTATTTTCTATCTGACCTATACTCGTGGATGTAAGGATTCGGAGATTTGTTAGGAAAAATGTGATGTTGTAGCAGGTGGTCGAGGTGACCACCACAACCATTCATTTGACACTGAATATATAACGTGAGCGCAAACAGATTTAACAGTCTGGTCTATCCAAATTCCTTCTGGTGTTAAGATAAAATATCGCAGACATACCTTCTCCCATGTGTATGATTATGATCTGTAAAGGTCACGCGATTGCGGCAACTCTGCCTCATTTAAACATTGGCATATATTTCCGAATAGAATTATTGGTAGGTTGGTTTGTTGTTTTACGCAGCACTCAGCAATATTCCAGCTATATGGCGGCTGTCTGTAAATAATCGAGTCTGGACCAGACAATCCAGTGGTCAACTTCACGAATATCGATCTACGCAATTTGGATACGATGACATGTGTCAATCACGTCAACGGGCCTGACCACCCAATCCCGTTAGTCGCCTCTTACGACAAGCATCTATAAATGAATCTTCACGGGTCCAAATAAAATGAGTTCATCTTCCATCATACATATAATCATAAACAATCTCAAATCATTATGCATATTTGACCAATGCATATTTCTTTTTCTGCCAATACTGCTGTACTCTAAAGTTTGTAATCATCATTGAAATCCTGGGGAATCTGTTCTGGTCAACAGTTTCCAACTGTTGGTTTAAGTTAAATACATTGTTACTGACTGTTACAATTTACAAAAAAATCTTCTCTCATCGGAATAAAACATTTCTTCCTCAATCACGTATACCAAGTTGCGCAAATTAGATCATAATTCATTCATAAAACCTATACTGTGCATATTATAGGATATCAACACTTTTACTTTAACTGACGTCAAACGAGAATACGTATCAGCGAAACATGTATGTGAGCGAACACAGTTTTACGCCGTCTTAAACAGCTCCCACATGGGTACAATGTGCGAAGCCCATTTCTGGTGTCCCCCGCCGTGATATTGCTGGAATATTGCTAAAAGTGGCGTAAAACCTCACGCACTCAGTCTTAAACAGCCAGAGAATTGCTGAACCCGTACTTAGGCCCCGATGGGATTGTCGTGGTAGGATGGAAATCGGTACCCATGCATCGCTTGACGAGGAACGGGTGGTCTAGAAAACGTAATGATTCAGAAATCCTTGATGTTGACTGCAGAATCAATCCTGTTATATTTTTTCCCACACATTGGCTTTATTAACGCTCATTTCATCTACATTCATTGTAACAACGACTCTTAGAATACGAATACAATCACCAGTGCTACCGATATCGTCCCCTGCATTATAGCAAGCTGATAAATCAATCATTAGATTGTCTTCACTGTCAAAACCCCAGCCTCACATAAGTTCCCACAGACGAAGAAGTTCACCCAAAAGTTCATGGCCAAAACACAAGACATCCATCACGTAAATCACATCATGTTTCAAAGTGTTAACACAGAGAAGGGTCGATAGTGTGTACTTACGAATCGTTTCATGAACAGAACAGAACAGAATTATATTCTCGTAAATCATACAGAATGAAATAGAGAACATACAATCGTTTAATATATAATAACATATGAGTAGATATATTGATTTAAAAATGACTAAGAACAGTTTTAGCAAAAGGTGATAGTTTCAATAGGAGTGGGATATAATCTGATTTCATAAGTGAGATAAACTTGTCTATATGTGGATTATTACAGAAATAAGAGGGAAGTATGTATGCTCATGAGAAGCATTGTATTCTGTACTTATGACAAGCGACAAAAAGTGTACTGATAACAGGTCTCATAATGTGTACTCATGAATCTTTTCATACTGTATACTCCTGATAAGCTACATAATGTGTACATGATGGTCATATTGTGTTGTCATGGCAGTTATTATAGTGTGTATTCATACTGTATACTCCTGACAAGCTACATAATGTGTACATGGTCGTCATATTGTGTTGTCATGGCAGTTATTATAGTGTGTATTCATACTGTATACTCCTGACAAGCTACATAATGTGTACATGATGGTCATATTGTGTTGTCATGGCAGTTATTATAGTGTGTATTCATACTGTATACTCCTGACAAGCTACATAATGTGTACATGATGGTCATATTGTGTTGTCATGGCAGTTATTATAGTGTGTATTCATACTGTATACTCCTGACAAGCTACATAATGTATACATGATGGTCATATTGTGTTGTCATGGCAGTTATTATAGTGTGTATTCATACTGTATATTCCTGACAAGCTACATAATGTGTACATGGTGGTCATATTGTGTTGTCATGGCAGTTATTATAGTGTGTATTCATACTGTATACTCCTGACAAGCTACATAATGTGTACATGATCGTCATATTGTGTTGTCATGTCAGTTATTATAGTGTGTATTCATACTGTATACTCCTGACAAGCTACATAATGTGTACATGATGGTCATATTGTGTTGTCAAGGCAGTTATTATAGTGTGTTTTCATACTGTATACTCCTGACAAGCTACATAATGTGTACATGGTCGTCATATTGTATTCTCATGGTAGTTATTATAGTGTGTATTCATACTGTATACTCCTGGGGGCGGTGGGGTAGCCTAATGGTTAAAGCGTTGGCTCGTCACGCCGAATGGCAGTTATTATAGTGTGTCCCCACATGGGTAAGCAATAATGTGAAGCCCATTTCTGGTGTCCCCGCAGTGATGTTGCTGGAATATTGCTAAAAGCGTCGTAAAGCCAAACCCAGTCACTCAGTCAGTATACTCCTGATAAGCTACATAATGTGTACATGATGGTCATATTGTGTTGTCATGGCAGTTATTATAGTGTGTATTCATACTGTATACTCCTGACAAGCTACATAATGTGTACATGATGGTCATATTGTGTTGTCATGGCAGTTATTATAGTGTGTATTCATACTGTATACTCCTGACAAGCTACATAATGTGTACATGATGGTCATATTGTGTTGTCATGGCAGTTATTATAGTGTGTATTCATACTGTATACTCCTGACAAGCTACATAATGTGTACATGATGGTCATATTGTGTTGTCATGGCAGTTATTATAGTGTGTATTCATACTGTATACTCCTGACAAGCTACATAATGTGTACATGGTCGTCATATTGTGTTGTCATGGCAGTTATTATAGTGTGTATTCATACTGTATACTCCTGACAAGCTACATAATGTGTACATGGTCGTCATATTGTGTTGTCAAGGCAGTTATTATAGTGTGTATTCATACTGTATACTCCTGACAAGCTACATAATGTGTACATGGTCGTCATATTGTGTTGTCATGGCAGTTATTATAGTGTGTATTCATACTGTATACTCTGACAAGCTACATAATGTGTACATGATGGTCATATTGTGTTGTCATGGCAGTTATTATAGTGTGTATTCATACTGTATACTCCTGACAAGCTACATAATGTGTACATGATGGTCATATTGTGTTGTCATGGCAGTTATTATAGTGTGTATTCATACTGTATACTCCTGACAAGCTACATAATGTGTACATGATGGTCATATTGTGTTGTCATGGCAGTTATTATAGTGTGTATTCATACTGTATACTCCCTGACAAGCTACATAATGTGTACATGGTGGTCATATTGTGTTGTCATGGCAGTTATTATAGTGTGTATTCATACTGTATACTCCTGACAAGCTACATAATGTGTACATGATGGTCATATTGTGTTGTCATGGCAGTTATTATAGTGTGTATTCATACTACTGTATACTCCTGACAAGCTACATAATGTGTACATGGTGGTCATATTGTGTTGTCATGGCAGTTATTATAGTGTGTATTCATACTGTATACTCCTGACAAGCTACATAATGTGTACATGATGGTCATATTGTGTTGTCATGGCAGTTATTATAGTGTGTATTCATACTGTATACTCCTGACAAGCTACATAATGTGTACATGATGGTCATATTGTGTTGTCATGGCAGTTATTATAGTGTGTATTCATACTGTATACTCCTGACAAGCTACATAATGTGTACATGATGTCATCATATTGTGTTGTCATGGCAGTTATTATAGTGTGTATTCATACTGTATACTCCTGACAAGCTACATAATGTGTACATGATGGTCATATTGTGTTGTCATGGCAGTTATTATAGTGTGTATTCATACTGTATACTCCTGACAAGCTACATAATGTGTACATGGTGGTCATATTGTGTTGTCATGGCAGTTATTATAGTGTGTATTCATACTGTATACTCCTGACAAGCTACATAATGTGTACATGATCGTCATATTGTGTTGTCATGGCAGTTATTATAGTGTGTATTCATACTGTATACTCCTGACAAGCTACATAATGTGTACATGATGGTCATATTGTGTTGTCATGGCAGTTATTATAGTGTGTATTCATACTGTATACTCCTGACAAGCTACATAATGTGTACATGATGGTCATATTGTGTTGTCATGGCAGTTATTATAGTGTGTATTCATACTGTATACTCCTGACAAGCTACATAATGTGTACATGATGGTCATCATTTGTGTTGTCATGGCAGTTATTATAGTGTGTATTCATACTGTATACTCCTGACAAGCTACATAATGTGTACATGGTCGTCATATTGTGTTGTCATGGCAGTTATTATAGTGTGTATTCATACTGTATACTCCTGACAAGCTACATAATGTGTACATGATGGTCATATTGTGTTGTCATGGCAGTTATTATAGTGTGTATTCATACTGTATACTCCTGACAAGCTACATAATGTGTACATGATGGTCATATTGTGTTGTCATGGCAGTTATTATAGTGTGTATTCATACTGTATACTCCTGACAAGCTACATAATGTGTACATGGTCGTCATATTGTGTTGTCATGGCAGTTATTATAGTGTGTATTCATACTGTATACTCCTGACAAGCTACATAATGTGTACATGATGGTCATATTGTGTTGTCATGGCAGTTATTATAGTGTGTATTCATACTGTATATACCCTGACAAGCTACATAATGTGTACATGATGGTCATATTGTGTTGTCATGGCAGTTATTATAGTGTGTGTATTCATACTGTATACTCCTGACAAGCTACATAATGTGTACATGATGGTCATATTGTGTTGTCATGGCAGTTATTATAGTGTGTATTCATACTGTATACTCCTGACAAGCTACATAATGTGTACATGATGGTCATATTGTGTTGTCATGGCAGTTATTATAGTGTGTATTCATACTGTATACTCCTGACAAGCTACATAATGTGTACATGATGGTCATATTGTGTTGTCATGGCAGTTATTATAGTGTGTATTCATACTGTATACTCCTGACAAGCTACATAATGTGTACATGGTGGTCATATTGTGTTGTCATGGCAGTTATTATAGTGTGTATTCATACTGTATACTCCTGACAAGCTACATAATGTGTACATGATGGTCATATTGTTGTTTGTCATGGCAGTTATTATAGTGTGTATTCATACTGTATACTCCTGACAAGCTACATAATGTGTACATGATGGTCATATTGTGTTGTCATGGCAGTTATTATAGTGTGTATTCATACTGTATACTCCTGACAAGCTACATAATGTGTACATGATGGTCATATTGTGTTGTCATGGCAGTTATTATAGTGTGTATTCATACTGTATACTCCTGACAAGCTACATAATGTGTACATGATGGTCATCATATTGTGTTGTCATGGCAGTTATTATAGTGTGTATTCATACTGTATACTCCTGACAAGCTACATAATGTGTACATGATGGTCATATTGTGTTGTCATGGCAGTTATTATAGTGTGTATTCATACTGTATACTCCTGACAAGCTACATAATGTGTACATGATGGTCATATTGTGTTGTCATGGCAGTTATTATAGTGTGTATTCATACTGTATACTCCTGACAAGCTACATAATGTGTACATGGTGGTCATATTGTGTTGTCATGGCAGTTATTATAGTGTGTATTCATACTGTATACTCCTGACAAGCTACATAATGTGTACATGATGGTCATATTGTGTTGTCATGGCAGTTATTATAGTGTGTATTCATACTGTATACTCCTGACAAGCTACATAATGTGTACATGGTGGTCATATTGTGTTGTCATGGCAGTTATTATAGTGTGTATTCATACTGTATACTCTGACAAGCTACATAATGTGTACATGGTGGTCATATTGTGTTGTCATGGCAGTTATTATAGTGTGTATTCATACTGTATACTCCTGACAAGCTACATAATGTGTACATGATGGTCATATTGTGTTGTCATGGCAGTTATTATAGTGTGTATTCATACTGTATACTCCTGACAAGCTACATAATGTGTACATGATGGTCATATTGTGTTGTCATGGCAGTTATTATAGTGTGTATTCATACTGTATACTCCTGACAAGCTACATAATGTGTACATGGTGGTCATATTGTGTTGTCATGGCAGTTATTATAGTGTGTATTCATACTGTATACTCCTGACAAGCTACATAATGTGTACATGATGGTCATATTGTGTTGTCATGGCAGTTATTATAGTGTGTATTCATACTGTATACTCCTGACAAGCTACATAATGTGTACATGATGGTCATATTGTGTTGTCATGGCAGTTATTATAGTGTGTATTCATACTGTATACTCCTGACAAGCTACATAATGTGTACATGATGGTCATATTGTGTTGTCATGGCAGTTATTATAGTGTGTATTCATACTGTATACTCCTGACAAGCTACATAATGTGTACATGATGGTCATATTGTGTTGTCATGGCAGTTATTATAGTGTGTATTCATACTGTATACTCCTGACAAGCTACATAATGTGTACATGATGGTCATATTGTGTTGTCATGGCAGTTATTATAGTGTGTATTCATACTGTATACTCCTGACAAGCTACATAATGTGTACATGGTGGTCATATTGTGTTGTCATGGCAGTTATTATAGTGTGTATTCATACTGTATACTCCCTGACAAGCTACATAATGTGTACATGATGGTCATATTGTGTTGTCATGGCAGTTATTATAGTGTGTATTCATACTGTATACTCCTGACAAGCTACATAATGTGTACATGGTGGTCATATTGTGTTGTCATGGCAGTTATTATAGTGTGTATTCATACTGTATACTCCTGACAAGCTACATAATGTGTACATGGTGGTCATATTGTGTTGTCATGGCAGTTATTATAGTGTGTATTCATACTGTATACTCCTGACAAGCTACATAATGTGTACATGGTGGTCATATTGTGTTGTCATGGCAGTTATTATAGTGTGTATTCATACTGTATACTCCTGACAAGCTACATAATGTGTACATGGTGGTCATATTGTGTTGTCATGGCAGTTATTATAGTGTGTATTCATACTGTATACTCCTGACAAGCTACATAATGTGTACATGGTGGTCATATTGTGTTGTCATGGCAGTTATTATAGTGTGTATTCATACTGTATACTCCTGACAAGCTACATAATGTGTACATGATGGTCATATTGTGTTGTCATGGCAGTTATTATAGTGTGTATTCATACTGTATACTCCTGACAAGCTACATAATGTGTACATGGTGGTCATATTGTGTTGTCATGGCAGTTATTATAGTGTGTATTCATACTGTATACTCCTGACAAGCTACATAATGTGTACATGATCGTCATATTGTGTTGTCATGGCAGTTATTATAGTGTGTATTCATACTGTATACTCCTGACAAGCTACATAATGTGTACATGATGGTCATATTGTGTTGTCATGGCAGTTATTATAGTGTGTATTCATACTGTATACTCCTGACAAGCTACATAATGTGTACATGGTGGTCATATTGTGTTGTCATGGCAGTTATTATAGTGTGTATTCATACTGTATACTCCTGACAAGCTACATAATGTGTACATGATCGTCATATTGTGTTGTCATGGCAGTTATTATAGTGTGTATTCATACTGTATACTCCTGACAAGCTACATAATGTGTACATGATGGTCATATTGTGTTGTCATGGCAGTTATTATAGTGTGTATTCATACTGTATACTCCTGACAAGCTACATAATGTGTACATGATCGTCATATTGTGTTGTCATGGCAGTTATTATAGTGTGTATTCATACTGTATACTCCTGACAAGCTACATAATGTGTACATGATGGTCATATTGTGTTGTCATGGCAGTTATTATAGTGTGTATTCATACTGTATACTCCTGACAAGCTACATAATGTGTACATGGTGGTCATATTGTGTTGTCATGGCAGTTATTATAGTGTGTATTCATACTGTATACTCCTGACAAGCTACATAATGTGTACATGGTGGTCATATTGTGTTGTCATGGCAGTTATTATAGTGTGTATTCATACTGTATACTCCTGACAAGCTACATAATGTGTACATGGTCGTCATATTGTGTTGTCATGGCAGTTATTATAGTGTGTATTCATACTGTATACTCCTGACAAGCTACATAATGTGTACATGATGGTCATATTGTGTTGTCATGGCAGTTATTATAGTGTGTATTCATACTGTATACTCCTGACAAGCTACATAATGTGTACATGATGGTCATATTGTGTTGTCATGGCAGTTATTATAGTGTGTATTCATACTGTATACTCCTGACAAGCTACATAATGTGTACATGATGGTCATATTGTGTTGTCATGGCAGTTATTATAGTGTGTATTCATACTGTATACTCCTGACAAGCTACATAATGTGTACATGATGGTCATATTGTGTTGTCATGGCAGTTATTATAGTGTGTATTCATACTGTATACTCCTGACAAGCTACATAATGTGTACATGGGTCGTCATATTGTGTTGTCATGGCAGTTATTATAGTGTGTATTCATACTGTATACTCCTGACAAGCTACATAATGTGTACATGATGGTCATATTGTGTTGTCATGGCAGTTATTATAGTGTGTATTCATACTGTATACTCCTGACAAGCTACATAATGTGTACATGGTGGTCATATTGTGTTGTCATGGCAGTTATTATAGTGTGTATTCATACTGTATACTCCTGACAAGCTACATAATGTGTACATGGTGGTCATATTGTGTTGTCATGGCAGTTATTATAGTGTGTATTCATACTGTATACTCCTGACAAGCTACATAATGTGTACATGATGGTCATATTGTGTTGTCATGGCAGTTATTATAGTGTGTATTCATACTGTATACTCCTGACAAGCTACATAATGTGTACATGATGGTCATATTGTGTTGTCATGGCAGTTATTATAGTGTGTATTCATACTGTATACTCCTGACAAGCTACATAATGTGTACATGATGGTCATATTGTGTTGTCATGGCAGTTATTATAGTGTGTATTCATACTGTATACTCCTGACAAGCTACATAATGTGTACATGGTGGTCATATTGTGTTGTCATGGCAGTTATTATAGTGTGTATTCATACTGTATACTCCTGACAAGCTACATAATGTGTACATGGTGGTCATATTGTGTTGTCATGGCAGTTATTATAGTGTGTATTCATACTGTATACTCCTGACAAGCTACATAATGTGTACATGATGGTCATATTGTGTTGTCATGGCAGTTATTATAGTGTGTATTCATACTGTATACTCCTGACAAGCTACATAATGTGTACATGATGGTCATATTGTGTTGTCATGGCAGTTATTATAGTGTGTATTCATACTGTATACTCCTGACAAGCTACATAATGTGTACATGATGGTCATATTGTGTTGTCATGGCAGTTATTATAGTGTGTATTCATACTGTATACTCCTGACAAGCTACATAATGTGTACATGATGGTCATATTGTGTTGTCATGGCAGTTATTATAGTGTGTATTCATACTGTATACTCCTGACAAGCTACATAATGTGTACATGGTGGTCATATTGTGTTGTCATGGCAGTTATTATAGTGTGTATTCATACTGTATACTCCTGACAAGCTACATAATGTGTACATGGTCGTCATATTGTGTTGTCATGGCAGTTATTATAGTGTGTATTCATACTGTATACTCCTGGTCTTCATAGTGTGTACTTATGAAGGGCTCCATAATGTATACTCAAAAGGGATCCATAGTGTGTACTCATGAAGGGATCCATAATGTATACTCAAAAGGGCTCCATAGTGTGTACTCATGAAGGGATCCATAATGTATACTCAAAAGGGCTCCATAGTGTGTACTCATGAAGGGATCCATAATGTATACTCAAAAGGGTGTTGTACTCATGAAGGGATCTCCATAGTGTGTACTCATGAAGGGATCCATAATGTATACTCAAAAGGGATCCATCCATAGTGTGTACTCATGAAGGGATCCATAATGTATACTCAAAGGGTGTCTCATAAGTGTGTACTCATGAAGGGATCCATAATGTATACTCAAAATGTATACTCAAAAGGGCTCCATAGTGTGTACTCATGAAGGGATCCATAATGTATACTCAAAAGGGCTCCATAGTGTGTACTCAAAAGGGATCCATAATGTATACTCAAAAGGGCTCCATAGTGTGTACTCATGAAGGGATCCATAATGTATACTCAAAAGGGCGAATTGCCATAGTGTGTGTACTCATGAAGGGATCCATAATGTATACTCAAAAGGGCTCCATAGTGTGTACTCATGAAGGGATCCATAATGTATACTCAAAAGGGCTCCATAGTGTGTACTCATGAAGGATCCATAATGTATACTCAAAAGGGCTCCATAGTGTGTACTCATGAAGGGATCCATAATGTATACTCAAAAGGGCTCCATAGTGTGTACTCATGACTTAATGTATACTCAAAGGGCTCCATAATGTATACTCAAAAGGGGCTCCATATGTATAAAACTCAGGGCTCCATAGTGTGTACTCATGAAGGGATCCATATCTACTCAAAAGGGCGAAGGGATCCATAATGTATACTCAAAAGGGCTCCATAGTGTGTACGTATGAAGGGATCCATAATGTATACTCAAAAGGGCTCCATAGTGTGTACTCATGAAGGGATCCATAATGTATACTCAAAAGGGCTCCATAGTGTGTACTCATGAAGGGATCCATAATGTATACTCAAAAGGGCTCCATAGTGTGTACTCATAAAGGGATCCATAATGTATACTCAAAAGGGCTCCATAGTGGGTACTCATGAAGGGATCTATAATGTTATAAAGGGATTCGCAATGGGACTCCTAAAGGGATCCATAATGTGTGGATCGTTTTTCGTCTCATGAAGGTATTCATTCATTCATAATGATGCGCACTCATCAGGGATTCACAATATGTACTCATGAAGGGATTTCCCATGTGTACGCATGGAGAAGACGTTCAGAATCTGTACGTATAAAGGTATTTTTCTCAGGAAGGAATTCATGTGCTGATTAATGTGCCTTATGATGTGGGTCTTTATAATCTGAAATCAACCAGAGATCCTTAATGTGTACTCGTGTAAGCATTCGTCAATAAATATATGTGTACTCATAAACGAGTTCATTATGTGTACCATAAATAATTTCGTAATGTGTATTCCTAAATAAGGGCTTCACATTGTGTTCTCACATAAAGCTTCATAATATTTACGTAATAATGTGCAATCATGAAGGAATTCGTGATGCTAATTAATGTGGAGGGACCTACGATGTGTACTCTTGAAGCAATTCAAAACTTCGAAACCGTATCCATGTCTTTGAAGATACTACTCAATACATCTTGCGTGCATATGTCAAATCTCTAGCTAAACAAATGATATTCAGAACATGTTGAATTAAAAGTACGCGTATTTTTGTGTAAAGTTGGTGTAAAGGGATAGCAAAAACAACGTGGACACCACAATAAAATCAATAAAAATTAAAAGTAATCATAGACCGACTGGATCTCACTCCTTCAATGAAGTGAAAGGGGTTCTCAGCTTTCAGTACCCTTTTATAACGTTGATTCTTGGCGGCTAGGACCATAGGGGTACGTTAATTCTTCGGTGAGATGTGCCCTAGGACATGTGTCTTAAGTCTTATTATCAGAAATCGCTGACTGTCAGCTGACTGGTGAATCTCGAACATCTGAAACAGATTAAGAAGTGGTTCTTATGTAGCAACTTATGTTTGTCATAAGAGTTGACGGGGCGGTGGGGCAGTCTAGTGGTTAAAGCGTCCGCTCGTCAAGCCGAAGACACGGGTTCGAAACCCCACCTTGATACAATGCGTGAAGCCCATTTCAGCCGTGATATTGCTGGAATATTGCGAAAAGCGGCGTAAAACCAAACTCACTCACTCACTCATAAGAGTTGACCTGCTTGATTTGTACGGCGTAGATTGTTGTTCATAAGGTCATTGGTTTGTCTTACCCAGACGCTGCTTACAGTCGGTCGTCATAATGCTAGAATAACGATGAGCGTGAAATAGACAACAAACAACAAAAATAACACATTATTCTTGATATTATATATTTATGTAGAGCATGGTATGGTGATTGACCCTGGTCAAGAGCGTCTAGTCACATGCTCCTTTCGAAGAGGAGAGCTTAAGGGTTGACCGGAAACTGCTGACATCCACAAGAAGCTCATCCCTTAACGCAGCGCCACTTACAGCTGAAGGCTGTGTATGTTCCTCACCTTTCTGTGCCAGCTGCTTGTCGGCAGGTCCATGTGTTCGGAGCGAACGTAAAATGATTGTTGTTAACAGAAACACAATTTACGGTTTAATGCACCACCAGCAGTGATATATGTGCCTATATTTTCTCGGCGATATTTCATCACGCTAAAGAGAGACATTTATGCATGTTACTTCTCCGTTACACCGTACTTCTGTTATGAGTTAACAGCCAATTCACTTTTCAATGGAAGTGACGGATAGATTAACTCTGCCGGTTAGAAGGAAGAAATCATTCAATTTGACAAAGACTGACAAAAGTTGCGTCCCTTTGTTGTCAATCTTATTTGAAGCTTTAAAAGCTGTTGGATAGTCGTTCAGTCCGTGGTCAGTCCTTGAAATCCTGAGTTCCAGACAGTGAAACAACAAGTCCCATTTGTAACATCTCGTAGTAATACATGGTAAGAGGATGGACTCCGACCTTCCGCATTCAGGGGAAACGCTCTATTCAGAAAATAGAGTCTTCCAGTATATAGGCGGTCTTTCAATTTATGACTAATGTATGACATTAGTGACGAAGTGGTCCAGAAGGTCAAATTCGCCCACACCACACACATACACGTGGGTTTCTCCAAGTAGAAAACATCTAATTCGGTAACCTATATCTGTATTAGATCACATTATTACGCATCGATATCTCTAATTCCTGACTGCAGAATAACCTCTTTAGTACAGTGAGTCGTTTAACGACAATATTCTAGCTATGCGACGGCGGTCTGGAAATATCCCAGTCTGGACCAGACAACCCAGTGATTGATACTGTGAACTGCGGAGCCTGAGCACACTACCCAATGGTCGTCCGACCAGCACAGGTTGCGGGAGCTTATTCCAACAGGGTTACCTGCCGGGTGGTTCCCAGTGAATACCGTCCCAATGAATGTTCTCGTTTAGACTTTTAAATGAATGTTAGACCCAGCCACAATTCTAAATGCATTTGACTACTAGTCTCTTACAATATACACTGGTGATCCTTCTCATCCTGTTTATCTGTGTGTTTAAGGTGATCGTTGTTCTTTGCTAAATTTGTTTTAACCTTGCTGTATGCCTCACTGTTGTAAAAAGAATTCCTTTGTCGGGCAATAAATTATTATTTTTATTATTTCTTTTGTTTGTCTACATATAGTACTTCCAAATCTTGAGGAAGGTGAGGTTTCTAGATTAACGAGGTCCGCCCTGAAGAGGCTTGAATGATTCGGTCTTGACTATTTACGTTCATCGTTCATTGAATAGAACATATGTTCAAATCATTCCTTGTTGTAGACTGACTTTAAGAAATCCTATGAAAATATGAACCTCTAAAAAGTAATGTCAACATGTGAACAATTTCTCTGATAAGAAACATCAAGCATCCACTGCAAAGTCACAGACAGCGCCTGTAAAATCCTGACTCGTAGACTCTTCATAGTTGTGTGTTTCGTTTCATTACTGAACCCCATTGAAAACCATTGATGTTCAAACACATATCGTTTCATCTATGTAAGTAACATAGCGGTGTCAGTCTGCATAATGCGCAAAGGGACGGCTTCATAGTGTAAACCCGCTATTGTTGTCAGGCGTATGTTGTCAGCTAACTGTTTGACGACAGTCTTAAGTCAAAGGCAGTTACCTATGTATATCACGATTCCAAATATATGGCAAAGTATCGCAAACATACTTGTAACACTTCCATTGTGACAAATCTCTTGTTTCAGAATAAAATGCACCACCTGGCCTACGTTGGTATCGACACATGACCTAAAGTGATATACCGATTGCCGCCTTGGTGACAAGAGGTTCTTAACTTGATGTAAACAAATGACTACCATACGATGTAAACTGTATAATGTGCATTGTCATTATAATACTAACCCTGTTATCGGCAATTGTTGCTGCTCTAGACTCACAGGAATTGGTGACCGTGACTTGACCCTAGCTGCATGAGTAGACGGTGTGAAGTTCATTTCATTAAACGTTTTTATCGAGCGTTAATATATTTATTTTCTTGAAGAAAATAGTTTATTCTTGCGTCGCTTTTTGATGGAAGCATTTGCTTAACTAGTATGCTAGTTTCAGAGACCTTTGCACAGTTGCACAAGGCAATGTTATTGGCCATCTGTGGTGGCGCGTGGTCCTATATATATGCAAAGCACACAGGCCACAAATCAGGAGACAGTACGCCACACTGATCTAGAAGAGTCCTTGACCTTTTCAGATTTTGACTCCAAAACGTTTGTAGGGCTTTGTCTCACAATGAGGCGCATGCAGCAGGTCTGGTGTCTTTGGCATATGACTTTGTTCATAATGTGTCTCTGTTCGTTCATAGCTGTGGCTGGGTACCCGGTAGGATGAGTTGGTAATCAGACTGAACCTTCAGACAACTCACAGGCAGCTTGGGTTGCATACTCCGAAGGAAGCAGAGAATGATACTCGAGTGCACACTGTTCCATTGTCGGGCGTAATGAAAATGTAGCGCCATTAACATGAAATTGAGAGTGACATAAATGCTTAAACTGCTGATAGTAGTAGTAGTAGTAGTAGTAGTAGTAGTAGTAGTAGTAGTAGTAGTAGTAGTAGTAGTAGTAGTAGTAGTATACATAGACTCACTGTGTGCGTGTAAGCCCTGAATACATTTACATACATCAAATACTCTAAGTTAATTTTGATTTTTTAGAACTCTGTGGTGTCATTGTATCGATGCTCATGCTGGTGATCACTTGATTGTCTGGTCCAGACTCGATTATTTACAGTCCATATAGCTGGAATATTTCTGAGTACAGCTTTAAACAAACAAACAAACAAACAAACAAAATGTGATAATGCAGATTATACATAAGAATGACACTGTTTGCAACTATCTCGGCCTCTTACAGCACATATATACTTAGACATAAGAGGTGGCTAAGTACATGCAGCGTGTCGATTAAGCTGTCGTCAGCAGAATACCAGGTTCGATTCCCGAAGTGGGTACATCCAGTCACTCAAACCCGGTCGCGGTGTCCTCCGTTATGGTTTATAAGGCTGAGGATGTGTGATGTGTGGTGCCACATCATACCAATTTGTGTTTTCAAACCTTGAACTCAAATACAGATACATCCCCATGGAACATTAGAATAGTTAAGGTGGGTGGTAATACAACCATCTGACCGACTTAAGAGACTCTTGTTTCTGACTGAGGTTTACACAAACAATTGTCATTGTGCCTATTGTGTGAGGGACCAGTTCAAACATTCCAGCAATGACGATAAACTAATTCCTTTAGTTTTGAGATGTACCCGATCCAACCTAAATGCGATTGTGAACATTTTGACAACCTCAAGAAATTCTATTGTCGTGCGAACTCTGCTTGCAAAGATGAATAAAGCTGGTTGAGCTTAAGGTTTCGAGGTGTCGAGGTGTCGAGTTCAGGACTTTTTCAACCAGCCCAATTTACAGTTGAAATGCCGTCATTAGTAAAGTAGGATTACAACTGTTATCAATTGACTTGAACAGGAAGTTTGACAGTCCTGGTTAGCCCCCACAGAATTACATACGATGTTTTGGCACATTGAACTTATGAACGGCTCCCTTATCAAGAATAATCTGTTTGATCAGACTTGTTTCATACCAGCAGTGCTATGACACAGCTATAGGTAGCTGGAGGTGACTTGGTCCGCCGACCTGCAGGTATAAGAGAGACAAGACTCGGTCTGTGCACCTGACGCATCTCTTGATGAAGAACTGATTCAGGTAACCTCTTACGACACAGTAATTATATTGCAATATGCATAAAAACTGGGCATTTGAAAATATGACTTTTTAGAATATATGCATATTTAGCCATATTACTTTTCACCTGAACGAAATTGGCAACTGCATCGTTTACGAATGATGTAAAATAACACAGTAATTATATTGCAATATGCATAAAAATGAAGTTGCATTTGGAAATGTGACTTTTTAGAATAAATGCATATTACTTTTCACCTAAACGAAATTGGCAACTGCATCATTTACGAATGATGTAAAATAACACAGTAATTATATTTCAATATGCATAAAAGTAAAGTTGCATTTGAAAATATGACTTTTTAGAATATATGCATATTTAGCCATATTACTTTTCACCTGAACGAAATTGGCAACTGCATCGTTTACGAATGATGTAAAATAACACAGTAATTATATTGCAATATGCATAAAAATGAAGTTGCATTTGAAAATATGACTTTTTAGAATATATGCATATTACTTTTCACCTGAACGAAATTGGCAACTGCATTATTTACGAATGATGTCAAATAACACACGATTCGTAATTAGCGTTTATGAGATTGCTTTTTAAAATATCCACGATGAACATGCGTCTTCCGAAACTTGAAGATGTCTTTCAGTTTTACAGTAACATGACAATAAGTGAATGCGAGAATTATATTTCCAGCCTTTTGGCAACAGTTCATCATTAAGACCCCGAATGACGAGACAAATTGCATTTCGCTTTGTATTCAAATACGGCTCAGAAACAAGGCTTATCTTAAACAGACCAACCTGAATACATCTATCTGATCACTAGTGTAGTTACCATCTGATACCTTCGTATACCGAGACCTTTCTATAATCCACATGTAACCACTCTCACTCACTCACTCCCAAAATACAAATATATGCTCATGAGTGTAGTTTTTGCCTTGTGTACTGGCATACACTCCCGGGAAAGAAAGCATACACTTTAAAATTATAAACAGTTTCCAACAGTAAAACCTAAAGTGCTTTTGATATAATATTTACTATTACGGATATATGCCATGTACGTTGTTGCGTTTTAACGTAGCGCTCAGCTGGAGCGGTGATTTTAAAATAACTGTCTTTTGACAATACAAACTTGTAATGGACGGAATGATAATTAAAACAAAATCGCTATTGGGGTCATAACCTGTCAACCTAACCAATGGGATACCGCTCTTCCTCAGTTATCTTCAGTATGATAGATTTAGTTTTCAATTTATTTTAAATTCATGTAATCCACAAGTGTCTATCCAACTGTTATTATCCTGGCATACGATGACGAGAGAGAAACTGATATTGAGGAAGGATTGTCTGAAGATGATTGAAGAAAGTAAGTGTTTTTCCCTTTTGAGCTGCTCCTTAACATGTCAACATAAACACGGTACTCATTGTGTTGTTAGGGAAATATTTAAAGTTAGAATGGTAATTTTTTGTACAAGTGTGAGGAAGTATTTAAAAATGGTTTCTTTTTGCACATACATAAACCTCGGTGCTTGTACGAGTTGAATCTATTTGAAGATAAGTGAGAAAAACAGTGTCCCAAAACGTAGGCCGACGGACGACAGTTCTGAACGTGAATCTAATCTGGGTAAAATGGATTCATAGATGTATTTACATTAATGGTTCGAAATGATAATTTTTAAAGGGTCATAGTCTCTGTGCGTAATATGCTTTTTTTACTGATAGAAAAATGAACAGCGCACAGGATCCAGTGGTAGGAATACCTAAGGGTGGCATCTACAAGTTCTTCATGCGCTCTCGTTCGGTCTTCGAAGACAAGGTAAAGGATGAGAAGAACGGCACAAAGGATGAGGATACTAATGAGGAAACACAATGTGGCATCGGTTCCTGTAAACCCCAGGCTTGTCAGCCTTTTGGTAGCCTCATAGCATTCACATGTTCCTACAGCGTTGTGGTCATGTTTATGCAGACGCTCACAACTTTGTTGTCGTCACAGATCAGCACTCTAGAGAAACACTTCAACTTCAGCAGCACCATCAGCGGGCTCCTCATCAGCAGTAACGACATCGGTTACGTCACTGCAGCCCTATTTTTCAGTCATTTCGGCAAACATGGTCACATACCAAGAATCCTTGGCGTGAATGGGCTAATATTTGGCTTTGCCGGCATTTTCACATCCTTGGCGAATTTCATCCATCCTGTCAGTCTCCCGGAAGAGGTATCAAACACGACCAATGCCTACGAAACCCAGTTCGTGTGTCGGGAGAGTAATGTGACCAATATCAGTTCATCTGCTCACGAAGAAGGTACCTACGAAACTGGCCGATCGACCTTGGCGTTGTGGGTCATTGGGTTTACAATGGCATTGCAAGGTGTTGCCAAAACCCCACGTATCCCATTGTCCAGTTTCTACATCGACAACAACGTAGGAAACAGGGCACGCACCTCTATATATATAGGTAAGTGTACCGATATTTACGTATTTAATCATCCTTATTACACAGAACCAATGTTTCAGTTTCATACAGTATACATAGTTTATAGGATTATAGGTGGTATTGAATACAAGTACGTCGAGGTTAGGTGTAAAAGCAAGGTTCTATACAGTGAAACCCCGTTAATTCGGACGGTTGCTATTGCAGTAAAGTCGTTGGTGGTGGTCCTGGAGGTATGCTCCTATTTATCCATGTAAGCGTCCAGTATTATACAGGGAAGGGCTTTCCAATTACATGTACTGAGGTACTGCCTAACGAAGTTTCACGGTATACAAATAGTTTACACCTGCATTTTCTAGCAGACTATAGTTAAGTAAAACATATCTCCTAGCTTATTCTAAACGCATTGTTACGAATATTACAGAGGTTGGCATTTGACAGTCTGTTTTCAACCTCTTTGGAGCATGATGATAATGACACAGAACTGTAATAGATAATTGTTTTGATATTCTGAAACCTTGGTTTTACGCCGCTTTTAGCAATATTCCAGCAATATCACGGCGGGGGACACCAGAAATGGGCTTCACTCATTGTACCCATGTGGGGATTCGAACCCGGGTCTTCGACGTGACGAGCCAACGCTTTAACCACTAGACTACCCCACCGCCCCTTCTGAAAACAATGATATTACGGTGGCTTATAACAATACCCTAAGTCACCGGTTTGAGTTATATGCAAATCTCTTCACGGTTTCAGGAGCGCTGATGACATGCCTGATATTTGGACCATCTGTTGCCCTCGTGGTTGGGAGTGCCTTGTCCAAGATTCCAGTGGATCTTAAAAGTAGTTACCTCATCATCTAGACACACATATACATGTCGAAATTCATACATAAACAAACATTTTATGAAATCACGTTTATTGCCACAAAGTCTATAAATATTTTCCGAAATTGCACTTTCTGACATAACTCGTCCTTGGAGCCCGCAAATAATAATGGTTTTCGAGGGCTGGCGAGGTATTTCATTTTTCGTTTCGTTGGAGTGGTTTGGACAATGTATTCATTATTTCGAGTACACCTATATTTCTAATTGTAGACACCTACCTGACTCCTGACGACCCTCGCTGGATTGGCGCTTGGTGGTTGGGTTTCGTTGTTTTCGGGGGAATTGCACTGCTCGTGTCTATTCCACTTTTTCTTTTCCCAAAAAGAATTGCAGGCGCTCCTAAATACGAGATTCCAGACACGGAAACAGCTCTTGGGAAGATCAAAGGTATATTTAAATAGTGATTATGCTCAACAAATTGGCAATCCCAGCAAAATTGATTCAAGTTCCGCAAACATGATTTTGTTTGTCTGCCAGCTCAATATCTATAGTACAATGTGCATCAATCTTGTGGATAACAACCGGAGACAATGAGACAATGTCTCAGTTTCGCACAGTGTATTAACGATAATGTCTAGACTTCAGCTGAGATTGGATCCGTTGAGATCCTTTTTCGTTAGTCCTATCAAGTTATTCTCTGTAGAGATACTGGAAAGAGATCACAACCTCCACGCCAACAAATGACTATCTCCTACCTGTCACTTAAAATGAATGTGGGTTAGTGAGGATGGGTTAACGCCTCTTTTCATCAGCTTGATGTTGATGTGAGGGACAATCCAGAGATGATGCAGATGCTAGACGTTGAGGTGGTAAAAGGCGACTAACGGGATCGTGTGGTGGGCTCACTGGCTTGGTTGACACATTCATCGAATCCGAATTGCGTAGATCGATGCTCGTGCTGTTGATCACTGGATTGTCTGACCAAGACTCGATTATTTTACCGACCGTCGCCATAGAGCTGGAATATTGCTGTTGGTAAACAACAAACAAACTAAACAATGCAGAAAAATGACGTTTATAACTTGTATCCCAAAATCAAGCGCCAACTCTAAACTATATTTTGATAATTTAAGTTTTACCGTTTGTTGCGCCCACTTGCAGATTTTATTAACCTTTGTCTTGTTGCAATGTTACAGATTTGCCTCTGTCTATTCTGCGAGTCCTCTCCAGGCCAGTGTACACAATCTCTCTCATGAACACTTGCATGTACGGGTTTGCCATCAGCGGCTTCATCTCCTTTGCACCGAAGTATGTAGAGCAGCAGTTCAATATACCGGCATGGAGGACCAGTCTTATTTTAGGTCTGTATTTGTAAGTTCTACAGTGAGTGAGTTTTGTTTTACGGCGCTTTAAGCAATATTCCAGCAATATCATGGCTGAGAATACCAGAAATGGGCTTCAGACATTGTACCCATGTGGGACATATATATCGAACCCGGATCTTAGGCGTGACGAGCGAACGCTTTAACCACTAGGCTACCCCACCGTTCTGTAAGCTCTACAAATGAAATGGATTTCTATAAATAAAAAAACCATGTACATGTAGGCCGATGGTACTGAGTGAGATGCATGGCATTCTTGCAACGATGTCACTTGCACAAAGAGGGCACATGCATGCACAACCTTGCACCCGAAGCCGATAATGCATGAACATGATCGTGATATCAAGAAGGGAATGCATGTTTACAGGTATATCTAACCTGGTAACGTCAGCGGCGGGAACGTTCATGGGCGGCGTCTTCACCGGCAGACTCAACCTCTCGCGGCAGGGATGTCTGAAACTTATAATGGTTGTACATACAGTAACGATTGGTCTCAACGCCTGTAACTTCATACTTGGCTGTGAAAACACCCCCATTGAAGGAGTCGATTTCTTGTGAGTTTAATATTTACTGAAAACATGTAAGTGAGTGAGTTTAGTTTTACGCCGCACTCAGCAATATTCCAGCTATATGGCGGCGGTCTGTAAATAATCGAGTCTGGACCAGACAATCCAGTGATCAACATCATGAGCATCGATCTATGTAATAGGGATACGATGACATGTGTCAACCAAGTAACAGAGCGAATCGAAATCGAACCATACTTTTTGTATGTTTGTGTGGAATGGTAGCATCCTGACATCACGTGTTCGAATCCCTAGTCTTGATGATTATTTTTTGCTCATCTGCTCCATAAGTGTGCAAGATGCTTCCACCAAAGTGGTGAGGGGCTTAGACGTTTCTCACTTTCCTGCAGCGCATTATTTGCTACTCTGTGATCATGGTTGGTTTGTTGGTTTTACTGGGTCGTAGTGCTTGTTTATATTTGTTTGTTGTTTATCGCCGCACTCAGCAATATTCCAGCTATATAGCGGCGGTCTGTAAATAATCGACTCTGGACCAGACAATCCAGTGGTCAACTCCACGAATATCGATCAACGCAATTGGGATACGATGACATGTGTCAACCAAGTCAGCGAGCCTGACCACCCGATCCCGTTAGTCGCCTCTTACGACCAGCATGGGTTACTCACAGGCAAATTGTAGCGCAAATAGGGTTGCGCAACAAAGAGAGAAAATGACCATTTTTTCCATATGCGAGCGAAGCCAGCAAAGGTAGGCAACGTGCTTGCCTCGCATCGGTTCGAAAAATATTTTTAATATCAAAATATAATATCGCCATCATCAAAGGTAGACACTCATTTCCTCACAGAGTTGTGTTCCCAGATATCAAACCTCATATATAATAATTACTCACGTACAATATATTTAATTCAGCATTTTAAGCGACACTCGTGGCAAGTCAAATCGTTCTTCGCCTCCATTACCCCTGCCAGCTTCAGGTTCAACGGAGTGAAGGAACAAGAATAAGCAGAAAATAAACACAAATATCATATTGCATAATTTTACCGTTAAACTGTTGGGGATTATTTTTCTCATCTACCGTCGTTATTGGTAGAATTTTCGTAACATTTATTCTACAAAAACACTTCTGGCGTAACGGGTAAATGAAAGCAGATTTAAAATTAAGTCCCCTGTTCCTTCACTCCGTTGAACCGGAAGCTGTCAGGGGTAATGGAGACGAAGAACGATTTGACATGCCACGAGTGTCGCTTAAAATGTTGAATTAAATATATTGTACGTGAGTAATTATTATATATGAAGTTGAAAATCTGAGAACACAACTCTGTGAGGAAATGAGTGTCTACCTTTGATGATGGCGATATTTTATTTGATATTAAAAATATTTTTCGAACCGAAGCGAGGGAAGCACGTTGCCAAACTTTACTCGCTTCGCTCGCATATGGAAAGACTGGTCATTTTCTCTTTGTTGCGCAACCCTATTTGCGCTACAATTTGCCTGTGGGTTACTGAAGACCAATTCTAACCCGGGTCTTCACGGGTAACTCTGTAAACCAGATCCTGCTCATAGCGGCGTTAAGAGGCACTGCGCTCACTGAATCACTGATGGGTGACTGGGGTTTTACGACTTTTGATCACCAATCGTGTTAATTATAAACGCGTAACAAAGTTTATTTCCCACATCAGCCGTGACGACAACGAAACTGGTCCAGCATGCTTCTGCAGTGGGACGTCATCTCTGCTTGTATGTGGAGCTGATCACGTGACCTACTCTACCCCCTGTCAAGCGGGATGCTGGAACCACACGGGAGATGTAGGTTGATACCTAAATGTAGTTGTCACTTTGTTTCTCTATGTATAACAGGTTAAAGCGGCCCTTTCAGTACATTCCTTACACTAAAACCGTTATCAATGTATATTTCAGATTTCGTAAAATATATTGTTTTTTGCAAAGTATTATTTTTCAAAACTGATACTAGAATTCGACTGGACCAGATATCTGTGAAATATGATTGATTCATGTCGTAGTGAGCATAAACATGTATAGTGGGTGCCCACACTCCCCAAATGAGACCCGTGAAGACCCGGATTAGAATTGGTCTTCAGCAACCCATGCTTGTCGTAAGAGGCGACAAACGGGATCGGGTGGTCAGGCTCGCTGACTTGGTTGACATATGTCATCGTATCCCAATTACGTAGATCGATGCTCATGCTGTTGATCACTGGATTGTTTGGTCCAGACACGATTATTTGCAGACCGCCGCCATATAGCTAGAATATTGCTGAGTGCGGCGTAAAACTAAACTCACTCACTCCCCAAATGAGTGGTTGCTCACTCTCTTGAGAACCTGGATAAGAACTGGCTGCCAATGAAATCGCAAAAGCATTTCAATCAGTCTAAGATGTCACAACATTTACAGGTATACAGTAACTGCTACCGTGTCGAAGGGATGACAGCGACACCAGGTATTTGCGACAACGGCTGTAACTACCTCATCCCCTACCTTGCGACGTCGGTGCTAATGACAATGTTCGGGACAGTTGCGCTCCTTCCACACTACATGGTAATCTTGAGGTAACCTTTTTAACATAGTAAACTACGCACTCTTACAATGGATATGACGAACTGTATTTCTTGTCCTTGCGTATGACGAACAACACTAGCTGGTCCCTTCGAGCTCGTTATAGCCGTACTTTACTGTAGTTTTGTTAGAGATGAGTCTCCGTGGGAGATTTATGGTTAAGAATGCATGGATAGCGCTGGACACTGAACGTTCATTTCTGAAATTCATTTTAAGTGTTCCAAACCTGGTTACGGGAGGACTTCAGGAGATCCTTATTTGAATGTAATATATAACAGAGTAAACTACGCTTTTAACGAACATGCTTGTATCGAGTGAGTGAGTGAGTTTACTTTTACGCCGCACCCAGCAATATTCAAGCTATATGGCGGCGGGCTGTAACTACTCGAGTCTGGACCAGACAATCCAGTGATCAACAGCATGAGCATCGATCTGCGCAACTGGGGACCGATGACTGCTTGTATCGAACTGACGGAGATAACGAATTGCTGTTGGTAGCGACCACTTCCACAATTTAGTCAAAATGATCAGTACGAACAACGGTTGTAAAATACAAAAATATTCTTCCTTGTTCCTAGACGTCGTAGGAACCGTAGTTTGTTGTGTTTTATTTGGTCTTCGTTTTCATAACATCACAGGTCCACAAATAAATTTACTGCAGCTGAGACACATATCATGGCAATTATTATGATGCTGCGTTACGCAACATTTACTCAATCATATGTTTACGTCGTTTTAAACTATCTCACATACTCTTCGGGATGGCAACGTAAGCTCAATCCGGAATAGAATTGGTCTTCAGCAACCCATGCTTGTCGTAAGAGGCGACTAACGGGATCGGGTGGTTAGGCTCGCTGACTTGGTTGACACATGTCATCGTATCACGGCTGAACAATGCTCATGCTGTTAATCACTGGATTGTCTGGTCCAGACTCAATTATTTGAAGACCAACGTCATAGAGCTGCACAACTGATGAGTGCAAATAACAATAAATAAAACGACCTGTTACTGAGGATGGCGTTCGACAAATTGCATCAAGGTATCTCATTGGGCAGGCACAAATACCAGTACCAGACTCGTCACTAAGCTGGAAAATTACTGAATGTGGTATCAGAAAATCAAACAAACAAAATAATTAGTCCTACGGCTGGATAGGGGTGACTTGCATTGGCATAGATGTACAGCAATGGTGTTATCTCACGACACATGAGTGATGTAATCAGTTTGTCCTCATTTTTCACCTAGCACCATCGCAGTCCCTATCATATCAGTGCCCTGTGTAGTTGAAGTGCACGTGTGACACACATTATTCCAGAAAACAAACAAATAAGACAATGTAGTTCTGTTGTCCTACGGCTATGTACATACCAGTGTACACCACCCTACTGGCTACCCTGAATCTGGCAAACTAAAGTACATTCACTGTCGGCTAGTGATCTTGGTATGTGCTGTGTACTTTGCCTGAATACTGTACATCGTTGTTCAACTATCAGCCCCTGAGTCAAAATTACAAACAAGATTTTTTTTTATATCAACTTTTTTATTTGTTAGTAACGAGGTCAATTCTTACTCCTTCGGGTGCGTCTTCCTGTCTGTCGGATAAATATATATTTTTCTATATAGAAGTTGATCTCCAAAAACATCTTTGACTCTGTTCATTACTTCTAAATGTCCTCCAAAGAACTTATCAGTCCCTGGACGCACACGTCTTCCAATCAGGATCAATGGGAAGTGAGTGAGTGAGTGAGTTGAAGTTTAATGTCGCATGGACATTGTTTCAGCCATATAGCGACGAGACCAAGTCTACACATATACACATTTAGTACAAGTTCAATCATTTTCTTAAAATTCATACTTCTTCATTACCACTCTCCTACCCAGAGTTCCATGCGGCAAGCCAGCATAGTACCTCTGCCTCAGGCCAGAAAAATGTGACGATTCGTCACATCTTGCACCGTCCATTCAATATAATGTACAGATTTCTTTTACTCTCATATTTTTTACGAGTCTACACATCTAACTAAACATCTTTAATAGAATGAATTAGTTTCACTGAGAAAATATCCAAAAACATGTAACACTGTTTCGATTTGCGTAGCGATCCTTTGTTTACATAGGTTGTACGGCTCCACGTGCTGTCATCGAAGCCGACGGAGAGCAAACGATGCAGCCAGTTTGATATCTAAATATGTACTGTCATAGACCTAACTGTCGCAGTTGTGGAAGAATATATATGTAACAATGTAAAACATTATGAAGAGAGCGCCGAAAAGCTTTCGTGAGTCCAGTCTCTTCTTATTATGAATATGCGCGTTTGATTACAAACAAGAGAAAAGTCCGGCCACGTGATATGCAAATTAGCCCGTGGCAGTGATGTTATGTTAAGTCATCGCTGTGCCGGAGTGTGCTTCAATACATGATCATTGGGAATGTCATGGGCTCATTACTGGCCATAACAGAAATGTTGGTCCGCAGATATTTATACATTGTCTTCTTAAAAGTGAAAGGTTATTTGGGGAAATTCAAGATCAACTGACTGGGCAATTAAAAATAATTACAAATATAAGTCGAAAAGGTGATTGTCAGAGTTTCGGTATGGGATTTATAGGTTTCAGTGTGCATTCCTTTGCTTTCTGCAGAAGAATGACTTGACAAATATCCAATATCACGAACATACAGCCCAAAAGTTTATGCCAAAACATATATATAGTTCAAGATTAAGATGGTTATGATGTATTTATTTGACAAGATAGCCTCACGTGATGTCGATGAACGCCAGTGTCCATGTGACCGTCCTCTTTTCCAACGTCAAGACGACTTCTCATGTGAAACGTCATGTTATGTACTCTGTTATTTCCTTCCAGGAGCGTGGAGGAGCGAGACAAGGCTATTGCAATGGGCATGTTGAACTTTGTCTCAACATTACTTGGTATGTGCAGTAATTGCTTATCTGAAGATAAAAATGAGAAATATACACAGAATATCTTTGCCTGACATTTTGATTCATAATGATGAAATATCTGTTGTATACATTTTACAAATAATTAGGATGAACACGCAGTTATTGGGATTTAAGAGATTACCTCAATGTTAAATATAATATTTTCTAAAGTATGTTAACTGATTATGAATTATTTTGGCACCATGTACCAACATCAAACAAAGAAACACGATTCTTGGTTCGTTAGTACCATGCCCCAACTTGCTGGTATCGCCTTTTCTGCAACAAATGACACGCCATGATGTAACTGAAACACTGCTCAAAGCGGCATTAAATCCATTTTGAAGAATTATAGTATTACACAGATTTTATATTTTTTAATCATATTAGTCAAAATGTAGCTAATATATCTGAACACGCAATTCCGATTGATGAATAGACACAAACGTAATTTTGTTTTCAAGGTTGGTTACCAGCTCCCATTGTGTATGGGAAGGTCATTGACAGCGCCTGTAAACTCCTGCAAGGGAGCTCATCCGAGGGAAACAGTGCCTGCTCGCTGTACGACATCGTCGATCTCCGGTACAAGGTGTTTGGTCTGGAAGTGTCAATCAAAGTGGCGTCCTTCATCCTGCTTGCCATATCCCTCATTGTGTGTCGCAGGGAAGACAGGAAAGTTGAGAACGAGGAGCAAACACAAAATAATGTCGTCCTCACGAAGAAGATGTCTCAAATTGACGGAGAAAAGTCCGTTGGAAACAACGTCAATGGGACGTTGGGAAACTCTCAAAAATATTAGAAACACCGTTTTCTCCTTTGGCGTAAAGCTGTGTGGTGGGCTCATTCTTTGAAGGAGGGGAAAATGTGTTTAATTTGAGTATTATAAACAGAAAAAGAAACATATTACGATATTGAACGCCTCCTGCGACCTCGAACGTTTAGAAACCACGGAAAAGGCTGGGTTTGTTAGTTTGTTTGTTGTTTCATCCAGTGATGTTGTTTAATCCAGTGATCAGCAACATGCGCATCGATCTACGCACTACGATGAGTGAGTGAGTGAGTTTAGATTCACGCCGCTTTTAGCAATATTCCAGCAATATCACGGCGGGGGACACCAGAAATGGGCTTCACACGCTGTACCCATGTGTGGAATCAAACCTGGGTCTTCGGCGTGACGAGCGAACGCTTTAACCACTAGGCTACACCACCGCCCCCACTACGATGACATGTGTCAACTAAATTAGCGAGAGTGACCACACGATCCCGTAAGCCTTCACGGTCAACCATGGGAAACTGAAGACCAATTCTAACCCTGATCTTCACGGGTAGAGAAGGTCGGGTACACATATGATTAAGCGTTGCCTGGTTACGCCGCAGGAGCTTGTTCGATTCCTTGAATGGATATGATACGCACTCGTGCAAATATTATCACGTAAAATTACGTTTCTATTCAGCGTTGTATACCACGTGGCGTTGATGGTTTCTTGTACTGCACAATAGTATCAGTGTTACTGTCTACATCTGAGGAATGAGTCGACAGCTAGGGCTTTGGTGATGCTCTCGTGATATTTATGAATTTTCGTTGGCCTCTGCATGGGTTTGTGACTCAAACAGACAGGAAGCGATCAATATTTCACGAACACCTGGTGTCGTCACTATGATTCCGGTTTGTTTTTTTATTAGATTGTCTTGTGGTTGCCCAAAGCAGTCACAAAGACTAAAAGTGCTCTGTAGATTGAACATTTCAACAGATAAACTGCTTATAATATTAATCTGTTGGCTATTGTTCCGTCACGCTCACGATATACACAGTCATCACTATTTGCTGCTATGTTTTGTCATTCTTGCTCTCAGTACATCAACACACCTTTATACAGCTGAAATAATAATCCTAACGTTGTATCAGGTGATTGAACATGCGTCAGGATGATAAAGCCATTCTTCATTCTTCAGTCTTAATTACACATCAGCACAATTCGGTTACAGTGCACGTATTTCCTGTATGCACATCACATGTTCGCTTACGTTTTCACGTTTCCAGTGTTGTCAGTTGCATACCACGTGATGTCAATGTCAATCATTTTGTCTCTCAGACCCTTTAATGTTGAACTTTAACTGAGGATTACGAGACAGTTTGTGACGTGGCTGATAAGGTGGCGTGGTACACCATTCATGGTCGTGGATCTTGCTCTGGTTTCAACTACTAATTTTAAATTGTACCTTATATGTCGGCCCAGACTCAGTATTAATAAGTGGCCATGATTTAGCATGCAACAAATGAATGCCACATTCAGTTATTGCATCACAGCGTTGTAGCGATATCGGCATTGCTGTAGGTCATGGTGTATGTAAGTACAGTGTAGAAAACACGTCCACAGCAGGAGAGGTGTTCTTTACATGCATGCAGGCATCAGTCTACGTGGTCGTGTCTCATGAACTAGGTCAAGTCATCCAACTTCATAATGAGTCGGCAGGAAATATACAAATATGTTTTTCTTAAATAAACACATCGGAAATGCGCGTTAACGCGTATTCTTGTATATGCCTCTCCAGCTGTAATTGCCTATCTGCTACTGTCTGTTCGTTGACGCTGCACTCAGACAGTTTCCAGATTTATGAATTCTGGGACCAGTTTAACAAAGCGGTCCACACTTCAACTTTGGCCAACGATCATCGTATCGTTAATATCGCTTTGTGGTCTGTAGAATAACCCATTCTGGACAAGGCAAACCAGTGGTTGATATAATGAGCAGGGCCCAGATTTTCGGAGCTCTCTTAGTGCTAAGATGGTCGTAAGTTAATGTTAATGTATGGCACTTACGACTATCTTAGCGTTAAGAGAGCTTCGAAAATCTGGGCCCAGGTCGATAACGCAAGGTCCCAAACTTTCAATCATGTTTAAGAACATGATTCCAGAATCCATTTGTCTTGATTCATCGACTCGGCATTAAGTCACACATCAGATTTTCGCAAAACTGACCTGAATATATAACCAAGAGAGGCAGGAAGTTGATAATGTAATTTAAACGCAAACTAATACAGGCTAATTGTTCACTTTCTGATTGTCAGCGTGTCCCATTGTTGAAATTAGTAGTAGTAGTAGTAGTAGTAGTAGTAGCAGTAGTAGTAGTTGTAGTAGTAGTAGTAGTTGCTGTTGTAGTAGTAGTAGTAGTAGTAGTAGTAGTAGTAGTAGTAGTAGTAGTAGTAGTAGTAGTAGTAATAGAAGGATTCATGGTTTGAGTAGGTCCCCAGCAATCTGTTTGTCATAAGAAGAGACGTGATTGTAATATTGCAGTATTGTAATATAACTGCTCATAATATCGGCCACTGAATTGTCTTGTACAATCTTTCAAACTTACAGGCCACCTTCAGCTGGAATATTGGAACGCCCACTGATCAATCAACAAATTGATAATAAGATTTGTAATAGTACAATTGTAGCTGTTGAGGTATTTAGTTAGGCTTCAGTGCCCTCGGGATCACTTCAAGATGCAGCACTTTGTAGTAAAGAGTTGCTTCCCATATTTGTTCCCGGTTCCGCAGATGCTTTGTCCAGATTTGCCTTAATTATGATCCATAGTCCCTCGTCACCATTAACATTAGGTGCCATTGACATACGCTAAGGTGTACCAAAGTGTCAAACATCCTTCATTGAGGACCCTCAATATACACTCACGCGAAACAATGGTTTGCATAAGGGAGGTAACTCTTGACGGTTTGCTTTCACAAACTGATAGGACGCGAAGTGGCATACAAGGCAATGTACCCCTGAAATCCACTTCATAACACTACATTTGACAAGCTGAAGAATCGAAGTTGTTTTACGTTTAATGTTTTACATGTTTACAACTACATTTCATAAATATCATTCCTTGAAATATCCCTCTACGGCTAAACGTTCTCCAGAATCATCTGTTTGGGGACAACATGTGCTCAGCGTGAAATGGAAGATTATATTTGAACGGAACAATGAACTTAATTGGAATGTGACAATTGCACGTGGTGTTCACGTGTATGTGTTCACCAGTGCAGCATGTTCACTCCCACATCCTCTTCCCATATCAGCTGCACTGATTATGCCAGACTTTGGCTTCTGTTCCCAGTTTGATTCAAATGCACTAACTACAATATTCTCAATAGGAAACCGTTACTTGATCTGGGTTGAGAACAACGTCATTTATAAGACAAAATATTATGGATGTCAACCTGAAGAAGGAGCAAGGATAAGCCCTGAAACGTTGTTTATACAATACAGATGGTGACACCCATAATATTGTGTCTGATACTTGAATACCAACTTCTGTATGCCTCTCAACAACCTCAACTACGTCATTGCCATCATAAGAAACAATCATTAGAAGCACCAATAAAATATCCCACCTCCCTCTCGTAACTGTCCCTCCACGCAGAACGCGATAGTGTCACGTTTCCGTTTTCAACTCCCATTGCGAGAAATTACCTTAATGGACACTGAGAGTGCTGCAACTGGGAGAGAGGGTGTTATACTTAAGGTAATAAACAAGGCTTCACTTAAGTAATAAGCAATTTGACTGCAGTTTCTGTTTCAGAAAAAAACACCTAGTTGTGTTCATTTTCCAATTTCGTTATGTAAATTTCTAAAATCTGAGAAAGGTTTGTAATGAGTGCACCATAAACGAATTATTGTGTTGTTATGTTATTCAGACGAAAGACGGCATCTTAGCTCAGTGGTAAATTGCTTTATCATCATGGCGCCTGATCAGACCCCGGTTTAACACACTGTTATATGGAAGCGTTAGAGGGCAAATGTGCGTGAGTTGAGCTTAACTATGAATATTATTTTAGCTATATCAAGGCGTTAATGTAACGCGAGGGTGAATGTCAGGTCGAGGCAGGTGGCAAGCATTCCATCACTTGGTCGCCACCATATAGCTGGAATATTGCTGAGTGTGGCGTAAAACTAAACTCTATAACTCATTCACTCCATCACTTGGCTGGGCGGTGGGGTAGCCTAATGGTTAAAGCGTTCGCCCGGGTTCGATTCCCCACATGGGTACTCCATGACTCACTCCATCACTTGGCAACCAGACGGGTTGATTGAAGTGACAGAGACTGTTTCGGCACTTAGCAACTAAGGGAAGCAACACTGTTATAACGCCACTTTATCGACATTCTCTATTATTATGTTCCATAAAAAATTATTTTAAAAAACACAAAATGTTACTGCTTCGGGCAACTATGAGACAATCGTAATCATAATAAGAAATATTAGAATTGCTTTCAAATACACATCTCTGTTTAATATTCTGTTAGTTTTCCTGAATAGGCATTGCATTTTATCCGAAAAGAACTTGTTATTATAATCCATATCATTACGCGGATCTCAGTCGCCTCGCCACATCAGTTGTGTAAACTCGTGCACTGATTTAAAGGTATTCATAACTGTCTGTGCTGGTACCCCAATGTACCAGTGAAGATCCGATTTAAATGATTCTTCAGCAACCAACGCTTGGCATAAGGGGCGATTAATGGGATCGGGTGGTCAGACATGCTGACTTGGGTCCCGAACCACAAAGCGTTCATAGAGCTACAACATTCGTAAGCCTATGATAAACTTTAGAGTTACGATAGGTTGTAACGTTACGAACGCTTTGTGGATCGGGACTTTGGTTGATACATATCATCGTAACGATGCACGTACGTACGCAACAGGTTCCTGAAGGAAACAAGCCGGTCTCGGTTTCACAGTACAGAGTAATGAGCAGGGTAAAGTTTATGAATTGCCCCAAAACAGTAAACGAAAAACGTTCAAAATGGTTTCATTCTAGACAGCAATTTATGTCGTTTTAATAGACAAGGCATGGTTTACGGTACTATTCTATTAGACTGTTATCATATTTAGCAATTTATGGTATGATTTCTAAACCGTGAAATAGTGTGTACCTAAATACTCTACAGGGTTACAAATCTAACGAAACTCGAACACTCGAGCTCCTTGTGTTCTAAAAATGATGAAGAATACCAATTTGTTCCATGATTGATATATTCTATAAAAAACATAATTTCTTTGATCGTTGTTTAGATAAATAATGAACTCGTCCTTGAAATAGGTTAAATGTCTTGATCAGCTGTAACCAGCAAATCCGGATGTAATCAGCAGACATCAGCTGCCTGCGAGCCTGGGCTGAAGGATCACTGACCCTCATCTCTCTCCCCAGTCTCTGCTTCTCCTTCATCAGCAACCCAGACAAACTTAGATGCTAATGCTGTATATGTGGAACCCTTTATGATGAAGCAATTTCTCAATGAGAGTCCCCCGTGGGATTTCCAGTTTGGAATTGATCCACAATAACCTATGCTTGTTGCAAGATGCTTGTCGCGTCCAAATGGGTTTGGGGTGGTCAGACTCCGTGGCGTGATTGATGGGCTGTCATCGCCATCCCGGCAATGTTGATAGATCCTCACTGGATTGTTTGGTCAAGACTCCATTATTTACAAGCCGTCGGCATATAGCTGGAATATTGTTTAGTACGTCATTAAGCAACAAAAAAAAATAATAAGTGGAATGTTATTGTAATATAGCCTGTCGACAAATGACAGATCATCTGATATTCCGACGTCTGGATTCTGGTGAAGAATAGGTCCTGTATCTTGACCATTACGGCGTGATGGTATTTGTTTGTTTGTTACTCAACGCCGCAATCAGCAATAGCCAAGTCATATGGCGCCTGTAGTGGGTGAGTTTAGTTTTACGCCGCTTTTAGCAATATTCCAGCAATATCACGGCGGGTAACACCAGAACCGGGCTTCACACATTGTGCCCATATGAGGAATCGAACCCGGATCTTCGGCATGACGAGCGAACGCTTTGACCACTAAGCTACCCCACCGCCCTATGGCGCCTGTACATAATGGGATATTGCACTGATAGTATGAGCAGCGATACATACGGTCGGTGTACAATGGCTCAGTCACCGAACCTGACCACTCAATCCCCTCAGCACGTCTCAGCGTGGAGTACAAGGAGCTTATTCTAACACGAATCTCCAGTAAGAGTTGAACGTGCTATCGGCTTAGATCATCGTGCCCTGATGACGTAAATCATTGGTGCTGCTGTCACCCATAGGTTTATCTTTTCCAGATTTGTTTAATTACAGACCTCCGTGATGATAGGTTCTACCATTCCTAACCACTTCTTAAAACAACATTTATGTATTTTATTCTTATTGAAACGTCATATGTTTATTTCATGCGGTTTCTCAGCTGATGACATTTCGTTCTTCATCCGATTGACAAACACCATACGCAGCAGCAGTATAATATGTCGAAACAATACAAAACATGGAATGTTTAAGACAGGAACCAGTGGTTGGGATGGACTGTTTTCCCCCATTCATACATACTGAAACACTTTGAACATCCAGTACCGTTGACTTCGGACAAGAAATAATGTGGGGTCTTTTTTGCTCAAGTCCATCTGCAAAGGCATCAAATAAGATTCAAACTCGTACGATGACATTGTTGTCTCTGATCACCTCATGCCAAACTACACAGTGTTCATTTCACTTTTGTGCCCACTGTGCAAGATATGACCAAAAAGCATTATATGCGTTTTCAAAGTGTTTCAGTATAAATATCAAATGGTAGATTCATATGTCCTGTTGATTTCTAAGGATTGTGCAGCGCTTTTTGTGTCCAGACATCGTTGAAATCCATCTGCAAGAGCTCGTATTCCCCACGTTTTAACGAGAAATACTTATCGTCGTATATTTCACGCATCAATCAATCCAGCAATGTTATAAATGTCTTGAACGATTGACGACACCTGATAGCAGATAGTAAAAATATCAATACTTTATTATACTAGGCGTTCATGTCAATAACAAATTATTACAACAATGTGGCACTCCTCTCCATATGCCAGTGATGACAAGTAAATGTCATTTGATGTGCTAAACAGATACATAGTCAACAAACATAAACACATAATGAGCGGTGAAGGACAGGTGACATTTCAACACAACGTGATGCATAACCAGCATTTAAAGCTGACAGTTATTGATCTGGTAAACGTGTATAATCGCACCAAACAACCAGTCAACACAATTATGTATTCCACTTTACGAAAGCTATGAAACTAATGTCCTCATTGAGTAATTGAAGATTGAAAGGTTATTCTTATCATGAAATATGGAATCTTGGTTCTTTGAGACCATTATCAATATCAAATTGAAATCCAAACCCAAATGCCAGATTTTAATCCAATTCCGTTTTAAAAATTCCCATTTCTCTTTTCTTATACCTCCTCCTCTATCACATCCTCATTCCTACCCAACTCACGATCTGAAGCCCAATTCTCAGATCTCATTCCCATTTTCTTAATCTGAAAATAAAATCTCCATAAATCGGCCCCGAGTTCAGAGTGTTCATTCACATTTCTTGTCATCCAAACCACATACAGAATCCACAGATGGGCCTCGTGTCTTTATTCTCACTTCCTGAATCTCAAGCCTGAAATATCGATAGCCACACAACCAAAATACACGTCCATAAACCACTTAAGGAAGCCCACAAAGTCAGCATTAGTCCTGCGCCGTATAGTTGATACGCCCCAATTTGGTAACTCAACACCCAAATCGTTCGATAAACCGTGACATGAAACCCCGCAAGAATATTTATTTTGAAAGAGCTGGCCTGTAACAGACGCATCCCAGTTGATGTGAGTAACTTCTACATTATCCCCATCATACAGGTTCCCAGTTGCTTCGTTAACGACGGTCGTAAATGGTGACCATTGAAACGACACTTGAAATGGATGGAGGTCTGATTGAGGTTGATATCCAAGCAAATCGCTTTGATTGAATCCCAGTTTGCACCGGCTTTGTGCAAATTTGAACACACTTTCAGAAAGTGGTCTCATTACCTGTTTACACTAGTAGGTCGTATTCAAGGTCATGTGGGGATAGCCTAGTGGTTAAAGCGTTGGCTCGTCACGCCGAAGACCCGGGTTCGAATCCCCACATTGGTACATTGTGTGAAGCCCGTTTGTGGTGTCCCCGCCGTGATGTTGCTGGAATATTGCTAAAAGCGGCGTAAAACCAAACTCAGTCAGTCAGTCATGTGGGGCGGTGGGGAAGCCTAGTGGTTAATGCGTTCGCTCGCCATGCCAAAGACCCGGGTTCGATTCTCCACATGGGTACAATGTGTGAAGCCTATTTCTGTTGTTCCCGCCGTGATATTGCTGGAATATTGCTAAAAGCGGCGTAAAACTATACTCACTCCAAGGTCTTATGTACAGCTTTGGGCAAGTAGGAACGACTCGCATACACATGTATAATTAGTATATATACAAATTTTACTAAAATACAACATTATACGTGATGACATTGTACAAAAATAAAAGAATCTTGATACACTTAATATGCTTGTAGATATCGGGCTTTGAGTCCGTACTGATATGATATCCGACTACAGGTGGGCAAATACATGTGATATGATATCAAACGGCAATGTTTTTTGTTGTTTAACCCTAGGTATAATCAGCCCCGTTATAAGACGGCCACTGGTCAGTGATTGATATAATTGGTACCCGAGGCTGATAACCCTTTCCATTTACATGCAGGTCCCTCTTACGACGAGAACCTATTACTAGTGACCACAAAACGGTTATACCTACTGGAGGTTATCTTCACCGTGAGTGAGTTTAGTTTTACGCCGCACTTAGCAAAATATTCCAGCTATATGGCGGCGGTCTGTAAATAATCGAGTCTGGACCAGATAATCCAGTGATCAACAGCATGAGCATCGATCTACGCAACTGAGATACGATGGCACGTGTCAACCAAGTCAGCGAGCCTGACCACCCGATCCCGTTACACGCCTCATACGACAAACATGGATTGGTGAAGTCCAATTCTAACACGGATCTTCAAGGGTCATAAAATTCACCGACTTGCTTAATGGCCATACTAATAATCGGAAAGACCGACACTCAATCCAAAACTCATAGAATGTACAATTTTCTTTCCTCGTAACATTTTTCTGTTCTTTGTTGATACATGTCTAAGTAACAGTCTAATCACGTACTTCTTCATTACTTTTAAAACACATTACACGTATAACTATTGCGTAACCATTTGAAGTTTATAAAGCAACATGGCAATATTTAGCAATGATCTTTACGGATACCGCTGAATCAAAGGCTGTATGTGTTTGTGTCACGAGAGACAGTCTTTCAGCAACGTATATTAACGTCTTTTATCTAATATTTCATTGACGTAAATATCACAATTTTGAAAGTTAATGGTGATGATAGGTATTTCATTTCGTATTTCTGAAAAAGGCAAAGAGCTATGGTTTCTGTGCAGGTGTCAATTTCCACATGGTCAATCTTAAAAGGACAAAGCAAAAGTGCTTTGGTTGTCTTCAGAAACTCAGGTGAATCTGTTGTGAGAACCGTGGATGGTAGGTTGTATTTCCTGGAGGACTTTTTTTCGTTGTTTTGGTGCATGTGATGTTTTTCTTGTAAAAACACATCAGTGTGTATTTTACAGTGAGATTGCGTTGAGTGATGCCAGTGTATTTGCTCAGACATCATTGCAGTTTGATTATCTTTGCAGATGCACATGTGTCTACACAGGAGAACTGTAAGCGCGCTCTCTCTCTCTTTATCTCTGTCTCTCTCTCTCTCTCTCTCTCTCTCTCTCTCTCTCTCTCTCTCTCTCTCTCTCTTTCTCTCTCTCTCTCTCTCTCTCTCTCTCCATACACACATACATGTACATACATACATACATACATACATACATACATACATACATACATACATACATACATACATACATACATACATACATACATACATACATACATACATACATACATACATACATACACACACACACACACACACACAGACTTACAGAGTGTGTGTACCGAGAATATATGTACGGTGTATTTTAGTATATGTACAGAAACGTGAGGTTCTACTTAAATTAATGAATTAATACCAATTGTACTTATCCATTAAAGTCCCCTCACTATATCAACACACATTTAAAGCTATGCGCGTAATAGTTCAACAGAAATTATTCACTTCATGGATATTGTCAAGTCAAATATGTGTTATGAGAGGTATGGAAGTACTGGCAGTAGCAATGCCGGTCGTCGTCGTCGTCGTCATCGTATTAATGCAATGTTTTCGATACAATACGACGCATTATGTGCCACTATCGTGTTTGTGTGGGTGAGTGTGGGTGTTTCATTGTGTAAGGGCGTACAATGTTTTTCATAAAATCAGGTTTCTTCCAATGTCGGATCATATTTATGTTTGCAGTTATCAGCTTTTTTCATTCTTTGTTTAGTTGATGGATTTGTTTTGGAAACCTTCGGGGTTTTTTGTCGATCACGAAAAAGAATGCAAAAAATATGCTTTTCACTGATCTCATATATGTCAACTATAGTACTGCTTCAACAAAAATATTAAAAAGTAAACATTTTTCTTGTATATAAGGATATCTTCAACAGTAAAATTTCTTTTAAGTCTACTTCGAAACTTGTATCACTGGTGCCAGCGGGAAAAAGATTGCTCTTCAAATTATTTACTTTCTACCACATTTGGGTCACTCCGGACGGATAGTCCTACAAGCAAGTAATACCACACCTACTTGCGCCACATAATATTAGACTGATACGATGATATGTTAAGTTACGGATAATGACGCATTAGCACTGTACAATACCAAACAATGGAACGTCCGGTTCCATAAAAGATTATAAATGCTTCGTTGTGTAAACACACACTTCCTTTACACTTCCTTCCACGCAGACCACCCAATCATTCTGTGGGTCTGTGATACACTGGGACATAAATTGGTTGGAACATCTCGCAACGTCGCACTTACTCAAACGTCACTGTTCTTGTGCGCATTTCTTGTTAAAAGAGGAGCCCGTCTTGTACACAGAATTAGGAAATGGAGGTAGAACGAACGTGATTCTAGTGACTTCTGCTGAGTTAATTTACCGGGGTTTTTCTTCATGGTTCTATGGAATACTGATTTTCTGTAAACATATTCTAATTAAAGCAACACGTTTTTTGGTATTTCAGGGCTACGGTTACACTACCATTTGCGACGATACCGTAATTGTGACTTAAGGCAATATCCACGCTGTGATTATGCGTTAAGGCGTTGATATGGCGTAATATGAATTGCAAACTAGATATCACTTTCTTCTACAATCTCAATCGATATAGATAAACATGAATGTGATGATATGCCCCAACATCCCCGTCAAGCACATATGCTCAATGATACACTCTTCATCAGCCACAGCATCCAGACACCCAAGGAACCCCCATCCTCAAAGCTGCGTATTCTCCATCTCTTCTACAGGTAATATTTCTCCTAACAGTCTGGAAGATCCATTTGGAAAATGTACTTGTGTGAAAGACGTGTCTCGCACAGCTTGGTGTCTGTATCTTCCATGAAAGTGATGTTGCTTCGCTTTCAAGCCCATTGTGGGCAACAACGCGCTGTCTGACATTGTGCCACATTCGTCTGGCCCGACACATTTCTGAAATAAAAAATATGAGATTTGAATGCACCGATTCGCACAATCTGAACTCGAGAATGAATAATGTAAAAACTACGCCAATTCTAATATTGCCATTTCCCGTTTCCAAATCCTGTTTCCTCCTGCTAAAATGTATTTCCGCGATCAAGTGCATCTTGTTAATGTTTCTAAGAAAAGCGCGCTCAGCGACCTGGCAAACCTTTAGCTTTTAAAGTGATTGTTGAATATTCTAGTGAAAAATCTTTACTCTTGTAATTAACATTGATGGTTTCTATTCATCCATCTTACGCAAGACTAGTTCATATTCCCGCCAGGACACTTGTCTTACTTGGGATGGTATTGACTTTTAAATGTGTCGGTACATTGTCTCTGGGGTGAGTAGTTTGAATTGGTTGAAATTCATTAAGACGAAAACCTTACATCTTGGCTGTGGATTCTGTATGAGTTTTCTTCTTGGCGGTATCTGGAAGATAAAAGGTGGCACATTTAAGTTCCTCGAGCGTTTATTGCATTGTGGTTTGTTTAAATACTTGCGGCCATCTCGTTTCTCCAAAATGGGAATCGGGAATAACGAAACGAATATTTATGATGTTTTATCCAAATGAAAATCTTTGTTTAAACATACTTTAAAACAGGCTAAAGTAACTAAAGCATTATGAAATATGTTGTGGTTGAACTAATTGTAGGAATACTGGGCTGTACGGGTTTGGGGAGACAACCATCCCGATGGTGGCGAAGAAATCTCTGGTGTATTAGGTAGGGCTGAATATATCCCAATTTGTTTTAACTTTTAGTTACATATGCAGCGCTAGCTCACTCTTCACATGTTGATCGTTGTAAACCAATGCATGTATAATGCCATGTCTCTGGCCTCCCCGATGGACACAGATCATTTGATATCATTGGGTTATAATATTATTGGATAGATAGATAATTAGATTATTAGATATACAATTGCAAAGATGAGGACCCCTCCATTAGAGGTCAATCGTCGTCGAGACTTCTGAATTATTTGTACAAGTGAACGAATGACTAGAACCAACAATTTTGTATCTCCAAAAGTTCCCAAAGTAGAAAATAGGGTAGCGCTTCTATTTTGTTGTGGGTAATTTATACACCTTGTCGTCTCTGTGAGATGTGGAATCCATACTCAAAAGCGAGTATGAACGTACAGTGATGTTCTGTGTTCGTTCGCATTTGTAAAAATACAGATCGAGGGTGAGTGAGTGAGTGAGTTTAGTTTTACGCCGCACTCAGCAATATTCCAGCTATATGGCGGAGGTCTGTAAATACTCGAGTTTGGACCAGACAATCCAGTGATCAACAGCATGAGCATCGATCTGCGCAATTAGGAACCGATGACATGTGTCAACCAAGTCAGCGAGCCTGACCACCCGATCCCGTTATTCGCCTCTTACGACAAGCATGGGTTACTGAAGATCAATATTCTAACCCGGGCCTTTACGGGTGAGATCATGGGTGAAGACGAAATAGGCAGTATGATTCATTAAGACAGCTGGCAGCTGATATATTTGCACAAGAACCCTCGAAAACATTTAGTTTGATGAGTTCACCTAATGTGTCCCAAGATGTTCACAAATAGAGATATAGTATCATAAGCTATCTGATATTAAACAGCTTGGACATTCCTACGTGATCAACAGCATGACCATAGATCTACGCAGTTGGGATACGAGGACCTGTGTCAAACAGCAGTCGGCAAGCCTGGGACCGAGGACCTGTGTCAACCAAGTCAGCAAGCCTGACCACCCTTTCCCGTTAGACGCCTCTTACGATGCGGGAGAGAACTTTGATGAAATTTAAACATTATTATGTAATTAGTATGGACATAAATATAGCCAATTATCCGAACGCCATGCATTTATTTTGAATAATATTGTACATTAAACTTCATATGCCATGGATAGTGGCCTGAAAGTATCGAAATGTTCTGTTCTATTGTTTGCTGTTAAGTGCGAGAAGTTTAGCGTTCAGCTTTATTAGATTAGTACGATGGCGGTCTGTAAATAACCGAGTCTGGACAAGACAATCCAGTGATTGATATTTCATGTATGAGCCACATCTACGTCCTTCGGGTACATTGACACATTATCAGGGTACATTGACACATTATCAGGATACATTGACACATTATCAGGGTAAATTGACACATTATCAGGGTACATTGACACATTATCAGGATACATTGACACATTATCAGGGTAAATTGACACATTATCAGGGTACATTGACACATTATCAGGGTACATTGACACATTATCAACTGACTCACGGAGCTTGACAACCTGTGCGGTTCAGACACACCCTGCCACAAGCATAGATTTTTATAGATCAAGTCTAACCCTGTGATATATATATATATATATATATATATATATGTCCCATTGTTTAATGTGTCAATAATCAACACGTTTCCCGCGTGTCCTAATTTCACCTGCCATCGTTGTCATTACTGTACATTCAGTTTCGAATGATTGAACACACTGGCTTTGAAAGGGTTTTACCGAAGTTACTTAACTTATGTAAACATTACTTGAACTGTGTCGTTCAATGGCGTTTACATGTCCATGCACAATGCTACTGAAGACTACAGATGGGAAACAAATACACCCCGTCGTCATGGCAACGTGCATTTTGCAGATCTCTGCAAATCAAACCCCTGACTTTGCACGTGATATACAGTGTCAGAACATAGACACCATGTTGCCAAGGGCTCACCTGTCAATATGGCGACAAACTCTTCGAGTCTCACATTTCCATATGAAGTAATGAAGCACATGGTGGCAACACACTTTCTTTGTAGGTACGCCTGTACGGGTATGTTTAACTTTATCAGATGCATTGTGCCTTGACACTATTTTGAAAAATGAATTATTGTTACAGTCGTCAGATTTTGTTCAGTCACAATGCTCTATTTCATATTCAGGCGTTTCGAATGTTTCATCGAAAAAGAGCGTAATGGAGGTTTAAAGCTGATTGGACCGTGTCACTATTACATCAAAGCCTGTAGCGGATCTTTTTTGAGAATACTGTAAGTGATAGACGTTGTAAATGTTCACAACCCGGTTGAAACCCCTCAAGCCAGTGTTGAAATATCAAAGGTCATATATAAGATGACTATATCAGCATCAAACACAGCAAATGGATCGGGATAGCTAAGGGATGATCGATACGGTAGGTTGCGGCAACCTGTACTACTGGCCTATCTTCCAGCCCCGAAACTATGATCCGTGAAGAGTAGGGTTAGAATTGATCTTCAGTAACTCGGGCTTGTCGTAAGAGGCGACAAAGGGATCGGTGGTTAGAGTCGCTGACTTGGTTGACACATGTCATCGTATCCCAATTGCTTAGATCGATGCTCATGGTGTTGATCACTGGATTGTCTGGTCCAGACTCGATTATTTACAGACCGCCGCCATATTCTGGACCATTGCTGAGTGTGGCGTAAAACTGAACTCGCTCACTCACTCACCAAAACTATGGGTACTTTCCAGCAAACTGGGTGCTCTCCCAGTGTCAATCAACAGCTTTAGAGGTACCACGCCTAAGGTACCAAGAAAACTTGATCGTCGAACAACCAGGTACTTGGGATGCAAGTGTTTCATTTCGTACGTGAGATCCACTGATTCTTGTCAATCACATCAATGTCAAAAAAGACAGAGCATGCAATGATATATAGGATTTCATTGGTTTCAACATCAACATTGTCGGCATGGATATGTTGGAGGCTGTATATAACCTATTACAGAGAATGTATTATTGTCTTTTCGTCTGAAATTATTAAAAAGCTAGTTATTATTATTATTCTATTGTTGTTGTTATTATCATTTTGTCTCATATTCGATGTTGTAGATTTCGATGTTTGGTATTGTCTGATAACGCAAAAGGTGAAGTTCAAGAAAAAACAATTATATAATAATAGTAATATCCAAGTATCGGTGCAAGAAATGAGAAGTGTCGATAATGTCAGTGTCGTGTTTTATTCAAAGAGACTCTTGTCACTTGAGAGGTTGATGTGAGCTGCGTATGTTACGACATAATGAAAAAGTAGAACTATACGATCTAACTATATATAGCCCAGTCTTTAAACTCGTTTGCGACATTGAAGCTCGTATTCCCAGCAACTGCATCTGGTGGTGTCATCGTAAAATTGATTGTTCGCTGTTTCTGGATTTACTTGTATCGGTTTTTAAAAGCAAAATGCCAGTGTTTCATCTACATGATGAAATATAATTTAAAAAATCAAAACCATATTGCTGGTTCAGGGGCGGTGGGGTAGCCGAGTGGTTAAAGCATTCGCTGGTCACGTCGAAGACCCATGTTCGATTCCCCACATGGAAACAGTGTGTGAAGCCAATTTCTGGTGTCCTCCGTCGTGATATTGCTGGAATATTGCTAAAAGCGGCCTAAAGCTAAAATCAGTCACTCACTTATGATTTGAGTAGGAGACGTAACTTGACTGACGGCCACCAATGCACTGCTGGCATAGAGACTAACGCTTAGTCTCTGAATATAAACCATTTTGATAGTAACAAATAAACACATTTAAATTGAAAGGGGCCCCAGTGAGTTGGGAGATTCCTGGGGAAATCTAGACTTGATTCATTTAGGGCTTTAGCATTGCTGTGAAGGCTAGGCATTAGGGAAAATAATGTGGCTCAGGGACTGTGACACAGTCTATGCTGGCATACTGTAACTTGTATCGTGAACCTAAGTGGCTTGAAAAGTGTGTCAGAAAACGTTCACTCGACTCAGTCGGGAGCAACCTTAAGTAGCCACGCGTAAGTACAAAGGTTTGAGATGGGCCTCGAGACGCTCTTGCTTGTCGTGAGAGACGATGGAAAGGAACTGGTGGTCAAGCCTGGTGATTTGATTGATTGCGTGTTGTTGAAATATTTCGGGTCCCACGTGGCTTGTCCAGATGTACTGTCAACTCCAGGTTCGTTTGACCCCAATTATTAATAATTGAATTGTTATATTGATCTCGGTGTGACAATGGCCTCATAAAAACATTATACAGTTGTGTCTATCACACCTCTCGACCACTGACAAAAGACCAACAGAAAAACTGCAACCCTATTTCTGTCGCAGCACGTCTGGCAAGTCTTGTTTCTGATCTAAGACAAAGAAGCCTCTGATGTTCTCCATTCCTTAACATCACACAGTCATAAATGAGTTTTTCGGGCCGTCCCTTCACAGGATATCAGGTCGACATCACACAGATATTAACCTAGGCTGTAAGCTATACCTGAAGCTGTTGACAGTGACGGGCCACGGGGTCCGACATGGCAGTCGTACAACAGAGCATGCACGACCGGCCTCTTATGTTGTCTGGCTTTCTGGTCAGAACTCAGAGAGTGTGGTGTTCACCGACCTGCAGGGCCTGACGCGTGATTAGACTGATAACCCTTGAATGTTTCATGATCCTTCTTCATCATATTACACACGCGTTATTTCAGAATAGTAATTAGATCAAATATAGGCTGCGGTTGCGATGTAGACTTTGCAGAAGAACCATTCAAATCTGCTCTTTATGTGGACGCTAACTGACGGCCATGTATTGATGGATTGGAGGAGTTCTAGCCGTGGTACAATGGGAGAAACAGTTACGCTGTCAATAGCTGATGAATTATTTACACAAACTCTGATGTAGGCTATTTTCAGTTATTGCTGGTTGATGTAAGGCATCTTATCCTCCTCTATATATATTTTCTTTTCATTTTGCTACAGCAAACTAATGTCGTTTCCCTCGTGTTTCAGTCCATTGAAAGCGGATGAGTATAGCTCTAAACACTAGGTTGTTTCTTAGCTGCGCTCATTCTATGTCTGTACTGCTTCCTATAGACGATTTAAATACTGCCTTCGCGCTTCAAAGACCTAAGGATTGCCCAACTGAGTTTTTTAACAGATTGCTATGTCAAATCTGAATTGCACTAATATGCTTCAGTCTAGTTCATGCGTCGTGATCGACAGATCCAATATGATTCACTTCCTTAGACACATGCTTTCAAATACGAGTCCTTGCATTTTAAATAGTGCAGTAATATAATTACTTATCGAAGATTCTTCAGCATATTCTCCGATACGCCCAGCAATGACAACAAAATGTGTACCCTCTTGACGATTCCGACCCGATAAATACATTGAAGGCTGCTATATCGAATTATAAATACAAATATTTGAAGCGTTTTAGGAAGGAAATCAAATTGCAGTTTTTAGGGATTACGATTCATGTAGGGTTGTGAGCGTAGTTTGTTCATGATCGAGAATCCGTCCACACCAGGAGAAAGTAGGTAGGTTCTTTTGTAGCTACAAGTCAATAAAAACACCGTTTATAGTGAGTAAGACAGATATATGCTTAGACAGGTAGGTCATTCGCATCCATTTGAATAGAATGGTTCCGAAAGCAGATAATCTATTTTAAACCGTGATGTATTACTCAATGATTGTGGCGTGAATGGCAGATACCGATAGCTTCAGCTTCAGTTAATGCTTTTACATTTTCCTTGTGGAGAGATCTTCTTTGTGAGTGGCCGCGTGTGGTGAGATGGGCTTAAAACCGCTTTGAAGAATGTATCGGTTATATCATGACTTGTCAGCTTCAAGTAGAAGGAAAACCGAAAACCCTTTTACAGAATGAAAGTCATTTTGAGTGACGGAAGTTATGGTTTTATGGTTCTTTCACCATTTATCAGAACGGATGCGACGTGTACTGTCGAGTTGTTTACCGTAACAGCGAAAATTAATTGACTGTACACAGTTTCCACTTTTGATACGCTTAGTTTGATACACATCATTACTGGTCAACACCACACTGCTTTTACGGGATTTTTGAAGTTATTTTAAATTTGAATTTGAATCTGTAGGTGGTAATTTCTTTTTTAAGTTTTGGAATATTATCAGTCTAAAATCGGACGGCCTCTCTCATTGTCAGTGTTTGCCGTCGGCACTATAATGAAAACTATTTCATCCTCATTTCATTAGTTTCTCATAACCGTTGATAATTAGGACAGACGGATCTGTAAACCAAGCAAATCATATCAAGCCTACGTCATCTCCTGTTTGTCAGAAATGGATCCTTTGCTAAACGGACCTTCAAACACACCTTCATTAAGAATCACAGCCCCGCATGAAAGTTTAATGTTTCTTTTCGTCTTCTCAGGATGTGCTCAGGTTGACAGCGACAGACAATTAGTTCATTTCTTGTCAATTATCATTGGTGTCCAACCCCAGACAGAGAGCCAAGTAAGCTACAGCAGACCCATCACCTCAGGTAAAATTGCACAGGATGTTCAATCATGATTTATTAATAATTAAGGAACCTATATCAACGATTAGCTTCGTAGCACTTTGAACGCTGGTAAATGGAGACCGGTTCCTCTACGGAAGATAAATTGAGTCCTTATCTTTATGTAGTTGGTTCGACCTCTAGATCAGTCTGGAAAAACGTTTTAAAAAGTTTTGAATTGGGTTCTGTCAAAAGTTTTAGATTAGTTAGACTACGCTCTTTCAAGCACTAATTATGTGTCTCCCAAAGCCCTCTTGGGGATTTTAGTGACGCTCGAGTGTCTTTTATACATCACTATGTCTGGGACGAAAATGGGCATGTGTGTATTTTGATGAAAAATAACACGAGGGAGAGTCACTTTGACAGACACTTGGAAACTTTCTTTTGAAACAACATGTCCTGTCGCTCTCTGTCTTGAAGTTGGAGGAAATTATGTGTGTCGTGACATATTTGGATGATGAAAATTAGCACACGCAGATCCTGAGGGGATGAATGATGTGCTGAACATTTATCAGTTCGACAGTTTTATAGGTTATCGGGTATTCTAACGTACACGTATTACGGTCTGCCTCTTCGATATATATGGAGACACCGAGGATGTCTACAAATTGTTCCATAAAATGCTCAAAAAATAATTTGACCTCAAGTTTTACAAAATGTCCTTACTATACAGGCCGACTGTTCCCAAAATATTCTCTGTGGTTGATTACTCCTGACTGCCAAAATACTGCGTTGTAAAAACCTGACTAAAAACGTATAAGCTATCTCAAGCACCATATGTAACATTAAAATAGTCAGATATTAACGATGCGAAAAGGATGTGCGGCCATTTCCTGACGACATAAATATATCTCAATGACATATGTTTCTCAATGTTAGTATATCAGAATGGACTGAAAAGCACCTGATATGTCTCCTTAATACAATTGCAAAATGTAATTTAATGTCAATTTTGCTTTTGCCGGATCTATATCGCTGGCCTCCTGAGATGATATTACGCAGTTCAACATGAATCACACTAAGACGCAGTATAATGGCGCCAACCAAACCACTCCTTGTTTTATCCCCCTAACACTGAGCACCGGGCAAGGTAACAACAGGTGACATCTGTTAACGTATTCTCGTATGACGTTAAAGGGTTCAGCAGATCTATAAGTTAACTTATTGTCCCAACTTCAAAATCGACTTCTTGCTGAATTCATCCTTTCAAATACGACGAAACTGCTTCCTGTAATCGACTGGTACCCTCATAACCTATCCCGTTTGCTCAGATATATGGTGCCGTTAGCCTTGATATCCGTTTAAACAATGGCGGATTGAGGTATATTCTATTTCAGTCAGCATTCAGGTACATTTATCACTTTCTGAAAACAAAAGTATTCGCAAAATCGAATGTGGAATCAGAATCATCTAAAAACACTAAAATCAGCCTTTTCTACACATCTGGTTTCGTAACTCTACAATTGATGTTGTCATACGTCCAGTACATGCAATGACCACAATGAACTAATTATAGTTCCCATCCACTGAATGCATATGTGGTAAGTTTAATAAAGATTTCGAAAAGTTATCTCTACTTTCTTAATTATCATTTGACCTTTACCAAACTCCGTCCTGTACCAGTATTAATGTAACAAAGTATGCTGTGTCGGTGCCCAAGTCATTAATGCCCTGTCGATTAGAAGAAAGGGCACAATTCTAATCAAACTTAATGACCCGATGGAAGCGCAGCTGATGAGCACGCTTGGACAGTGTCCTGTTTCATCAGCGGAATGAACCTGGCCACAAAGGTCAGAAGCATCGATTGAATCCCATTAAGGCCTCAGTTGGTAATGGCTATTGACAATGAGAGTTGACCATAAGGAAATGAACTTAAAATGTTACTTTACCTTTTCACTGTGCAGAAAGCTATGAGTCCAAGTATTCCGATTAAAACAAAAGCCCCTGCAATCAAGAGGATGATGCACAAAACTCCACACGTCCAGTGGTCAGGTACCCGTACGCCTCTCACACTGATGATTTTAATATGGGTATTATTAGCGTCAGAAATATTAAAAAGTATTCCATTATAGTTTACAACAGTATGGGTGGAGTTCTTCCCCTTGTTGTTTGAACCATTAGAGTTACCGTCCTTTGGTACTTTTACACCTGTCAATATCAGCCCTGAATCTGTATCATTTCCTTGGAAGTATTTTTCCTTGGTCTCACCACAGTAAGTTCTACACGTATTTAAGCAGTAATTGTTGTATAAATCAAACAAACTTTCACACTCTGTGGCGTTTTCTTCCATACACCGTTCTATGACGTCAAGCGTTGTGTTACATGGAATGTAAGAATCATAATGCTGAAGGCATCGTTTTAGAATAGATGTACTCTCCTCACAACTAATTGTCTTTCTGGAGAAATAGTTGCACGCCAAAGTAAAGTTCCAGATAGGGGGGCAAGGTGCGGTGAAAAGGAATTCCGCCATGTTGGATTTTCTTCTGTCGTCATTTGACGTTGAGTTGACGTCGTCACGCGTATCGACGTCTTCGTCAGAAAACTGAAAGTAAAGGACTGTTGTTATCAATGTACATTAGATCAGCGGTATTTTATTCATGTATTTAACTACCTGCCCGATAAAACAATAAATATGTTACCAATTCATGTATCTATTTTCAGCGTAACTTACCAAGTGTTTATCCTGTGTCGCCCATTTCAACTCGATCTAACTGGGATATCGTGCCCTAATGATTTATTGTTCACATCATCAACCATTAGTATGCAAAGGAGATGTTAACTAATGACTTGTTGATTCGAAGCACCGCAGTAATACTCTCGCACGTTGGTTCGAATCCCAATTTTACCCCGATTATGATCCTTGGTATATCAACGTCATGTCCAGGCAAACGGGTTTTGTTTAAGTGCTAAACAGCAAGAGCCAAAGACTTTGGAATCCTCTATAATACCTACATGCAGTTATATTATCAAAAAGGTAAGTAACAGTATCCACCAACTAATTATCGAAACAATATAGGAATGCATATTTCTCGTATAATCATTGTGTCGTTAACATGAATAAGAATTACGAAAATGTAAAACTGGAACAATTAGTCATCATCGAAGGCACAATCATTCCAAACCCGTCTTCAAGATTCTGTTCATGAACACAAAACTCTTAACCTTGCCAAACAAGCCGAGGTTAATGGGATTCGTTTCAATGGTTTGATTTGATATTCTGGAATGAGTAAGTGAATCTAGTTTTACGCCGCTTTTAGAAATATTCCAGCAATATCACACTCGTGGAACACCACAGGAGTTCACACTTTGCAATGACGTAGGGAATCGAACCCGGTCCTTTTGGGTGTCGAGAAAATCATTTATCTACTCACCCGCTCTGGATATTATAGAGGGCAGAGGAGTCCTTCGAGTATACCAGAAACCTATGATTGACGGTTCGAATCCCGGTTTGTCCTGATAACGTTTCTGAGTTTAACACTACAACATCGAGCCTTCCTCCCACATTCAACAGACACACAGGAGTACTGGTCAGAGCGGCATTAAACCCAACTGACCCTCTCATCCTCATACCAAAACCACCTTCTTGAAAGACATCCTGTTAAGTTGCATTTACGTCGGGCAATGAAATGCTTAGTATGTAGTTTACGATCCTACTTTGAGTACCCAAGGCGTATGGACACTGTTCGTTTCACTAGCGATAAACAGTCTTCTGTTAATGGACTTTAGACAAGTGAAAAGACATTTAATCCCATCAAACAAACACAAAGGCTATCTACTTTGTTACGACTATGGATTACACAGATAAAAGGCGACAAGTATGGAAAAAGCTCTCCGGGAATAAAATTGGGCGTTCTTCGAAAAAACAACCTGAAAAATGAACGCGTGAATCAATGATGTTTTAGACCTATCAACTGTCCGTATTCACTTGTAACACTGCTCTATCACCTGTCCGTATTCACTTGTAACACTGCTCTATCAACTGTCCGTATTCACATGTAACACTGTTCTATCAATTGTTCGTATTCAAATGTAACACTGTTCTATCAATTGTCCGCATTCACATGTAACACTGTTCTATCAATTGTCCGTATACACATGTAACACTGCTCTATCAATTGTCCGTATTCACATGTAACACCGCTCTATCACCTGTCCGTATTCACATGTAACACTGCTCTATCACCTGTCCGTATTCACATGTAACACTCTATCAACTGTCCGTATTCACATGTAACACTGCTCTATCAACTGTCCGTATTCAAATGTAACACTGTTCTATCAACTGTCCGTATGCACACGTAACACTGCTCTATCAACTGTCCGTATTCACATGTAACATTGCTCTATCACCTGTCCGTATTCACACGTACCACTGCTCTATCAACTGTCCGTATACACATGTAACACTGCTCTGTCAATTGTCCGTATTCACATGTAACACCGCTCTATCAATTGTCCGTATATGCATGTAAAATTGTTCTGTCAACTGTCCGTATTCACACGTAACACTGCTCTATTAACTGTCTGTATGCACACGTAACACTGCTCTATCACCTGTCCGTATTCACATGTAACACCGCTCTATCAACTGTCCGTGTGCACATGTAACATCGCTCTATCAACTGTCCGTATTCACATGTAACACTGCTCTATCAACTGTCCGTATATGCATGTATCAAATATTTAACACTATCGTGATTACTGTCCCAATTGTCCCGCCAAGGAACTCATATGAGAAAGGTAGGGTCGTTGCTCATTCTTTTACCAGATTAGATTATTGAGAAGACACAGCGATATAGCTTGTGATACTGTTGACGATGGCGTTAGTATGACCGAGCCTGCACCTGACTTACATGTCCATTTAATCTTCCAGTTGCTATACATCCGTGCTATACGGCGAGCTAAAGCAAACTCCGATTTCCGTATTGCGCGGATGCTGGGTCTGCCATTTCTTATGTTCAATAGTACGCGGCTCCTTTCGTTAAAACAAACATTTGAAAGACGTTGTTTCTCTCCTACCATGAGATACGCGACTTACATAAGGTCACAATGCACTATTGTGACGTTCTGTATATGCATATGCATTCGCATTGCTTGAAAAGAAACCTGTCATCAAAGTGATGCAACATGAATTCACGAGTTCTAGTATTTGATATTGCCAGATGCTTTTTTGTCCAAACAAAGAAAACTGATAATAGCAATACGAAGAACACGAAGGAAAAAGAAGAAAAAAACACTTCTTTCATGTTTTCAGTGATGGATCTTCTGTCATGGATTACAGAATAGAGTTTCTCGTGACGGATAATCTGTTTACAACGCAAACATAATGCATGTAATATAGGTGTTCTTTTGTGTTTATACATTTCGCAACATTTCTGCTAGAATGCGTCAAGTTTGGTTACATCAGCAATCTTCATATAGAGAAAGAGTCAGTTTAATCCTGTTGGTAAGCCAGCGTCTCGAACATCAAACACTGAGTAATATTTATGACACGGTTGCAACCTGAGACGTACATGCTGAGTAGCAGAAAAAGAAAATTAGAAATTGATTGAATCATTATATGAAGCATTATATCCAGATTATATGAATTAGGCCGGAATGGAATAGCAAAGTCGGTTATAATAAAAACAAAATGAGCGTCTTCCTTTACTTTTAAATTTCTGCATATAAATTACATTCCTTGGCTATTACATGCATAAAACAAGGAACGTTCGTTTATGTCTGAGAGACCTTTCGTAACGCAGTGCATGAAAAAGTTAATTGAAGTGAAATAATTTTCAAGAGTAAATCCGAATTTACCACTTTCATTTCTGATTGATTAACTGTTAATGCATGTAGTTATTTTTTGGCGATAGCCCTCGGGTCATGTTGCCATTATTAACAAAACAACGTTCTTTTCAAAGGTTTCTTGTGGTTTAATTACAAGCCTTCCTACTTCGTTATTTCATCAACGTTTTTAACCCCTCTTTCCTGCTATTACTGTAAGCGTTTCTGACAAACACCCACTCGGCTAACGTCAGTTAGGTAATGGTAGTTCAGCGTTTTTACGTTGGTCTATAGGTCCGGGTAAATGAACAAGTAAATGGATCACGAAATGGCAGGTAGAACTACTGGATGTCAGACATTAGACAGATTAAAAATACATATACACGCAGATAGACAGACACGCATCCTGTCTGACAAAAAGGATCATATGAGCTGAGGCAGGTTACGATCTGTCTGTGAAGAATTGACGTGGGGTGAAATGGGGTTTCACTCTCGTTCAGGATTATGGTAACTATGTAGAGACGTGTATGCACACCTGTGCGTCTGTGTGTATGTGTGACTGCCTGTTCTAGTCCGGACCAATTGAAAGTGCCGGTAGGAAAGATACATTTTGCATTTAATACTGAAAACTAACAGCTTTTTACATAGAAACGTAGCACATTCTTACATAGAAAAGTAGCACATTCTTACATAGAAAAGTAGCACATTCTTACAGAGATGCACATGATGCAAAAACAATTTCGTACTGATACAAGTCGAAGAGTCGCAATGACAAACATTTTTTAAATGAACGAAGGAATGTATAATTCCAGTCAAGTAAGGTCAAATGAACAATGTTTTGGTATCATAATAATTATCAAATACTTGAGATATGATGGATATTAAATACCTTTGCAACCGATTCTTCAAACCACGTGAAGCTGTATGTCCTGCAGATGTTATTGTTCCTTGTATCAGTACGGGAAAGAGGTCAAAGAAGACCCGATTCTTTTCTCTAATTTCTTTTGAGTAGTATATATTCTGGATTCCCAGACATTATAGGTCTCCAGTACCTCAAGTGAGTTGTTAGAGCCAACGAATGGAGATTGCATGGTTTTATTATGGAACCCGTTGTGACAATGTATCCAGACAATTGGTTACCCACAGTATTGTTTACCGTGCCAGGGCGTGAATATTTCCTGGCTGGGGCGTACAACAGTAATCACTCCTGCATATATCATCCTCGCACACAGACACAAACAGCTGTTGCACGTCTACTCTGGCAGTCATACTGTCACTACTACACTAAATAAAATAAACGTTTCACAAAATGAACAATGACAGTTAAGTGAGTGAGTTTAGTTTTACGCATCACTAAGCAATATTCCAACTATATGGCGGCGGTCTGTAAATAATCGTGTCTAGACCAGATCCAGTGATCAACAGCATGAGCATCGATCTACATAATTGGGATACGCTGACAGACAGTTAGGTACACAGTGCAATGAACAGTACATCGCACAGCGTTTATCACCGTAATGTAACTGCACCGATACATATCTGTGGTCCGATGAATGTCCTTTTTTGGATTCGTACCATTATGTCCCTTTGGGCCTTTGTCAGGAACCCAAATGACCTGCTCTTAAAACACCTGCAACCTGTTTGTCAGTTGCTCACCATGTTCGCGAACATAAGGGATGGTAACTATCTGATATTGATTCATAAATATGTGATAAGAGTTGGATACAGTATGAAGTTTTAGTAGAGCGAAGCACATTTAGTGTTGCGAGAACAAGACTCGCGTGTTTGCACAAATTAACAGATGGTCTATAAATAAACAGATAGACGGACAAATCGGCAAATAACCCAACGAAGCAATCAACATTGTAATATAAGCATGAAATCCATTTAGATTTGATAATGGATGTAAAAGACCCCAAACTCTCAAAGGTATCTGCTATCAATAGCCATCAAACTTACACCGATAACGTAGAAAAACACCACAGATAGCCAAGTGATCTCATCTCAAGTTTGATCTTGGAATCCACGGTACGTGATTCTCGATGCTCGTTGGCTAACATGACAGTATCAAGTCAGGCAGTCTTAACATTCCAAGCGATTAGATGGCGCCTCTCGTCTCCTTCGTAAGAACATTCTGATGATGGCATAGAGGAGAAAACCAATGAAAGAAACTGATTTGACGGAACGGATTGAACCATGTGGCACAAACAGGAGCCATTTAGCCAATTTAAGACAGTTTCTTTTGGTCATGGACAGTGTCTGAGGCTCTGAGGCTGAAAATGAAACCGGTCCACCGAGATGTCATTTAGGATCTTGTCTGCTTCGGGAAGTTATACAGATGCATCTTCTGTTGGAAAACACACTGCAAAAAGGTCAATGATAGGCTTGGAACAAGCTGTTTTTGCTCTCAAGAGATCCATGTAACTAATTCGATTGGAGTCTCGGCACATTTTTTTTATATTTTTCAGATGTTCAGTGGTCATTGAGAGTTCATTGATTTCAAGTTTCCAAGTCCCGGCCGGCATATGTGTAGCGGGTTCATTCATACTTAGATCAACTCTCAACTTTGAACAGACTTTTAGTGTGTCATCGTTTCGTGACAGAGTATTCTACACTATCGATCATTAGTGCGATCTAAATCCAGTGCGACAGTCAACGACGTCGAGAATGTTCGAACATTGTCATGAAAACTCTAATACTTGATACTGTTGTACGTTATGATACAGTTGTAAAGACGTTGTGTTACAGACAATACAGCAATAATACATCCACGATACATCTGCGATATTACAGTGACTGTATTGACAGCGTGTCAATTCAATTACTATTTTCACTAGTGAAAAGGTTGTTTATCGGGTATTCAGTGAGTTTGGTTTGGACTCAACAGTGATTTTATGACAATTACATCGTTCATTGACCTCGCATAATTGTTTGAAATTCGAGAGTACGATATTCGAAACAAGGCTAAGTGCATCCTGGTACAATTAAGGGACGTAACTCTATACAAGTGCAATTCAACACCCTACCACTGGGCAACACCATTGGGCATTCCATTGCACTCCTTTAATATGTTCACACTGTATAGACAATATGAATCGAAGTGGAGATTTTTTACAGATTTCACCCACTCTGCATTAGGGGTCCTGGGAATCCAAGCAAAAGATGCATATTAGCATTCTGCTCAATTCAAGTATATTCTTTTGACAAATGATCAACTATTGAGGATCTGAAGGAATTTTGTACTCATTCATCCTAAAAACTGTTTCTATGCACTGGGAGTTTGGAATTCTGTGTCCATTAATCAGTTGTGCAATGTCGGATATCAATGGGACCGTTCAGTGGAATTGCGTCACTAATTATACGGTTTGCGATACTCGAAACAACGGTAGGAAGTATTTCACTCTCAAACCTCTCCTTTATGACCCATTACAGATAACCTGAAAACATAAGCATTCTTGCACCGCAGCTCTGTGGTAGCACAGAGTACAATTACCAAGACATGTCTGGTAATGGGATTTTATAACAGAAAAAACCCGCCGAATCTTATATATAATTCTGCATCACACTATAATGGCGTCATGTTAGCCAAGGATTTAAAAGAAGGGTCAGTCGGTAGAAACATGATTTAAATATTTCTTGACATACTAATCGAGTTTTGACTCCATTACAAGCCATATGAAAAGTTTCTAGTCCGAGCACAAAGGGTCTGATACTGATGCTGTAAATAGACTCCATCCAAATCCATCTTCTACAACTGCATTAATCAGTACATAGTTCCATTAGACTTCGGTGTAAACTACTTGTTTACTGATAGCAATTATGCTGTCGGCAAACATGCCGATCTGACAGACGATGTGAAAGATGACCATAAGTGCAAAAAGATGATTTGTCGTTTTTTACTAATTTTCCAGTTTGAATCATTGGTAATCCCATCCAAAGTGTCGTCTTGTTTGTTTGCAACTAACATAGCTCTTTTGATGTAGAAATAATTAATGTCAAATCATCATTTAGAACAAAGCATGCTGTACGTTACGGAGTCATATTTCGCTGGAATCGATACTAATAACGTAAGAGGAGATCAGTTCTATCATTTAATCATTATTAATTATGTATAAAAATATAACTGTCGTCATTAAAAAAACATAACGATCAGAGCTATTACATTTCCCCTTTCTCGCTGGACGCACTGATATTTCTGCCAGGCGCTGACGGCAGTGTCTAAAGATGGTTCAGTAATAAATATGATGATATTATTACTGCTATCCCATTGGTTGCTCAAAGACATGTGTGGCCAGCTGACCTTTATTTGTTTTAACATGAAGGAATACATATGACTAGGAAAGGTAGGTATTAATGCAGTGGTACGGTGACATATGTAATTCTCGTTAATCCATGAAGGAAATCTAGGTAAATACCATCCAAATCTTAGAATTCTTGGTTTAACCATTGTTTCTATTATGCTAAGTTCTCAACAAACTGTAGTATACTAAGCCAGGTTTTCAGAATAAAACGAGGTCTGAGGTTTTGTCAAAGATAGATATATATATATATATATGTAGAGAGAGAGAGAGAGAGAGAGAGAGAGAGAGAGGGTAACTGTTATATTCATAGTTAAAGTAATATATTAGACAGTTATGTAATCCTTCTAATATTTTTAACTCGGTAAATATTTGTCAACAATTATAGGCAACAAGTCAATTCAGGTTCTTAAAAAACGCATCTGGTAGTTGGACGGAAATGCATTCTATAGGTGTTGTCCTACTGACACGGCTGCATGCCTCTGAATGATATGCTTGTCGGAAGTGTGGACAGGGTGTGTGGACATCTGTAACATGGTTGCAAGAATTTGGAAACTTGACCATTCGACTGCCCTCTCGTCTGTATGTTCATATTATGTGGTTCATGACTCTTCATTATGGAAGGGTAAACCCATTCTGTTGTACCCTAGTCTTGATATATATTAACGCTAAACAGTGATGAAGGAGCCTGAATTACCTCTGAACCGTAGTGTAAAGGAAAATAAAGCTAGCTGTTATTCATAAAACGTGTCATGAAAACAACACTTAATACAGACCTTGTATAATATGAAAGAAAATGCTATGTGACACATTTCGACATATATTCACTCCTTCAAGAGTATTCACTTCTTGTGCATCTAGATAAAGAAACCCCATCCTATTATCTTCTCCGACGTCCGCATCAGAAGAGCGTAAATACGACGACTCGAACCATTAAATGCATATTACGACCGCGAGGTACCCGATGAGTTCAGATAACTGGACCAGAATTCCGGGACCCTCTGCTGTTAAATTATCATCAACGTTAGAAGACCCCACGTGTTGTAAACAACCTAATGTACGTCATGGCGGTTAAAACCTCATTAGTTCAACATCCATGAACATAGCATTAATGTGATGAGACTCAGGTACCTAATTTTCCCTGGCATGCGGTGAAGATGGCTTTAACTGCGAATATCTTCAAAGCGAGATTTACAACTGTTCCCAATTTGACGCTGGTATACGTTATTGGTGTAGACGTTAAACGAGAAATGGAGTCTCTGTCGTGTGATAATATTATACCTACATCGTACACATAACTGCAACAAATATTTGAAACAGATTTTAATATTGCAGAATAATTAACAGAGCAGAATACTTTTTTGTTTTAACATTTTTCTTCCCTAGGCATACGAATAGTGTTAAGCAATGGATTGATTGTTCATCTTTTCTCAAGATGGTGGAAATCGGTACGGTGACGTCAAAATTACATTTATAAAAACACAAAAAGAAAAAAACCTTCAAAAATGGATGGAAACAAACACGTAATATCTTAAACTAAACATTTACTTGGAAACACATGTCTACTTTGACGATGTTCCTTTTTTAGTGTTTTGTTTAGATGACGTGGAACCAAGTAAAAGAAACTGTAGGTCAATTTCACGGCGGGAATAAACTCTTTGACTTTTCATTCGGACAATATGCAAAAACATATTTCACCCTAAAGACTGTTACATTTTGAAAACTAAATCAACCACCGATCTTAGGGTGTTTGAAATTACTTACATCAAGTGATGAAAAGAACGAAGCACATTCTGCTTTAAGGTTACAATTTGTAATATACCACCAGTATCAAGACGGGGGTACAACAGAATTGGTTTACCTTTTCATAATGAAGAGTCATGAACTACATAATATGAACATACAGACCAGAGGGCAGTCGAGTGGTCAGCTTTCCAAATTCTTGCAACTGTGTTACAGATGTCCACACACCTTGTCGCCTTTTCCAACAACATATCAGTAAGACACCTGGGATACCATGTTGGAACTAGTGCCGTGCTTCCCTTAACCCCCAAACCCTACCCCTACCCCCACCCGGCCTCGATACCATATCAACGTTTTGTTGGGCTTTTAAAGTTAGCTAACATGTTACAACCTTCTTTCCGTTGGCACAATTTCTTAAAAATAACCCCGAATATGCTTCACAACACATGATCTTTATTTAAAAACAATACTGTCACGTGAGATCTATTTTTATGGAACTTAACACAGAAACTCATCAATGACAGGAACTGAATAATTTCGATGATGATCGATCGTTTGAGATTATCCAATCTTCACTCCTGGATTTAAATCCAAAACGTCAACCATTGGGGTTAAAGAACAAAATGAAAAATATACCCGTGGTAACTGACTAATATAACAACAATTAAAACCAATTTCCACTTCTACATGTCATTCGGAACTCAATATGACATGATCTGCTGTTTTGCGGTTTACAACGTTGTCATGCATTATCATTACTACATTCGACGAGATATTAATGTAGCGATACTATCCGACTAGATCCGCGTGTCATTGAGGATGTTCTGGTCTAGGAAGAACAGGATCACCATGGGGACGCCAGCAGGAAAGCAAGTTCCATCAATAACAGGAATGAATAAAAGATCTTTGAACAAGACATGTTTGATGTCTTTGAATCCAGAATTGAAAGATTCTGACATCTTTGATTTGGCAGCACAACACAAACATTTATTTCCACATACAACATAAAAGCGTACTTACAGGAGAAAACCCATCTATTTCATTAGGCAACGAATAACGCTTCAACCCAACGACAAAGTGGGTCGATATATACATCTGTCGGTCAAATACCTCAGCATTTATGTTATGACAGCTAAAAGCAAAAAGCCATTTCAAGAACTGTGGTCCCGTTGCAAAAGATTCTAGGGGATTAAAAAAGAAATAGACGTGTCTTGCTTCCCTCTTTCACCTTCCTATACCAGGAAAATGGTTTGTTAATTAAGACCACAAGCTCATGTTTTTCACCACTCAAGAGATCTATCAAAGAAGCCGAACAGGATCTTTTGTGAAGGCGGACAAAAAATGTTTACGTCTGAAGTTTGCATCTGTACCAGTGTATCTGAGTTCTGTGTTCGTCTGGTTGAGATAGTCCCCGTGGGATTAATTAAATCTTGGTAAAGTCAGAATGAAGATAGCAATTCGGTGACCGTGTTATCAAAGCTAGACAGCAGCGTCTTTCATTGGCTCAGTGTAACAGTCGTGTTATTGTGGTGAAGCTGCACACGTACAGCCGTTGTTGTTATTGGATTCTTGGATACGCGGTGCAGGAACTTTATGCTGATCGTTAGTGTTTGTGTAACGGATCTGAACATTAGCTTCAGAGTATAAAGCGGGTTGTGACCAGTGAGGAGACGGGAATCCCTCCTTAAATCTCAGGCCACCTCTCAACACATCTCTTTACGACACCAATAAGATGATTTAGGAGGGAATTTCCACTTGTAATTGCTGCGTTAATACATATTTGCACACATTATTTCCGGGACATTCTCTCACATCTTGCTCTTTCTACTTCTATCCGCAACTATATTAGTTATCTGACGCAAGGGCAGTGCAGCCTATCCACTCCCCTCGCCACCCTAAACCTCCACCCCTACCAGCGAACACCACCCACACATGCGCACGTACCCTACACATGCGCACGTACCCTTGTTTATCCCTACCAGTTTCAAATTTGCATTTTACGTATTTCTTCTTCTTTATAGTTCGTGGTGGTTGTCATTAGAGCTGACTAACTTGTGAATCGGGTAGTCACTTGGAGTGTCCTTGTTAATTGTTTGATTGTCAACGTCCTGACGGTTAAATACTCTCCTTCCACGACCCAACCCCGCCCCTACTACGGACCAACACTTGACCTTCCCTTCCCATCATACCAACTCGCCTACACACACAGACCCATGTGCCTATGACCCCAAGAACACGCAATCACCTAAAGCCACACACACGCACACACACATATAGTCACAGAGGCCACAACACCGTTGAGTCTGTCACCTAAAGCCACACACACGCACATACACATACAGCCATAGAGGCCACAACAAAGTTGCACCTGTCACCTAAAGCCACACACACGCACACACACATATAGTCACAGAGGCCACAACACCGTTGAGTCTGTCGCCTAAAGCCACACACACGCACACACACATACAGCCATAGAGGCCACAACACCGTTGTGCCTGTCACCTAAAGCCAACACCTGTCACCTAAAGCCACACACACACACACACATATAGTCACAGAGGCCACAACAAAGTTGTGCCTGTCACCATAAAAGCCACACACACGTACACACACATACAGCCATAGAGGCCACAACAAAGTTGTGCCTGTCACCTAAAAGCACACACACGCACACACACATACAGTCACAGAGGCCACAACACCGTTGAGCCTGTCACCTAAAGCCACACACACGCACACACACATACAGCCATAGGGGCCACAACACCGTTGTGCCTGTCACCTAAAACCACACACACACACACGCACACACACATACAGCCATAGAGGCCACAACAAAGTTGTGCCTGTCACCTAAAACCACACACACACACACACATATACAGTCACAGAGGCCACAACAAAGTTGTGCCTGTCACCTAAACCACACACACACACACACACACACATACAGCCATAGAGGCCACAACAAAGTTGTGCCTGTCACCTAAACCACACACACACGCACACACATACAGTCACAGAGGCCACAACACCGTTGAGCCTGTCGCCTAAACCACACACACGCACACACACATATAGTCACAGAGGCCACAACACCGTTGAGCCTGTCGCCTAAAGCCACACACACGCACACACACATACAGCCATAGAGGCCACAACAAAGTTGTGCCTGTCACCTAAAGCCACACACACGCACACACACATACAGTCACAGAGGCTACAACACGATTGAGTCTGTCACCTTAAACCATACATACACACACACACACATACAGCCATAGAGGCCACAACACCGTTGTGCCTGTCACCTTAAACCACACATACACACACGCACGCAGGCACACACACACACATACAGTCACAGAGGCCATAACAAAGTTGTGCCTGTCACCTTAAGCCACACGCACGCACGTACGCAAGCACACACACGCACACACAAATACAGTCACAGAGGCCACAACAAAGTTGTGCCTGTCACCTTAAACCACACACACACACACGCACATACAGCCATAGAGGCCACAACACCGTTGTGCCTGTCACCTTAAACCACACATACACACGCACATACAGCCATAGAGGCCACAACACCGTTGTGCCTGCCACACATACACACACACACACACACGCATATACAGCCATACACACACACACCACACACACACACACCACACACCACACACACGCACATACAGCCATAGAGGCCACAACACCGTTGTGCCTGTCACCTTAAACCACACACACACACACTCACATACAGCCATAGAGGCCACAACACCGTTGTGCCTGTCACCTTAAACCACACACACGCACATACACACACACACACACACACACATACACACACACCTATTACCTTATACAGCCATAGAGGCCACAACACCGTTGTGCCTGTCACCTTAAACCACACATACACACACACACACACATACAGCCATAGAGGCCACAACACCGTTGTGCCTGTCACCTTAAACCACACATACACACACGCACATACAGCCATAGAGGCCACAACACCGTTGTGCCTGTTTCCTTAAACCACACATACACACACGCACGCACACACACACACACACACACAGCCATAGAGGCCACAACACCGTTGTGCCTGTCACCTTAAACCACACCTATTTTCTTCGACCTATTTGTACTCATCGAGCTCTAGTGCGTCAACTTGGACTCAAGAAGCACACCCCTCGTTTACCGAAACGCTGCATCCTCTTAAAATCGTTCTCGCTCTCTTCAATCCCCTTCTGCATTCCTCCCTATATCTCAGGCTAATGTTTCTCCTGTCTCTCTATCGCATTCCCTCTCCGCCATTATCCCCCTAATGACTGTCTGTCGGAGGCAAGTAATGCATTAAGTATATGTCAATGTATCAGATTTAACGATGATGGCTTGATGATGACTGACGCAAATGTCTTACATTCGATGTCATCAAGATCGTACTCCCACATTGAAGTAAAATTTAGGAATTCTACCTCAGATTAAGATATGAAATTGCAGATGATATAGTTCCCGATGTGCGTGTATTATTATACTTGCATGCACCAGCTGCTTTGTTCTCTTACCGTGTAATCAGCTGCGCAGGTAATTCAGTGCATGAGGTGTGCGATCAATCCCTCGCTGCCATGTTGGATTGTGTCAACACTTTGTCTCATCTTGTACATTGCATGTACATTACACTGAGATGACTGTACAGATATGTTTAAGCTCGAAGCGTCTAATGATTCTGTAGCTAGTGTGTGACTGTCTCCCTTTGTTACTTGCATGTACATTACATTGAGATGAAGACATCGAAAGGGAGGGAACAGAATTGTTCTGTATAATATGTTGCCTCAGTAACTGCATGTATCTTGTTATATATTGTACATTGCATGTACATTACATTGAGACTGAGACTCAGATAGTGACGTGACATGCACACTGTTTTGGAAAGAAAGTGATTCTCGCAGACAGAATATGCCACCCTTCCTTTTTCCAAGTTGTACATTGCATTATCTTTTTTATAATGTACATTGCAGGGTTACTCCCTAGTTAGACATCCCATTAGTTAGACATCCCA